>NW_024412700.1:5492504-5511330 GCF_014898765.1 Herpailurus yagouaroundi | reverse complement strand
GTGGTTAGGACATCCCTCGTGGTTAGGACATCCCTGGTGGTTAGGACATCCCTGGTGGTTTAGGACATCCCTGGTGGTTAGGACATCCCTGGTGGTTAGGACATTCCAGGTGGTTAGGACATCCTGGGTGATGAGGTAGGACATCCTAGGTGGTTATCTTGATGTAGGATTTATTTCCTGTGTAATAATGAAATTATGGTTATTGTATTGTGGGCTGCAGTCACTTATGATGTATTTCACAATAACAGCATCATCTGCTTTTTTGGAGAAACGCACTTCAGAACCTTGGTTTCAAAATACTATTTTTAAAAAATGTGTCTGGTTGACTTACCAGAAAGCTTTAGGGAGTAACCAAAACACCTGTGGCAACGTGGGGCTAACCACAAGGGGGACAATGTGAGAGATCTTAGCCAGGTAGGAAGTCACCAGACGGTGATGAGGGAGGCTGTGTGTTCTCATTGTAGCTGTCCCAAAGTTCTTGTTAAAGTTTCTGAACCTGTTCCTCACCTCTGAAACTCAGAATTTAAGCAAGGCTGACAGCTCTCGTGTCATGTCCCGGGAAACCCCAGGTGTCCTGGCACTGGGGTGGAGGCGGGACAGGGTGGAGGCAGCCACATAAATCCTCAGAGACCTTCCACATTTACACACCCCCCGCCCAGTCCTGCTGAGGTTTAATGAACATGTGGCCTTTTATCTTTTATTTGTTGAAATAGTGCCCCATAATTTCATTTTAATAGAGTTACCCTCCATTATTATTTTTAAGTAGGCTCTACACTCCACACTCAGCATGGAGCCCAATGCGGGGCTTGAACTCATGAACCTGTGATCAGGACCTGAGCTGAGACCAAGAGTTGGATGCTGAACAGACTGAGCCCGCAGACGCCCCTGCTCTTCCTTATTTTGAAGTGGAGTCAGTTGATGAACGGGCTTCTCAGGTTCCTTCTACTCCGAGATGCTCACATTTCTCTGCAGTGTGGTGTGGCTCCCTAGGGCTGACCAGGAGCAGTTCAGATGGGGTCTGGTGACCCCAGATCAGTCCCGTGGCACTGTGGCAGCCACGGGGCAGCTGCTGGCCCCCGGTAATTAGCTGTCCTGGTCGCCAGCTACGAGTTTTCCTCCCAGGGCCTGCTTCCGTCGCCTTGGTGTGGTTGGGGCAGAAGACTGCCTGTTCGGGGACCCGGGACCTGGGCAAGTCTGGTTGAGGGGCGGTGGAGAGAGAAAGCACGAGCGCCCACGGACGGCAGACCACCTCACCCACATCGCCCCTCCTGAAAGCATAACCCCTAAGTGTGGGTCCCGCAAGCTAAGTGCTAAAGACACAGACGTCACATGGCGGAAGCCGGACAGGGAAGCTAACTAGATAAATGGGTGGAGAAGGCCGAGCAGCCACGTTAACGCAGCTGCAGTGGGGCCCCGGGGACAATATTAGGACTGCCCTTCCGGGAGGGGGTGCAGAGGAAGGTCTCAACAGAGGAGAGGGGGTTGGGTCAGAGGGGGGTCCCGTGTGCTCCAGGCGCCGAGGAGCTGGGACGGGCCTTTGGGGGTGACTTCTGCAGGAAGCACACGTGTGGGGAGGGGCCTGCTCACGCCCGCCTCGTGCCCCATGTCTGTGAGGTTTGTGTGACCCGGTGAGCAGACGGAGCGACCGGCAGGTTCTGTGCCGGGAAGCGCCACGAGCATTCCATTTTCAGAGGCCCTTCTGTGGTGTCTTGGGGGCGAAGAAGGGAAGGGTGGGGCTAGAAAAGGAGAAGCCAGGCAGGAGACCCATAGCAGGAGGCCAGTGACCCCGGGGGGCACAGATACGAGCCTGAACGAGTGCTGGAACTGGAGCCGTGGACAGACGGACACAGGGAATATTTGAGGGTAAAGATAGTTGGTTTCCACGGCCAATTGGGTCAGAAAGTCAAAAGGATCAGCGTAAGCGTAACGACCGTGGCCGTCGCCGGGGCCGTTTGTCACATGTCGTAACGTGGCCCGCACTCACGGATGTGGGGCTTGGTGGTGGCAGCCATCCAGTCCCGCCCCCCATGCACATGGTTTCTGGTGCTCCTTACATGTGGCACAGGCCCCGCTGGAAGACAAGACAGTTGGGCCCCTTTGTGCGGAAACCTGGGACACAGTCTACGAGATGTACACGTGACACGACCTTCATCCCAGCATGCTGCATGTCTGAGCCGGTGGGCGTTCCGTGGGCAACAGCATCCGACAGCCCACGTAAGGGCAGGTGTTAAGAACAGAACAGGCAGTGATCCTCCCTGTGACTTGTGATTTCGCTGCCTCTTCAGGCCTGCAATCCTCGTACACCTGCTCACAGTAAGCAGGCTCTTGGTGTTGTCTTTACTGTAGATTTGTTTTAGCTCATGGCAGAGTAAGAACTGTGAACATAAGGGAACCTAAGTTTATGTTTGTAGTTTTTAGTAAAAGAGTGAGGAAGGGATTTTCGTCAATACTAAGCTGTCGGAGGGTCTTGGCATTTAATCAGGGGCCACGGCAGCTCAGTCCCACAGGAGCTGTCTGGGGAGCCTGTCCTGCCCGGGTCTGAGGGGAGTCCCAGCCCCACCCGTCTACTCACCAGCTCACCCTCCTCCGTTGGCTTCCTGTCAGATATCAGGCTTCAAAGCAGACGTTCACCAGACCAGGCCACTTTCCCTTAATTTGCGGACGTATGAATTCCAAAATCCCTCGCGTTTTACTTACAAATTAGTATTTGGGGAAATATATCATTAGCAGGGATACGGATTCTGTAACTTTCCCTAAATAGGCGCTGCTCCGGATAAAACCATGATGTCTAAATAGCACAGAAGCATGTGAGAGCCTGCGAAGCTTCTTGCCCCCTCCCGAGCCCTCTGGTTCCTCTAAATCGCTGTCGATGCCGCCACGACAGACCCCAGCGTGCACTGTGCTTGGCGTATAGAAACAGCTGCGTTCACGCAGCGGCCGAGCAGGGCTCAGAGAGGGCTGCTCCCTTCCGAATGCAACTGCCTCTGAAGACCATGCTAACTGTCAGTAACAACCGCTACCTCTGTCACAAAGGGGACTGAAGGCAAAAATGAGACCCGGACAGTCGAAAGAAGCTACGGCCCCTCTGCACTGCCTGGCCCGGGCCGCTAGTCTGTGTGGCCTGGCCCCCCCGATCTGTGTGTCAGGTGCCGAACAGAGCCCCCGCTCCACACCGCGAAGCCTTTTCTGAGCGCTTCAGTTTTCGTTCGGTGTTTTACATTTCTGCCTCTGAATCTTACTTGCTGCTGTTGCCCTGGTCATCTGAGTAGGGGACACAGACACACAGGCCGTTGTCCTCCCGATGGCTCTGAGTGTGTGTGCGCTTCAGCGTAAGCGAGGTTATTTGATGCCCACACTTGCTGTGTAAGTTGTGTTCTTGCAGCTGGACTGGACACGCGGGTCTGCAGGCTGCGCGGTTCGGTGTCTGAAAGTCCGACACCATCTCCCAGTGCGGTGGCCGCGGGGGACTAGCGGCCTCGAGGTCTGCGGGGGAATAAGCGACTGGTGCACTCTCTCAAGGGAGGGTTGAGAACAAGAGCCAATCCAAGCATATTGTACCTTAAGGATCTTTGCCTGCGTTTCTTAAATATTAAAAATATTCTTCGGGCAGGTGTCAGATAAGGGGGCAGGTGAGGGTGTGGCCGGTTGCGCTGCTGTTCTGCACACCGGTCCAGTCACCACCTGCCAGGCTGCCAGCCTCTCAGTGCGGGGTGGGTGGGGCGCCTCTGCCTCTTCTGGAACTGCGGCTTTCTCCTCTGGGCTGCCAACTGCCGGACCCCTGTTGCACGCAGAGGTCGCCCTCCCCACCCAGGGCTGGGTGCGTCTTTCCTCCTGCCCGCAGACGCAGGGCCCTGAACTGCATCCCTGGGGGGCATGGCACTGCACACCCTGTCGCCCCGACTGTCTGGGAGGAGGACGTGTAGTCTCATGGGACAGCCACAAAGCCGCACGGCCACCAGCAGAGCAAGCGGGTGCCCTGTGGTGCCCAAACCCCACTAATGCTTTGTGTTCTTGCTCTGTTCCCGTTCTGTTGGTAGGTAACATGTGTTGTTTATTGAGCAACTACTCTGTAACGTTTGTCTCAGTGCAGCGGCAGGAATGAAGGAGGCGGTGGAAAGCCACCCGGGTGAACGTGCAGAGAGCGGCCAGGTCGCTGAGCATCGGTCCCTGGGGCCCCTCAGCCCTCGACCCTGCAAGAGGTCTCATCCCCCTTGTGGTCCTGAGGACATCTGCCCTCCTGTTACCCACTTGTCACAGTCTCCTTAGCCTCTGCTTCACAGGCAGGCACTCCCTGGGGTGCAGGCGGGTGCTCCCTAGGGCGCAGGCAGGCGCTCCCCGGGGCGTCTTCCTGCCATCCGCCTGAAGAGGCACATCTGGCCTGGCTCGCAGATGCTGGTGCGCAGGAAGCAGCCTGCAGGGCGTGTCTGCGTGCTGCTCGGACGCTGGTCCGAGTCCTGTCCTCACGGCCTTTTCAAGGGCCACTGGCAATCTTTCGGCAACTAAAGAGCGTCAGAGGCGTATGTTTCACCAGAAACCTTTAAACCACGGAGCCGATGGGGTGTCTCAGCCGGGCGGGCTGCTCCGTGTAGTCAGCTGTCCCTTTCATTGATCTGCTTCTTAGAACGAACTGACCGGTCGTTTGCCCGGACTGACCAGTCGGATCGAGTCGGGCCCCCCGACCAGGCTCCGCGGGTCTGTCAGTGCCAAGTGGCGGCAGGCGTTCTGCGCCCCGTCACCGCCCGGCTTTCCGGGAGCGCACTTGGGCGCTTTGGCAAAGACGAGAAGGGCCCTTTTCCTCCAAGGGGAGCGGAAGATGCCACTGGGCGCGAGCGTTCAGCTGTTCTGTTTGGAGCTGTGGGTTACATCTGCCAGATACGAAGCGCCAGCTGCCTTGCTGGGTGCGTGTGTGTGCGCCTGTGTACACGCGTGTGGGAGTGCCAGGAGTGACTTGGGGAAGACGGTGGCGAGTGGAGGTTGGGGAGCCGAGCGTTCCGAGACAGGCTCATGCTGAGAACGCACATCCCCCTGAGCGCCAGCTCTGAGGAGGCCTGCGCTCACCCCCAGCCTGGGAAATGCTCCGATCCATTGGTGCGGATCCAGGGCAGTGGGGTGCACCCCGGAGAAGAGAGCCACTCTGCTGTCCTCAGTGTGTGAGCAGGGGGATAGACAGGGCCTGTGCGCTTGAAAGGCTCTACCTGGGTTATCTCAAAGTACAACAATTTAAGAGAAATGTAAAAAGAAATGCTAGTTACTAAAAAAAAAAAAAAAAAAAAAATGCACACATCCAAAGGAGAAGAGGAGATCTTCCGAGGCATCTGCAAGCAGCCTGGGCCACGGGCGTGGACACGGGAGTCAGAACTGCCCTCAGGAACCAGGGCACAGTTTTCCACGGCGATGAGCATATTTAAAATCTGTTCATCAATAACGAGGCACAAGAAAACAGCCGTTGCTTTGGCAGACGGACCTCAGTTGATCACAGTGTGGTTTGTGCCGTATTTCTCACTTATTAGGGGAGGGGGCCCTCGGTAACTTTCCGTCGATGCCGGGTAAAGAGGCTGTGTCCGCCACAGGTGGGGGATGCCGGGGGGCGGAGGGGGCCCAGACTCCCGCCCGTGGGCTCCTCTGATCCGCTCCCTGCGGTGGCAAAGACGTTGGACAGTCCGGGGGTGGGAACCCTGCTTGTGAGGACCGAGGCTCCGTCTCAGGCCACTCGGTTGCTGTCACGGCCCCACAGATGGGTGGCTTATTGGCACAGGCTCGTGTTCCCGAGGCCGGACGCTCGAGAACGGGGTGCAGCGTGGTCTGGCGAGGGTCCCCTTCTGGGGCACGGTGTCCTCACCTGGCAGGAGAGGGCACTCTGGGGTCTTCCTCGTAAGGGCACCAGCCCCATTTAGGAAGCCCGACCCTCATGACCTAATCGCCCCCCAAGGCCTCGCCTCCTTCTACCTAAAGCTCTGGGTCAGGCTTTCAAACATCCAGACCACTCCTGAGGTCCAGGCCGTGGGTCTACTTTTTCTTCCCGTTTTTGTAAGTATCCCTGCCCCGGGCGTGCTCAGGAAGCAAATCTGAACCGTGATGGTCGTTTAAGCCAGATGGCGTGGGTGCCAATCCTCGGTGATCCTCGCAGGCGGGCTTCATCTCCCTCCACTCACTGAAGCCCTCGGGGGCCGATGGGACGAAGGGGAGAGGGCTTCTTGGGTTCACGCCACGCCCACCTAAGGGGGCCCACCACAGAGGCCTTTGCACAGGAGGTGTGCCGTGAGGACGGCAGGGTTCGGGGCGGCACGGGAAGCGCGCCGCCACCCGTGGAGTGAGCACAGGGCGAGAGGGAGCTCCCGCCGTCACGTCACACGCGTTTGTGCCAGAGCACACTCCCCTCGCAGGGCCTGCCGGTGCTTCTCCGGGCTTCCCGGGACCCGTCCGCCCCGCGGGGCTGCCGTGCGTTGTGGCGCGCAGCCCAGGGCAGGGGGCACAGACCCCCGGCCTCCCCGGCCTCCCCGGCCTCCCGGCCTCCCCGGCCTCCCCGGCCCCTCCAGGGGACCTGGCGAGATCACCTCACGTGGGCTTCAACACCGTCTTCAAAACACAGGTTGGCAGATTCTGGCCCATGAACCAGCCACCCGCTCTCGTAAATGAAGTTTTATGGGAAATAAGGGTACCAGAAATACCCGTTTGCCAGGGCTGCGGTAACAGAATGCCAGACTGGGTGGACCAACCAAGAGCAGCTTGTTTTCTCACAACTCTGAAGGCCGGGCGTCCAAAATCACAGCGTTGTCAGCACTGGCTTGTCCTGAGGCCACTCTCCTTGGTGTGTGGGCCTCCCTCTTCTCTGTTCTCACGTGGTCTTTTCTCTGTGTGTCCACGTCTCCTCGGCTCACGAGGACACCAGTCGTATTGGATCAGGGCCCACTCTGAGCGCCTCATTTTACCGTAATCGCCTCTGCAGAGACCGTATATCCAAATACAGTCACGTTCCGGTATGTCGGAGTGTAGGGCTTCAGCGTTTGAATTTTGGGTTGGCAGGGGGCACGATTCAGCCCATGACACCAGATTTAGCAAATTAAAATACAGGACGCCAATTAAGTTAAATTTCAGACAAATGGCAGGGTATGCATAGAATATACTTATCTTAAAAAATTATTTCTTATTCACATGACATTGTGATTTATCTGGAAATGCCCTTTTATTTTCAGCCCTGATTACAACATAGTTCTCTCTCATGCACATTTTGCCTCCATTTTCATGCCGCAGTGACCAAGTTGAATAGCGAAGGCTACCCCAGTTCCTTTGACAGTTCACATGAAAAATTAGCCACCACCTTGGGAAGCAAGAATATGGAACTTTAAATGACTTCTAAGGACCAGGGTTTGAGTTCAGAACCTACAACGGTGTAATGAGTGTGTGTTAACTTAAAACCTCCGAAGACCCACCACCGAGGAACTGCGGTAGGGGTGGGGAGCCTGCCTTCTCTATCAGTTTCAAGTATATGTCCTCCGGTTTCCCGCAAGCATTTCCTAACGTTCTCTTTCTTTAATGTACGTACTTGGTTTTGACCAACATCGTTGGTTAGGTTTCTCGTCTTGTCCACTAGTGATGATCTCAGTTTCTTTCTCTCTTTAATTCCCTTCTTACTTGCTGTTTTCATTGAAGGTGTTTGTTTAAACTTGTTTTCTGTTGTGATTACTGTGGCATGGATCCCATCCAGCTCTATCCTAACACCTGCTGTGTTCTGACAAAGTAAATACAAGCATTTAAAACCTGAGAAGCCAAAGGGTGTCAACAAATTGGAGGAAATTTAGAGAAAAGCACAGAAATAGTTAAGAAGCTGGAGGATTTTTTTTTTTTTTTTGCCAGGAAAAGTGTAAATGAGCTAAGTGCATTTGCCTTAGCAAAGAGGTGACCACCGCCAAGAATTTTCAGTGTGGCAATCCCAAGGAGAGAATTATTTTAGGTTTGCAGAGCGAATTTAATTACCATGAGAGAAAGGAGCTGATTGACCAGATGTCAATGGAGGAAAAGCCTTCCATGTGAAGTTGGGCTCAGCGGAGGGGTAGGGGGAGAACGAGACCGATGGCCACCCGCACCCCAAGACGCAGCAGGAAGTGAGGTCAAGGGTGGGGAAGGAGGGTAATTGTGTGTTGAGAGTGAGCCTACTCACCCTCAGTCCTCGGCGGCCTCCTCTTGGACTTGGCGTGCGTACAGTCGCCCTCCCCTCCTCCCATGCCTGTCTCCACTCCTAATCCCCTTCGAGTGTCTGCTTCTCCCATAATCCTCAGGACGCTGGCCAGGCAGGGCTTGGGAACCTCATCAGCCACGTAAGAAGTCGCCACGCCACGCTGATTCACCTCCACAGTGGTCGTGGGTCCCATCCCAGCCCCTTGGCTGCTGACTGCATCTCCAGTGCGGGCCTCAGTCACGGGCAGACACCTGTCCTCCACCAAGCCCACTAATTCTGGAAGAAAAAGAGGGTGTGGGGACGGATGGGGAAGGTCTGAGGGACACAGCCCCACTGGGTGTCTGCAGCTCAGGGGTCAGGAGGGTCAAGCAGTGTAGTGAACGTCTCCCCCAGAAGCCACTGGAGACCCACGCACACCAGGGTGTGCTCCACAGGTGTGGCCCGATGTTCTCTTTTTAACCAGTGTCTTAAATAGCCGAGTAAGCTGAAGTGTGAGGTAGGAGACACATTTATTGAGGCACCATTGACGGATCGTAATACGTGCACGACGTGCATGGCAATGACTTGGTATGGCTGTGTGCTCTGGGAGGGTCCCCAAAGCCTGGTTATTCGTCCGCCCGTCACCTCCGACGGAAGCCCCCAGTTAGGGCTCCCACAAGGATGCGGGCCTGACTGAGGGACGGACGGGTCGCTGCTCTCACCCACTCTTCTTCGCTGCTGGTTGGTTTCTTGATTACTGTCTGTGCATTTTGACTTGAACTTAAGCAGAATTGGAGCAGTTAATACAGAAATGGGAAAAAGAACATAAGCTCTTAAAGGGGCGTTTTAAAACCAAACCTGACCCCAGATGTGACCACACCCCTTCCAGAACTGCTTCTGTGGGCCCAGACTTGGACGCTTCACGTACAGAGTTAGCGGGCAGCTCCTGTATTTCCTTCAGCGCAGCAATGAGACCGAGGCCCTGGGTGGCCTGGACCCAGTGCGCCCCCACCCCACAGAGGTCCTCACCCCGTGCCCCTCCTAGTCACCTGGGCACTAAGTAAATGAGACTCCTAGGACATGTCTGGTCTCCCTCGACCAGAAGATGGCCTCTGTTTGATGTGCCCTGGTTGCGAAAATCAACTGTCCATAATTATCACGACCCTTTTCTTCAAGGAGCTCACTTGTTCTGAGTTAGTTTTCAGAATGTGCCGGTGTTCATTTGCAAACACATTCTTGTATAATTTTAAAGCAAAGAAGCACCAAGAAGCATCATCCTGCCCTTTGCCATAGTGTTTGTTAACATTATTAATCTGATTTAAGTGGAAATCATCCTTTATATTGCTTCCCACATATACACACTTTTTCTCTTTAAAACGGGAGGTTATGTACCAAATGCTGTGTTTTCCTTTCCTGCAAAGGCGAATGGGGCTGTTTTAACACAGATTAGTGGAGGTGCAATAGCCGAGCTCTGTAGGTGGTGAGACTCGGTTATCATTTGTATGATTAGTTTCACCTTGTAGCTGTGTCTCCGAAAATGCAATTAACAGTTTCATATTCAGCATAGCTAGCTTTTATTCCTGCCGCATGCGGCGCGACATTTGCATCATAAAAAAAACTAATTGGTAAACACAGTCTTGCCAGCTTCTCTGCAATCCACCCAATTCTCTTCCTGTTAATTGGCTCAGCTCCAGCACACACGGGATAGAATTTCAAAGGACGCCGCAGATTGGGACGCCTTGGAGCACTTGTGTTTCACAGAACCGACTCCAAGGAGGCTGGGGAAAATATTTTAAATTAATGCCCAACGCAGGCATCGCTCTGTCCAGGCGTTGCCACGGAAACCATTCTGTCTGCTGATGTGATGGGGGTGCGTGTGTCCACTGGGATCCGTCCCTGATGACCTTCAGAGAGGCGGTGGGCCGCAGGGACCCCCTGCCCCGGGGGAGGGGGGGAGCCCCAGCCGCGGCGCCTGGATCTCCCTTTGTGTCTCCGGGCCCCCCCCCCCCCCATCCAGCCCTTCCGAGCGCCTTGCCCCAGCGCCCCGTGTGCGCGCCCAGGGGAGCAGCGCCGCGAAGTCACACATCCCCCTCGAGAGACCCGAGGGGGCCGCGGCTGGGGACACGGGGAGGCCTGCCCCTTCTCTGCGTCGAAACGTCACGACACAGCCCCTCCCGAGCCTCCCCGCCCAGCCGCCTCCTCTCCGCCTTCCCCTCTTCCGAACACTCAAAATAGGCAGACGGTGCCTTACAGAGAAGCATCGTTTTCTCGGAGAAAAATCGGTGACCTCCGATTTGCTGCGTTTTGGCTTGAATAAAAAAGTTCTTGGAAGAGGTTATTACCCCTAGAGCGAAGGAAACCGTGCCGTCCGCGCGGGGATCCTGCAGAGGCTTCGAGGCCGAAGCGCTGTGTAGACGACGCTCCATCCAACGGCCAGTCCCCGAGACCCACGAGGGAGGGGGTGGAGCTTGTCCCCTGATGTGAATGACGTTTCATTAGCCAGACTGTTTCCCTTCTCGTCCCTCGCCTTCCCTCCCTCCCCACGTCCCCCCCCCTCCACCTTGTCCCCCTGGATCCTAGGCTCTGTACCTTTTCATCTCAGTTCCCACCTCTGATGAACAGATGTTTTTACCCAGTGTTTCACATGGGGACTGTCAGACAACTGTAACAGACAGACACATTTATAATCTGTTTTGAACTCCCATAAATAGCTATTTGCTTAACTGACAGAAAAGAAATATCTCATATGTTGTCTGCTAGTGGCGAAAAACAGCTCTTTTTAGTTAAAAACTAACAAAACGAGCCACTGGTAAGTAAAGCGAAAATGGCGATGCTTTCTCTAAAATTGGATTCCAAATATGTTACATGGGGGGGGGAGGGGGGCCGGGAACAGGTGTGTGTTTGCACCTGCCCTCAGCAGGTAAGAGTAAAACAAAATGTGAAATGGGGCCGGATTGTGCTGGACACAGAAGTGGAACAGACTTCCAAACTGAGAGCAAGCAGGTGCTTGTGCCTGGGGTGGTGCCCTGTACGTTTCCTTCAACCCTCACCCCAGGGACACATGCTTCCTGCTTCAGTCAAGAGCCCCTGACGCTTTTGCCACAAGTTATCTAAAAGTGTCTTGAATTGCTTTTTTTTTTTTTAATTTTTTTTTTCAACGTTTATTTATTTTTGGGACAGAGAGAGACAGAGCATGAACGGGGGAGGGGCAGAGAGAGAGGGAGACACAGAATCGGAAACAGGCTCCAGGCTCTGAGCCATCAGCCCAGAGCCCGACGCGGGGCTCGAACTCACGGACCGCGAGATCGTGACCTGGCTGAAGTCGGCCGCTTAACCGACTGCGCCACCCAGGCGCCCCTGCTTTTTTTTTTTTTTAATCAGGAATTTGTTCCTTTAGGATTTTAGGTCACAAACAAAACGAATAAACAAAACAATAACAAACGGAGAAAAGGTAACAGAAGATATTATGGCTTAGAGAAGCTCAAAGATAGACAATGAAGCAATTAGATCCACACGGAACAGGAATGAGGCAAGATGGGCGCCCGGCTGGCCCTCGAGGAAAGGTCAGCTGACCTCCCAGGCTCCTTGGGCCCTTGCAGCTAGAATTGTTTTCCTCTGCTCTGCCTAAGCCTCCCTTTTCAATCGTCTGCCTTTCTCTGTGGGATTTGCAAGATAAAAGGGAAGAAAAAAGAGAAACAAATGAGAGAGGAAGCAGGGAAGAAAGATATTCTGGAGAGTGTATGCGCTTAAAAATTAGGAAATGAAAGTAAATTTCTGAATTAAAGAAGACTTTGCATCCTTGTTTTGGAGCAAAGGAAAAGATAGACGGATAGAGGTCAAGGACGGTTGATGGGTGAGTGGACGCACGCGCAGAGCATGTTCGTGGTGGCCAGCACCCTGCCTGATGGAATGGCATCTTGGCAGCTCGCCTAATCTGCTAACAAGGAGACTGGCTGAGAAGAGAAGGCATAAGGTGAGGGTTCCGCCCTAGAAATTCAGACAACAAAGTGTTTTCTTCAAGGAATGTGCTATTCAGCCCATGAGAGCCTGGACGCGAGCAGGGGAAAGCTGGTCCCAGGTATGGGAGGTAGCATTAGCTCTCTTTCATGGCTGAGTTTTTGCCAGTCACATAGATTATTTCTTCCCATCCAGTGGAGAAACTCTTGGGGGATGACAGACCCAGATCTCCACTGTGAGCATCATGCCTTTTTAAAAAAATTTTATTTACTTTATTTTTCAAATTTACATCCAAGTTAGTTAGCATACAGTGCAACGCAGATTTCAGGAGTAGATTCCATAATGCCCCTTACCCACATAGCCCATCCCCCCTCCCACAACCCTCCAGCAACCCTCTGTTTGCTCTCCATATTTAAGAGTCTCTTATGTTTTCGTCCCCCTCCGTTTTTATATTATTTTTGCTTCCCTTTATGTTCATCTGTTTTGTACATTAAAGTCCTCATATGAGTGAAGTCGCATATTTGTCTTTCTCTAATTTTGCTTAGCATCATACCCTCCAGTTCCATCCACGTAGTTGCAAATGGCAAGATTTCGTTCTTTTTGATTGCCGAGTAATACTCCATTGTATGTATATGCCATATCTTCTTTACCTGTTTATCCACCGATGAACATTTGGGCTCTTTCCATACTTTGGCTATTGTCGATAATGCTGCTATAAACATGGGGGTGAATGTGTCCCTGTATCCCATGGATAAATACCTAGTAGTGCCATTGCTGGGTCATAGGGTAGTTGTATTTTTAATTTTTTGAGGAACCTCCATACTATTTTCCAGAGTGGCTGCACCAGTTTGCATTCCTCCCAGCAGGGCAAAAAGGGTTCTTCTTTCTCCGCTTCCTCCGCTTCCTTGCCAACATTTGTTGTTGCCTGAGTTGTTAATGCTAACCATTATGACAGGTGTGAGGTGGTATCTCATTGCGGTTTTGATTTGTATTTCCCTGATGATGAGGATGTTGAGCATTTTCTCATGTGTCGGTTGGCCATCTGGATGTCTTCTTTGGAGAAATGTCTATTCATGTCTTTTGCACATTTCTTCACTGGATTATTTCTTTTTTGGGTGTTGAGTTTGATAAGTTCTTTGTAGATTTTGGATACTAACCCTTTATCTGATATGTCATTTGCAAATATCTTCTCCCATTCTGTCGGTTGCCTTTTAGTTTTGCTGATTGTTTCCTTCGCTGTGCAGACGCTTTTTATTTTGATGAGGTCCCAGTAGTTCGTTTTTGCTTCTGTTTCCCTTGCCTCTGGAGACGTGTTGAGTAAGAAGGTGCTGTGGCAGAGGTCAGAGAGGTTTTTGCCTGCTTTCTTCTCGAGGATTTTGATGGCTTCCTGTCTTACGTTTAGGTCTTTCATCCATTTTGAGTTTATTTTTGTGTATGGTGTAAGAAAGTGGTCCAGGTTCATTTTTCTGCATGTCGCTGTCCAGTTTTCCCAGCACCACTTGCTGAAGAGACTGTCTTTATTCCATTGGATACTCCTTCCTGCTTTGTCAAAGATTAGTTGGCCATACATTTCTGGGTCCGTTTCTGGGTTCTCTATTCTGTTCCATTGATCTGAGTATCTGCTTTTGTGCCAGTAGCATGCTGTCTTGATGATTACAACTTTGTAATGCAGCTTGAAGTCTGGGATTGTGATGCCTCCAGCTTTGGTTTTCTTTTTCAAGATTGCTTTGGCTATTTGGGGTCTTTTCCGGTTCCATACAAATTTTAGGATTGTTTGTTCTAGCTCTGTGAAGAATGCTGGTGTTATTTTGATAGTATTGCATTGAATATGTAGGTTGCTTTGGGTAGTACTCACATTTTAACAATATTTGTTCTTTCCATTCAGGAGCATGGAATGTTTTTCCATTTTTGGTGTGTCTTCTTCATTTCTTTCATAAGTTTTCTATAGTTTTCAGTGTATAGATTTTCCACCTCTTTGATTAGAGTTATTCCTAGGTATTTTATGGTTTTTGGTGCAATTGTCAATGGGATCTATTCCTTGATTTCTCTTTGTGTTGCTTCATTGTTGGTGTATAGGAATGCAACCGATTTCTTTTCTTTCTTTTTTTTTTTTTATATATGAAATTTATTGTCAAATTGGTTTCCATACAACACCCAGTGCTCATCCCAAAAGGTGCCCTCCTCAATACCCATCACCCACCCTCTCCTCCCTCCCACCCCCCATCAACCCTCAGTTTGCTCTCAGTTCTCAACAGTCTCTTATGCTTTGGCTCTCTCCCACTCTAACCTCTTTTTTTTTTTTCTTCCTTCCCCTCCCCCATGGGTTCCTGTTGAGTTTCTCAGGATCCACGTAAGAGTGAAACCATATGGTATCTGTCTTTCTCTGTATGGCTTATTTCACTTAGCATCACACTCTCCAGTTCCATCCACGTTGCTACAAAAGGCCATATTTCATTTTTTCTCATTGCCACGTAGTATTCCATAGTGTATATAAACCACAATTTCTTTATCCATTCATCAGTTGATGGACATTTAGGCTCTTTCCATAATTTGGCTATTGGAAACCGATTTCTGTGCATTGATTTTATATCCTGCCACTTGGCTGAATTCATGAATCAGTTCTAGAAGTTTTTTGGTGGAATCTTTTGGGTTTTCCATATAGAGTGTCATGTCATCTGTGAAGAGTGAAAGTCTGTCCTCCTCCTGGCCAATTTGGGTGCCTTTTATTTCTTTGTGTTGTGTGACTGCTGAGGCCAAGACTTCCAATACTATGTTGAATAACAATGGCAAGAGTGGACATCCCTGTCTTGTCCCTGACCTTAGGGGGAAGGCTCTCAGTTTCTTCCCATTGAGGATATTAGCAGTGGGTCTTTCACATAGGCTTTTATGATCTCAAGGTATGCTCCTTCTATCCCTACTTTCTTGAGGGTTTTTATTAAGAAAGGATGCTGTATTTTGTCAAATGCTTTCTCTGCATCTATTGAGAGGATCATGTGGTTCTTGTCCTTTCTTTTATTGATGTGATGAATCACAACGATTGTTTTGCAGATATTCAACCAGCCATGCATCCCAGGTATAAATCCCACTTGGCCATGGTGAATAATTTTTTTAATGTATTGTTGGATCTGGTTGGCTAATATCTTGTTGAGGATTTTTGTATCCATGTTCATCAGGGAAATTGGTCTATAGTTCTGCTTTTAGTGGGGTCTTTGTCTGGTTTTGGAATCAAGGTAATGCTGGCTTCATAGGAAGAGTTTGGAAGTTTTCCTTCCATTTCTTTTTTTTTTTGGAACAGCTTCAAGAGAATAGGTGTTAACTCTTCCTTAAATATTTGGTAGAATTCCCCTGAAAAGCCATCTGGTCCTGGACTCTTGTTTTGGGGGAGATTTTTTTTACTACTAATTCAATTTCTTTACTGGTTTTGGGTCTGTTAGAATTTTCTAGTTCTTCCTGTTTCAGTTTTGGTAATGTATATGTCTCTAGGAATTTGTCAATTTCTTCCAGATTGCCCATTTTATTGATGTATAATTGCTCATAATATTCTCTTATTGTTGTTTTTATTTCTGTTGTGTTGGTTGTGATCTCTCCTCTTTCATTCTAGATTTTATTTATTTTGATCAAACTGGCTAGTGGTTTATCAATTTTGTTAATTCTTTCAAAGATCCAGCTTCTGGTTTCATTGATCTGTTTTACTGTTTTTGTTTTGTTTTTTTTGTTGTTGTTGTTGTTGGGTTTTTTTGTTTGTTTGTTTCAATAGCATTGATTTTTGCTCCAATCTTTATTATTTCCTGTCTTCACCTGGTTTGGGGTTTTATTTGCTGTTCTTTTTCCAGTTCTTTAAGGTGTAAGATTAGGTTGTGTATCTGAGATCTTTCTTCCTTCTTTAGGAAGACCTGGATTGCTATATATGTTCATCTTATGACCGCCTTTGCTGCGTCCCAGAGGTTTGGGGTTGTGGTGGTATCATTTTCATTGGCTTCCATGTACTTTTTAATTTCCTCTTTAAATTCTTGGTTAGCCCATTCATTCTTTAGTTGGATGTTCTTTGGTCTCCAAGTATTTGCTACCTTTCCAAATGTTTTTCTTTTGGTTGATTTTGAGTTTCATAGCTTGGTCTGAAAAATATGCATGGTATGATCTAGATCTTTTTGTACTTGTTGAGGGCTGATTTGTGTCCTAGTATGTGATCTGTTCTAGAGAACATTCCATGTACACTGGAGAAGAATGTATATTCTGCTGCTTTAGGATGAAATGTTCTGAATATATCTGTTAAGTCCATCTGGTCCAGTGTGTCATCCAAAGCCATTGTTTTCTTGTTGATTTTCTGTTTAGATGATCTGTCCATTGTTGTAAGTGGGGTGTTGAAGTCCCCTACTACTATGGTATTATTTTCAGTGAGTTTCTTTATGTTTGTGATTAATTGATTTATATATTTTGGGGCTTTCACATTTGGAGCATAAATGTTTACAATTGTTAGGTCTCCTTAATTACAATATAATGCCTTCTTCATCTCTTGTTACATTCTTTATTTTGAAGTCTAGACTGTCTAAGTATGGCTACTCTGGCTTTCTTTTGTCGACCATTAGCATGATAGATGGTTTTCCATCCCCTTACTTTCAATCTGAAGGTGTCTTTAGGTCTAAAGTGGGTCTCTTATAAACAGCATATAGATGGACCTTGTTTTCTTATCCATTCTGTTACCCTATATCTTTTGATTGGAGCATTTAGTCCATTAACGTTTAGAGTGAGTACTGAAAGATATGAGTTTATTGTCATTATGTTTCTTGTAGAGTTGGAGTTTCTGGTGGTGTTCTCTGGTCCCTTCTAGTCTTTGTTGCTTTTGGCCTTTTTTTTTTTTTTTTTGTCTTTTCTCCCTTCAGAGAGTCCCCCTTAAAATTTCTTGCAGGGCTGGTTTAGTAGTAACAGACTCCTTTAATTTTTGTTTGTCTTGGAAACTTTTAATTTCTCCTATTTAAAAAAAATTTTTTTTAATGTTTATTTATTTCTGAGAGAGAGACAGAGAGAGGGACAGAGCATGAGCAGGGGAGAGGCAGAGAGAGGGAGACACAGAATCTGGAGCAGGTTACAGACTCTGAGCTGTCAGCACAGAGCCTGACATGGGGCTCAAACTCACTGCAAGACCATGACCTGGGCTGAAGTCAGACGCTCAAACAACTGAGCCACCCAGGCGCCCCATATGTCTCCTTCTATTTTTTTTTTTAATTTTTTTTTCAACGTTTATTTATTTTTGGGACAGAGAGAGACAGAGCATGAATGGGGGAGGGGCAGAGAGAGAGGGGGACACAGAATCGGAAACAGGCTCCAGGCTCTGAGCCATCAGCCCAGAGCCCGACGCGGGGCTCGAACTCACGGACCGCGAGATCGTGACCTGGCTGAAGTCAGACGTTTAACCGGCTGCGCCACCCAGGCGCCCCTCCTTCTATTTTTAATGACAGGCTTGCTAGATAAAGAATTCTTGGATGCATATTTTTCTGATTCAGCACATTGAATATATCCTGCCACTCCTTTCTGGCCTGCCATGTATCTGTGGATAGGTCTGCTGCAAACCTGATCTGTCTTCCCTTGTAGGTTAAGGACTTTTTTCCCTTGCTGCTTTCATGATTCTTTCCTTGCCTGAGTATTTTGTAAATTTGACTATGATATGCCCTGTTGATGGTTGGTTTTTGTTGAATCTTATGGGAGTTTTCTGTGCTTCCTGGATTTTGATGTCTGTATCTTTTCCCAGGTTAGACAACTTTTCTGCTATGATTTGCTCACATAACCCTTCTACCCCTTTTTCTCTCTCTTCATCTTCTGGGACCCCTATGATTCTGATATGGTTCCTTTTTAATGAGTCACTGAGTTCTGTAATTCTTAAATCGTGCTCTTTTGCCTTAGTCTCCCTCTTATTTTTGGGGTGGGGGGGCGGTCATTATTCTCCATAAGTTTGTCCTCTGTATCACTGATTCGCTGCTCTGCCTCATCCATCCTTGCTGCCGTGGCATCTATTCGGGATTGCATCTCAGTTATAACATTTTTTATTTTGTCCTGACTAGTTTTTACTTCTTTTATCTCCACAGAGAGGGATTCTAATCTATTTTTGACCCCAACTAATATCATTGCTGTCATGATTCTAAATTCTGGTTCAGACATCTTGCTATGTTGATTAAGTCCCTGGCTGTCATTTCTTCTTGCTCTTTCTTTTGGGGTGAATTCCTTTGTTTCGTCATTTTGAAGGAGAAAAGGAATTGATAAGGTAAAAAAAAATTAAAATTAAAAAATTAAAAACAACACACACATACAAAATCAAATAAATGATCCTAGATTCTAGGTGTGTTTTGGTCTGGCTATTGAAAGGAGCTTGATAGATTAGAGAAAAAAGAAAAAAGAAAGAAAACGTTTGAAAATTTGAGAAAACGAATACAATGAAATAGAATAAAATGAAATGATGGAACTAAAATAGAATTTGAAAAATTTACAAAAAGTAAAAAATATAGTAGAAAAAATAAAGAAAATATTTTTAATAAAAATTGAAACTAGGGGCACCTGGGTGGCTCAGTTGGTTAAGCGTCCGACTTTGGCTCAGGTCATGATCATGCAGTTCGTGGGTTCAAGCCCCACATCGGGCCCTGTGCTGACAGCTCAGAGCCTGAAGCCTGCTTTGGATCTGTGTCTCCTTCTCTCTCTGCCCCTTCCCTACTTTGCTCTCTCTCT
>NW_024412700.1:5477793-5492404 GCF_014898765.1 Herpailurus yagouaroundi | reverse complement strand
AAAAAAAATTCTAAATAAAATAAAAATTTTTTTCTCTTTCTGTATTCAAGAAAAATAAAAAACAAGGAAAAGAAAAAGAAAAAAGGAAATTGAATAGATTGATCAGTGAACAGACTGAAATACAATTGAAATTACATTGGTTTCCCCTAGAAATCAAACTATGAAGCACTGTATAGTCCATAAACTAAGCAGGCGGAGAGATTTGTGTTGTTCCTGAAGAGTGAGGTTGGCCCAGTTGGGCGGGGCTTAGTGTAATGGTTCTGTTCTCCACTAGATGGCGCTGCTTAGCTTACTGGGATGGATTGTTGTGGCACTTTTAGGTGTGTATGCTGTGTGGGAGGTGTGAAAATGGCGTCACCCAGCTACCCAGTCTCTAGTATCGGAACTCTGTGCTCTCCCTGACCAGCAATTGTGCACCCATCCTTTGTCTCTGGCTTCCGTCCACTGTCTGTGACTGAGCCATCAGGTTGCCAGGTGGCACCTCCCTCCTAAGTTTTATCTCAAATGCAGCTGTGTTTCCCAAGCCCTCACTTCTAGAGGACTGTGACTTTGACCCGTCCTGCCCCTCTGTGGGAGGGTCTCACCAAGCAATGGCTGGGTGCCGGCCGCACCCAGGAACGTTTGCAGGACTGTGCTGCTGCTGATGCTCAGCGACTGTGGCCGGGTGCCAGCCCGCCCCAGAAAAGATTCACACAATTGTGTAGCAGCAGCATTTCAGGGATTATGGAAAGTCACAACACACGTCTGGCACCAGGCTTCACCTTTAATGACCTTGTTCCAGCACCAGCAAATGTGGTGGTTCTCCGGGGTCTGCTGGGACTGGGTGGCCACAGAGCCTCTACCAAATGCCTTTCCAGCAGTGGAACTGCTTCTCCCTGTGTGGCCCGAGGATCTCCCAGACCCCACTCTGCTCCTGGGGATTTGCCTTTCCCACCAGAGCACCACCAGGTATCGAGCTGCAGAGTTTCAGACTCTGTGATCCCTGTTTATAAAGTCTTAATGGAATTTAAACCCTCTCCTTTCTCCCTTTTTAGTTCAGTCCCTGCAGCTGTTTCCACTTTTCTGCTTTCTCTCCAGCTGCTTTTTTTGGGGGCAGGGGGGGGGTGCTTTTCCCAAACTCTCCGACCCCCCTCCATCTCCATCCTTTCTCCACAAGCAAAAATGGCTCCCTGCCCTCCGCGGCTTCTCTGTCCCCCGTTCACCTCTCCGCACCACGTACCTGCTGAATTCTGTGGTTCAGGTTGTGCAGATTGTTGTTTTAATCCTCCAATCAGTTTTCTAGGTGTGCAGGATGGTTTAGTGTTGATCTGCCTGTATTTCATGGACGTGAGACACAAAAAAAACTTCCATGCTTTTCTGCCATCTTGGCTCTTCCTCCACATCATGCCTTTTGATGGCGGGTTGAAAATGCAGGTGGTGACGAACAGGAAGCACGCCAGATGGGCACTTTCTTCTGATTCTTACAGGTGTAGGTGCTCCTTCTCAATTGTGTGCGAGAGGACAAATGTAAACATGCCTGGAACACATCTGTGAGGGAAGGTGGGCACGCACACTGTCCCCTCCGATGGCTATGGATTGAATGTTTGCTGTTGAAACCCAATATCCCAATATGATGATCCTAGGAGGTGTGGCCTTTGGGAGGTGATTAGGCCACAAGGGTGGAGCTGTCGTCATGGGATCAGTGTCCTTATAAGAGAGGAAGAGACACAAGCCCTTTGTCTCTCCCCCAAGTGAGGACACAGTGAGAGGACAATCACCTCCCCGCAGGCCAGGAAGAGGGTCGTCAATAAACCAGCTTCCGAATTTCACATGAGAGAGAAATCTGCTATGTTGTTCAAGCTATTGTGATTTGAGTGTTCCCTGCTACACGCAGCTGAAGTGAATCTAGCAGAGGCGGACCACACGCACCTGTAGCCTGGGTTGGACGTAAATGGAACCCGCTCACCCACCCTGAGTCAGTGGTGTACTTTTAGAAAATCCCCCTTTTACGTTTTGTGAATCTTGGTAATTCCTCCCTGTAGATTTGTTACCCCTTGCTTTAAAATCTTTCACTATGGATTATTAGACATTAGATGCTTTTATTTGAAACAGTGCTGTGATGGGAGCTTCCTCAAGTCTGCTCCCGACTCACCGGTGTGAGGTCACACCTCGAGTGTCGTCTGGACACGCTACATGATTAGGCACTGCGTATGGTATATGCGTGCGTTCTTTCTTCCTTGGACCCTGTCGTTTATTCACTTAGCCCCTTGGCAGAATTTTTAAACGTCTTCTCTGCAAAAAGTGTGCATTAAACACAGTGAAAAAGTACCCGAATAAATGAGCTGTAGGCCCTGCCCTCTGTACACCTATAATCTATTAGGGAAGGCTCTAGAAAGGGGACACTTATCTAATATATGATGAATAACCATATATAAAACAGAAATAGGAGTGACTTTCATTACAATCTTGAAGTCATCCACAAGCAATAAAAAGCTTTTATTCTTTGTCCCAGATGTAGTCTGAAGTCCTTGATAAATTATTTCACTTCACATTATTTCCTCCAAGTTCACCCATGCTGGCATGAATGGCAGGACTTCCTTTTTTAAGGGTAAGTAATATTCCATTGTATATGTGCCACATTTTCTTTATCCGTTCACGCACAGATAGACACTTGGGTTCTTTCCATGGCCCACTTACTGTGAATAACACTACAGTGAGCACAGGGAGAGCAGACACCGCCTTGATAACGATTTTGTTTCCTTCGGGCAAACACCCAGAAAGGGGATTTCTGGATAATTTTACTGTTAATGTTTTGAGGAACCTCCATACTGCCTTCCATAATGGCTGTACCAGTTTTCATTCCGGCCAGTGGTGTGCCAGGGTCGCTTTTTCTCCACACCCTCGCCACAGTCAAACTGCTGGCCCCTGGCCTGAGCTGTGTCACCGGCGTTAGCTTGGAGGGTAAGTTCCCATAAGCAACAAAGCAGACAAACTGCAAGATGTGGTTCCTACTTCCATTTTTGTTTCGGTGTTCTGTGATTTCCTTTCTTTCTTTGCCACGTCTCTTTGTGAACCCAAGTATCCTTATGTTCCGAACTTCACTCGTGGGCCTTTCCTTTGCTGAGTGCAGTTGTTTTCGTTTTGAGGACAATCTGACGGTCATTCGAGCTGGAGTGGAGCCAAACAGGTGTGCATCTTTGATTTAGGACATTGGTACTTTTAAATACCATTTACAATAAAGGATTTCAAAACAGAGGTAACAGACAAGAGGCTTCTACCGGGGACTAAGGCCGTGTCCTTCTGTGGATCCCCCTTCCCTGTACAATCTGGATCTACTCGGGACTAAGACCGTGTCCTTCTGTGGACCCCCCTTCCCTGTCCGTCCTGGAGAAGCAGAGGCATATTTCGTTTTCTTGAGCAATGACATGCAGGTGGGGCTCCGATTGGTGAAGACACCACGCAGAGCCTGTAGTGACCACTGGTCATTTTCAAGTAGGCCGTGAGCTCATCTGTGTTCATAAATTGGTGAGCCTCTAAAATTTTCTGTAGTTAGAAGTGATTTTTTCTTGAAGCAGAAAGATGTTTTTAAAGTGGGGTATTCTTCCACTTTCACATCCGGGACCACCCGGAACAGGGGTGACTGTCCTGCTCGTCTCAACAGTGTCTAAGGCCTTTGCTGTGGCACCAAAGAGCACCTGCTAATATTTGAAACGGGGACTCGGAGGCATCAGGAATAGCTGAGTGTCTGTTCTTTCTACTCTGCTTAAGGTAGCAGAGAAATAGCAATTAAGCAATATTTAAAAAACACACTTCAATTTAAAGTTTAAAAAACCTCTCAAATGGACACTCATGTGGGTATGTCAAACACTGATTTAAAGAACTTTTACCTAACTGACGCTAAATAAGTGAGGGGCTAATTGTCTAAAACTTGAATTTTCCCATGGTTCTCGGTATTTGTGAAACTCACGGTTGACCTGAGTCGCTGTGAAGAGGAGCCAACTCCTAGAAGCTGGTGGGTGGGAGCTTCCCGGTTTTGTGTGAATCTTCCACGCAAGGCTCTACCCTGAGCCTTCACCTGAACTCTACACCCTGGGATTCTACCCCTTCAAGTGCAGAAAAGATGTCGTGTGTGTGACCGACCGGGAACCCTCCAGGGCTGTTAGGCTTTAAACGGAGGTTAGTGTATCTGTGGACCCATCCTGGGCTCCTCAGAAGCACGGACTAAGTGCTGAACTGCAGGGTGGAGGCAGGCGGGCCACCGGACCTTCTGGTCTCATGGAGGAGACGGGCGTCCTTTTCAAGCCCTACTGAGACTCGGCCGTGTGCCCGCCGGGGATGCCGCCGAGCACGGGGCTGTTCTTACACGCCCGTGCCACCCTACCACACCTGGACTTGGGGACGAAGGTGTGAACAGGAGGGTGCCCGCAGCAGCGTGGGGGCACAGGGAACGGAGAAGAGGGGGTCCGGAGCCTACGGGCGTCGAGCCGTTGTGAAGGACAGCCGTGCAGAAAGGAGAGGGCGTCCCAGCAGGACGAGCCGGTGCAGAAGTCGAGGTCAGAAGAGGGCGTGGTGAATTCTAGAAGTGGGGTCACATAAGCAGAGAAAGTGAAAATCAAGGAAGTGTCAGATGTGTGATGAGGGTGCAGTCGCAATGCTCATAATTCCAGACTGAAATTCAGATGCAGTTCCCGACGTGGCCTTCTGTGGTCTCCCACGCAAGGTTTCAGGAGAGAGCTCTGGGCTACTCTTTGCCAGCTTAGACCTGCACCTGGGCAGACCCTCGACGGAGGAGGGACAGGGTTTCTGGGGTGCAGCATGGGTGTCTCGGGGACGGCCGGGGTCCTCAGCAAAGGTGCTCCCCGGCCACAAGTTAATCGTGTCCTGACTCTCAATGGTGATGTCATTGAGACTCAAACCATGATGTCATGGTTTTTACCTCAGTGGGAAGACTTGATTCATCTAAGACCTTTGGTTAAGAATGTCCCATCAGGGGGCGCCTGGGTGGCTCAGTCAGTTAAGCGACCAACTTCGGCTCAGGTCATGATCTTGCCGTCTGTGAGTTCGAGCCCCGCGTCAGGCTCTGTGTGAACAGCCTGGAGCCTGCTTTGGATTCTGTGTCTCCCCCTCTCTCTGCCCCTCCCCTGCTCACACTCTGTGTCTGTCTCTCAATAATAAATAAACATTAAAAAAATTTTTTTAAATGTCCTGTCAGTTATTGTTAATAATTGTGGAAGCCTCATCATTGGAAACTTGTTTATCTGTTATATTTTCCGTGTGTCGTTACTCCAAATCACACGCTCCACTATATCCCTCACTCATGAGTTCCACTCCCTAATGCTGAACCAACTTTGTTTGCATTTGAAATAAAATAGTAACTTTCTCCTGGGTAACAGCAAATAGCTCTCTAGAATGGAGACTGCTTGGGGTACCTGGGTGACTCAGTCGGTTAAGCAGCCGACTTCAGCTTGTGTCACGATCTCGTGGTTTGTGGGTTCGAACCCCGCGTGGGGCTCTGAGCTGTCAGCACAGAGCCTGGAGCCTGCTTCGGGTTCTGTGTCTCCCTCTCTCTCTGCCCCTTCCCTGCTCACGCTGGGTCTTTCTCTGTCTCTCAAAAATGAATAAATGTTAAAAACATTAGAACGAAGACTGCTTTGGGGAAATCCCTCGTTGGCACTGACCTCAGGTGAGTGGTGGCCATTAATAGGGTGCATGGTGTGTGACTGTGCCTCTGGAACACTAGACTGTAAGTTAGGTAGACAAATGTGGTGACTAATGAAGGTATTTTTAAGTCCAGCCTGGAGAGAATGTTATAAAGTGTCTGCAATACCACACTCTGTGTGAGTCCCTCCAGGAGGCTCGTCCAGACTGGGACGGAATGTCGTGCGCACCGAGTCCGGGGGCACCTGGGGCAGGCTGGCTGTGGGCTGCTGCTCTGCGAGGGGGGAGGGCCCCGGGCTGGCCGGACGGGTCTGCGAGCACCAGCCTCCCAGCGACTTTGGGGTCAATAAGAGTCACTTGCAAACTCAGGTAAAAGGAGAAGGTCTATGTCTCCAACTCCAGAAAAAGGTTGAAGGCATCGGCATCGGTGACAACTCACTGATCATCACAAATATTTGCTTATCACACTTCCTGGCACATGTAGTTAACAGTAAAAACAGCTTATGATGCACAGACCACGAGAGACACGCGCCGGGAAGAGAATACAGAAGTAAACGTTTACGGAGGCATTGTCTAAATCCCAAACATCTGTTAAGTGCCTACCATGTGCCAGTGCGAGAAGATAAATGAAGAGGCTGTGGCTTTGCAGCCCTCATGGCCCTAAGTGGAGACAGATCAACTCTGCGTGGAGGGTGGTGGGCTATTTTTCGTCTTTTAAGACAATTTTCTCTGTTGCTGTGGTGCAACTTGTAAAATAAATAAAAATTCTAAACCTTTTCCTGAGGGGCGCCTGGGTGGCCCAGTGGGTTAAGCGTCCGACTTCGGCTCAGGTCACGATCTCGCGGTTTGTGGGTTGGAGCCCGCGTCGGGCCCTGTGCTGACAGCTCGGAGCCCGGAGCCTGCTTTGGATTCTGTGTCTCCCCCTCTCTCTGCCCCTCCCCTGCTCTCTCTCTCTCTCTCTCTCTCTCTCAAAAATAAACATTAAAAAAAATAAAAACCAAAATTAAAAAACAGCCTTCGATAAGATAGCACCTTAGTTGTTCCGGACACATGAAGCCGTCGTGGCAAGCCCAGTGTATCCACTCGCAGAGGGGGACCAAACTGAACACACACACGCCCTGTGGGGGCAGCGGCTCCTGTGCCCGGGTGTCCCCACCGCTGCTCTCCTTGTCTGCGGGATGAGAGGGGCATGAGCGGCCCCCAGTGTTTCCCCCGTGGGCCGTCACGTGGTTGCTGTAATCCTGGATTCATTCATTCATTCATCAGAACTCGTCAAGCACGTGGCGGGGGGGTGGGGGACTCTGCACGCGCCCGGACACCCCATGCTCTGAACGTCTTTCCCTGCTGGTGTCTTCTCCCCGTGTCCCCCTGCCTCACGTCTCCGTGACCACTGGGTCGTTTTAATCCTTTCTCCGGGTACGTAAGGCCCTTCTTGATTGGGAGTATCACCCGATCCCAACGATGCCTTGTGCGCACTTACTTTTGAAAGCACCCCACGGGGTCTCCCCATCACCTTTCATCCTGCTGCTCCCCGTCCGTGAGGCCGTTCTCTCCTCGTCCTCCACCCTTGGCGTGGCCTCCAGTGACGGGCGTGGGTGCACATCCAGCTGGAGGGAAGCAGAGCAAACACCGACACCTCCCACCTCCCTGTGGCCTTCGTTCGCCTCCGGCCCCGTCGCCACCCCCCACCGGTACCTGCCCCACCCCCACCAGGTCAGCACAGATCACTCGGCTCCCTGTGAATTAATCTGTTGTGGGCCGAATTGCATGTCCCCCAAATTCCTGTGTCGAAATTCTAACTCGCGATAGCTCAGGAGCGGATATACGTGGAGACAGAACCTTTAAAGAGGGGAAAAGTTAAAGTCCTGTGGACAGGCCCTAAACGGGTGTGCCTGGTGTCCTCCTTCCAAGAGGAGGAGACTAGTCACACGGGCACCAGGACGCTCCAGAGGAAAGACTCTGTGAGGACACAGCGAGAAGATGGCTTCGGAGAGAGTACCTCGGGAGAAGTGACCCTCCCCTCCCCGTGACCTGGGACTTCCCGCCCCTACAGCGGGGAGATGATCAGTGTCATTGTGCAAGCCCCCATCCCCCTCTGTGGCCCTTTGTTACGGTGGCCCAAGCTGACCAGTGCCAGCTGGTGGATGGGTGACATGGGGAACCACCTACGTGCCACGGATTTTGCCTGGAAGGTCATCTTACCACAAAATATCATTATTCGTGATAGTTGTTGAATTTTCGGGGGTGTGTGTCTTTGTGACTTGCAGCCTCGGTGTTTCCTCCCGGGAGACCAGTGACACCATCCAGGTGGCCACAGTTTGTGTTCCTGTCCTGGACCCAGGCGAGACTCCTGGGGCCCGCGTCTAGCCATCGCCCTTCTGCTGACGAGGAGCCGGGACGTGGACGCTGCTGTGCGAGGAAGCACTCCCAGCCACACCCTCACCTCCTCGCCATTCAGCTACTTTGAAAGAGGATTGGAGGCTCTTAAAGCATCAGTGGACACACGATTGGGAAGAAACATCTAGCGAAGGAGCGGGGATGCTAAAAATGGCTGCAACAGAGACGTTCTCCGTCATTTTGTTTTTGCCCCGGACCAGCCTCTGCTGGCACTTAGGGGTTGGGCAGGAGGAAACTCCTGGGCGTTTCTGGAATGTGAGAGCCGCCTTCTGCCCAGGGAGCCTCCAAGTCGGTCTGACTGCGCCTCGGGTGGTGTTCGAGCCACACGCAGCACCGGAGGGCAGATCAGGCTCTTCTTGGAGAAGTTTGTAAAACTCGATACATTCTTTGTCATTTCCATTCATATTGTCTAGATGACCTCTGCCTCTCCGTAAAAAGGAAAAGGGCGTGGACTACAGTAACTTCACGTAAAACCTAACAGTGTCGGTTCCTTGTCTTACGGATGTCCCGTGGACCTAGCCGGTGGCCTGGCTGTGGAGATTCAGGCGCGAGGCGGGAAGCCATGCCACAGGGAAGGGGCTGCGGGAGCAGCGAGCAGCTAATGTCAGAAACGAGAGAGGAGCCTGAAGACTGGGATGCCGGACAGCGTTTACCTGGACAGCCGTCCCCCCCAGCCACGATTACTCCCATGCCTTTGGCCAAGTGCTCCACGGAGACGGATTCAAGTCCGGCGTGGGACCACCTCAGCCTCGGAGGGGTTGCTTCCGTTCACGTTGTGTAGAAGACATGGCTTCCACCTGGCTGCCGTGGCACGTTCTGGATACACACATTTGCACCTACGGGCCCGTCGGACCAAGTGCACCGAACACTGATGTTTCGTGGCTCAGCATGTGCACCACGTGGCCGGCTGCCACTCCCCAGGCGGCCGCTCCTGGTGGGTCAGTGTTTCTGGATTGGCTCTGTGGCCAAGCTCCATGAGCTTCCGTCCCTTCCTGGCTCCCTGCCCCACATCTTTGAAGTCTCCAAAGACAGCTTGAAAATCAGAACGCCACTTCTAATCTTATTTTCTGCGTCTGAAGTGGGCTTTATCAGTCCCCACTCTTTTTTATTATAGTCAGTGTTGGATTAGTGAATTCCAAACTAGCTTAGGCACATTGCTTAGTGACCTTTCTCTTCTCTGCATTTTTTAGAAGAAATCAACAAAAGACAACAATAGTAACCTTTCTATGTTCATTATCATAAGCTGCGCTGACCTTAAGAAAGAGTCGGGCGGCCTCAGGTCCCGGCACTTTCTGGCGGCCTGGACGCAGACTGGCTTCCTCCAGTTGGAAATTCTGCGGTCTGAGGAGGGAAGGAAAGGACATGTTCTCACACTCCTGCTCCACCCCTTGGTGGAATATTAGCATTTAGCATTTCCACGCCACATTTTATACTCTGAGAGGCTTCAAACCATCCATCACGCATTCCGCCATCGCAAGAACGGAAGGGAGCATTTTAAAGATGAAATTTGGTCGAGTGGAGGGTGACGCTTCTAACCCATTCTTTGAAAGTGAACGCAGAGTCACGGAAGTGAAATGCACATTTATTTGCTTGAAGGACATGGTATATGCAACCTCTGGGAATCAAATACTGCCGTGAATTTTTTAAAGATGGCAACAAATCTAGGGAGAGCAAAACGCAAGGGGTAAGTATTCCCCACGCGAGCGTGTAGTATTATATGATCCTGAAAGTTAGACTGCCTGCAGAGTGAGAAGATTCACCTGTATCTGTTATCTCAGAGAAATGTAACGCAGGGGATCAGCAGACCTGTGGTGAAAACCAAGGTTGATTTTTTTTTTTTTAATTACTTTGTGTGTGTGTGTGAAGTAAGGTGTTGTCCGCAGCAGAGAAGTGCACAGGGCCCGTTACGGGTATGTGTTGGTTCACTTATATCTGCTTCTCAGAGACAAGCACGTGGCTGTGGGAGCCGAGTGTGGAAATGTGGGCTCCGTTAAGGGCCGTTCTGGGTGCGTCTTACGTGTCCGAGGGTTCTGCCCTGGGGCCGGACGCGGGTACGTGGACATTTCCACCCCTCATCCGCCGAAGGCCCGCACACTTTTCTCAGGCACAAACATCACGAACAGTCTCTTTCTTTGGTGGTAAAAATCCATCATTTACCCCCGCATTGGACACCGGAAGCATTAACGGAACGATTTCTAGCTTTTTCACGGATTCAAGTCACAAGGCATTCTAAATGAGGAACTAAGAAGCAGCTTCGTTTAGACCCGGTTTGTTCTGGCTCAGTCTAGAGTTTCTGGAATTCAGTGAAGGGAGAAACGCCGGCTGGGTTTTACAAGGCGCTGACAAGTTCCTAGAATGATATGACAGTAGAATGATTTTTGCAGTTCATAGAATTGTAAATGCAGTCGGCTGATTAAGTCAGCGAGGATGATGAAATTAATAGATACGCTCAAAGTAATTAGACAAGCAAGCTGTTTTTTAAAAAAAGAGAGAGCGAGCCTGGGGAAATTTTATTCCCCTTTATCAGTGACCTTAGGAGTGTTGTGGGGGGACGGCTGATAAGCACAAATTAAACGCGGCTGCTGCCCACGAAGGAGGCCCTCGCTGGTGAGGCACAGACAGAAACTCCCGGTTAAGCCTCTTTCCTGCTGGATCCGTCTTTCGGGGCCGGCATGGCCGCCCACAGTCCGGGCCTCCTGGCAACAGACGTGACTGCTGGCAGTCCGGGGCTGGAGGTCCGCGATGCGGTGCTCCTCTGTCCTCACGTGCTCTGCCCTCCTCTTCCAGAAGGAACACCGGTGACAAGGGACCAGGGCCCACCCTTATGACCCTGTCAACCTCAGTCACCTCTTTGAAGGTCTCCAAGCCCTGTCTCCCTGGGACTCAGAGCTTCAACATGCAGACTTGGGGAGGGGACACAGCTCAGCCCACGGCGGGCCCCCGGCTTCACCCGACTGCCCTCTCCTGCTGTCTTTCCCCCTCGGCTGAATTCTCCTGCCCCGTAGAGGTCCCGCCTTGCCTGGGAAGGCCCACCGAAGTGCGGGCAGTCGTGTGTGCCACCAGAGGCCCCAGGCCGGGGCCGGACAGGGCACTCACCTGGCAGGCTGCTGCTCCAGCCCGCCTCGTCAGCTCGATTTTGGGCCGTCCACGAGGGCCCTTCGACTCCGTGGCTCCACGAACTGGCCAAGGCCCTTGAAGGGGCCTGTCCCCCTCCCAGTCACCCTGTGCCCGGGCGTGCTCACATCTGCCCCCTGCCCAGCCCTCGTGGCCCCAGCAGCACCTCCCTGAGCCAGCCTTGGGCTCTTCGACCTGCCACACACGGTGTGTCGTTGTCCTTTATGCTTTCTCTTCACTCCTACGTTAGCCCGGAAGGTGAGAGGGGGCGACGAGATTCTGTTCTCCTCCATCCTCCAACATTCGACACATTTGGTCTGAGCCTCACATACCACGTGGTCGTTTCAGTTGTGTCTTTCCTTGTTCCTTCGTGCATTTGTCGGACGAGTGTGGCTGAGAGGTGCCGTCTACTCACTAGGGACGTGGGACACAGAGTGATTTGCCCCCAAGGGGTTCTAGTGTCCCTCATCTCCCCCCACGGCTATCGAGCGGCAGCCTGGGTAAGGACCCGATGGCGCTGATCCTCTCACCTCCTCCCCTAGGCGCTGCCCCTGCGCCTTCTGTCCCAACTGAGTCACCAGCTGTGCTCGCTGCTGCCTGACCGAATGAACGAGCGAGCGCATGACTGCAGGTCCGCGTGTGGCACGCAGAGCCAGCAGGCCGCCTCTGTGCGACGGGACGTCATCGTGAGGTGGGGCCGGCCCGACTTGGGGTTGTGTGCCGACCCCGCTGCAGGTGACTTGGAGCAGCCTGGCCCCTGTGTGCCAGTTCCCTGCACGATTCCCGTGGAAGGATGTGACGAAGAAACGTGGCTCCCACCTCGGCGCTAGGGACAGCTGGCCGAGCCCGCTCGACGGCCGACCGCCAGGGGTCATCGCGGCCCGTGGTCTTGACTCAGAGGGAAATGGCAGTAAATGCCATCTCTTAGAATGAGGCACAAGCCTTCATCTTCTATTTAAACAACCGAGTCCCAGGGCACCCAGGCGGCTCGGGGACTGAGCTCAGCTCATGACCCCCGGGTCATGGATCAGGCCCCACGACGGGCTCTGTGCTGAGTGTGGAGCCTGCCCGGGATCCTCTCTCCCTCTCTGCCCCTCCCCCTGCCTGCTCTGTCTTTCAAAAACAAACAAATGACCGAGTCCTGAGGTTTGGATGCAGGTAATCTAGCTCACGGTGTGACAAACGTATTCTGAAGTCACAGCACCCGAGGGTCTGCAGTCAGCTTGTCTCGAGTACGACGCGGCCCGATGGTGTCATTCACCCGCTAAGTACTGAGCATTCAGATGAGGTTCTAGATGAGACTTCCACGTAGAGGAAAGCTCATGTCTGAGAAACCTGAGACCTGGGGTGTCTCTCCCAGGCCCCGTGTGTGCACGTCTCCTCCCTGTCCTGCCATGCGGTGTGTGGGGTCCCCTCCAGTGTTTCGTCAGGTGACATCCTGGCTTGCTGTCGGGACAGTCTTCTGTCAAGAGGCAGGCAGAAGCCATAAAACCGGCAGCTGCTGTCCTTGCCCAGCGGTGGCCGGGACAGGAGTCCACATCTGTGGCCCTGAGAGACCATTGACGGTGTTTCTACAGGAGAACGAACCGTTTCACAGACGCAGCCACGAGTAACGTGGCTACCAGTACAAGGTGCAGCGCTAATGGCTTCTGGATGGCCCTTTATCTTAGCTCTGAAGGCTTCGTTGCACCAAACTGAACCCACGGACCAGAGGCGCTAGACCTGTGGTGTTCGGTACAGCAGCCACGAGCCACCCGTGGCCACTTACCTCCGCCACACCAGTCATATTCCAAGCGCTTAAGAGCCACTTGTGGCAAGAGACTACCATGTTGACGATGCTCCAGGTTATAAAGCGTCCCGTCAGGGCAGAAAGCTCACCGGACAGTGCTCTGTGACACGGCAGTCGGTCAGGAGCGTGCGGCCCACTTACTCAGCAGAAAACACGGCCTTTATTTTTAATGTATTTATTTTACTTCTTAAGAGAGAGACAGTGAGTGGCAGGGGGGAGGGCAGAGAGAGGGAGAGAGAATCCCAAGCAGGCTCCTTGCTGTCCGCGCAGAGCCCCCCACAGGCCTTGATCCACAAACCCTGAGATCGTGACCTGAGCAGAAGCCAAGAGTCAGACACTCGACCGACGGAGCCACCAGGCGCCTCAGAAAGCACTGCTTTTGAGGAAGTTGGGGCAGTGAGACAGACAGACATTTAAGTGTTCCTGGAGAATGAAGTCTGGTCAGGGCCTCGTGGACTCTGAACGGGTTCTGGTCAGAGGACCTCACATCCAGGTTGAGTACCAGGCTGGGGCAGGCTAGAATTGGTGACAACCCCCCAGGGCCCAGGGCCTCGGTCGGGCTCACAGTAGGATTCTGCGCCGGGCTTCTCAAAGCAGTGTCATCATGGAGGCGGGTCTGCGATGAAGGACATGCCCCTCGCTGACCCCGTGGCCTTTGCACATGCTATTCCGAAGGCCTCTAACTTTCCCACCCACCCTCTGCCCTGACACCTGCAGTCCTGGTAACCCCCACCCTCCCAGCCCCAGCAGGACCTCCCTTTCCTCTGGGAACTGCTCACATGCCCCAGGCAGCTGTTGGGGCTTCCTCCCAGCTTCCCTGTCTGAGTAGGGTCCCGTCTCCCCCAGGTTCATTTCTTCGGGTTCGCCGTTCATTGGCACAGGATAGACAGCACGGGCTTTCAGAGGGAGGAAGGAGGGAGGGGCTCAGGAGCAAATGGGCTCCAGGTTCCCTAGCTAATCCTTACAATGAAAACAAAAACCGTCAGCACTCAGGCCTGTGTCCGCAGAGGCACAGCGACTGAACGCCTGACTTAGAGTGCAGATGTCCTCCTGGGAGATGTGGGGCTTGTCTTTGGGGCCGGACACTTCCTGGAAGGCCTTCTGTGCCACTTCCATGGCATCTGAACTGACTTCTCATTAACTTCGTCTGGCAGAGCCATGTGCCGGGAAAGAAGGGCACAGGGAGTGGGGGGAGGGGGGGTGCTTCATGAGCAGAGGGCCGATGCAGGGCCTGGACCCCGAGGGCCCCTCATCACGGTGCTCCCGTGACCAGCACAAAGCAGCGGGTGGGGTCCCGTTTGCCCTTTGCGGAGGGAGGGTGAGCAGCCCGTGGGAGCCTAGATCCGAACCTGGACAGGCCCGGGCCCGAGCTGCCCTGCTCCGAGCAGAACAGCCAAGAGGCCGACACCGGGCCAGGAGCGCGGGGCCAGGCCCAGGAAGGGGGTCCTCCCCACGCAATGCGAGGAAATCGGACCGGCCTGGCTGCCCCACGGGGTGCTTGGGAGCTCGGAAACTGGGTGTGGAGCCCGGCCAGCCCCCCCCGGATGTGGCAGGGGCTGTGGCTCACCAGGGCACTTCGGTCTTTAACGGGCTGCGTGGCTCCTCGTGGCTTGGCCGTGGGAGGGAAAGAGTGTAGGCCCAGTGAGAAAACAAAACCTCTGTGCACAAAAGTCT
>NW_024412700.1:5446258-5477693 GCF_014898765.1 Herpailurus yagouaroundi | reverse complement strand
ACCAATAGGTAATTCTTAATCATATTCTTGAAAGTCTACTTTAAAAAGTTTCGGGGCGCCTGGGTGGCGCAGTCGGTTAAGCGTCCGACTTCAGCCAGGTCACGATCTCGCGGTCCGTGAGTTCAAGCCCCGCGTCAGGCTCTGGGCTGATGGCTCAGAGCCTGGAGCCTGTTTCCGATTCTGTGTCTCCCTCTCTCTCTGCCCCTCCCCCGTTCATGCTCTGTCTCTCTCTGTCCCAAAAATAAATAAACGTTGAAAAAAAAAAAATTAAAAAAAAAAAAAGTTTGTTTTTCCTCAACTTCAGTATGCGTCAGAGAACGGGTTTTGATGGATGGTTTCTCCTGTATGCGTCCAGGTGTGAGCAGGTCGGGTCTGTCCTTGTGTCGGGCAGCGAAACCGCGTGCTCAGGGGTGAGCCCTGGGGCGGAACCCCACGGGCCGTTCCTGCTGTCGCGGACAGGGAACCGCCTGTGAGCTGTCCCCACGTGCTTTCTAGGGATCGAGAAGCACTGGTGCCTCTGGTCCTTTGCAGCTGCTGCCTGACGGGGATCCGGGATTATGGCTCCAAATGTCAAGATGTGTTTACTAAATGCTGTTTGAGTAGAGGTGGGCAATTTTCCTGGTGCAAGAGGGCATTTTTATCTCCCAGATGTGGCCAGGCTGGTGAAATTAATCCCTCGGAGACAGGCAGGTCTTGGGAAAGTCAGATGCGAATAAAGTGGATAGAAAGTGTAGAATTATCGCACGGCATTTTTAAGCTGGGAGCATGACCGTTAATGTTGCGAATGAGGGATCCGACGTGTGCAGAGGTGAAGCCACTGGTGCAGAGACGTGTCAGTGGCGAGACAGCCGCACACCCTCCAGGACCTCTCTGCGGCTCCCAGTCCTGACCCCTCCGGGCCCTCCCTGTGGCTCCCGGGCCCCATCCCTCCAGGACCTCCCTGCCTCTCCTGAACCCCTCCGGGGAGGCAATGCTGGTGTTTGTCAGCTTGTTTGTGTTTCGTCAGATTTAAGGATGGAAATACTAGAAACTTCACTATGCTTCTTATTGAAATGAATTGGAAAGGAATCAATGGTAGGTTGTAAATTGCGCCCAATAAAGCTCGCTGAGACAGCTCAGAGCACGCGTCTGCCCTTAAGCTGCATAATTACTTTCCCTCTAGAAGCAGAAGATGGTTGGTGGCCTGTAGTGGAGGGCTGCTGTGTTGCAAATATTTAAAGAGGATGAGAACAACATTGATATATCGGGTCTGTTCTGCTGGTTTCAAGGAAGTACCACCCAGCACACTACTCGCTAATATGCTGAGCCTAACGATGGATTTTTCAGGTCACCATCTCGTGTGTAAACTGTAGCGTGCCTGTGAGCACGGGGCAGTCAAGTAACATCACGTTGTGGAGACGTCACTGAGTGCCGGTATGGTGGCCGGGGATCGTCACCAAGCCTGCCACGGTGTGCGGTCCCCCACTGGCTGTGGGTGTTTGGGGGACCCTCTGCTCAGCCCTGCACCCTTCCGTCCTGTCGGTGGACGACACGAGTCTCCGATAGGCAGTGTGAATCTGCACAGGGGTCCTGGCCGGCAGTGGCCTCGAAGGGCTGAAGCCGTGGCTGGAGGGGTAGGGAGCGCCCGCCCTCCTGCCTGGGTGACTTCGGAGTCTCTGGCCGGAGAGATGACTGAGCTGGTATGTTTCTGGGAGCCCCGGGAGGCTTGCTGCCGTGCTGCTTCCTCCATAGCCCCCTGGTCCCGGGTGGGTACATCGCAGAAATTGCTTTTCTAGAAGGAACAAAACCGAAACCCAAGTGAGCATGTCAGCTCTGACCAAGTGCAGGGACGGGCTCGTAGGCCTTTTTTCCCACAGATGCTGGTTGGTGCTTAGATACTATTTTCATTTCATCAAGCACACCACCTAGGAAGAAAACCTATTTTCCTCTGCGTCCTTGGACTTAATCGTAACATGGACCGGAGCACCGATACGGGAAACCTACTCTTCAGAGAAATCTGAATCCGTTTATGTTCTGATGGAAAATCTTGTGAGCGGACCATCATACGTTGTGGGAAAATGAGTTTGAGAGAGCTGTCAGAGAGTGGGAGTTGCCTACGTGGCCCCGTGAGCTGGGCCTGCGAGACGAGGAGGGGCCACGGTCTGGGCCCAGCGCCCCGCCCCGCCTGTGACAGAGCCCGCCTGCCAGAGAGGGGCCGTGGGGACATGCCCGTGGAAGGTGGCCACGCCGGCGATACAGAAGATATTTTTTTTTCGTGCTTCCTAAATGATAAAGGATCTTTTTATTCGGTGTCCATTCTTAAGTTTAGGAGTTTGTGGGAATCAGGCCCAGACTCCTGACGCATCTCAAGAGATTGCCTGGGAACTGCACAGACGCTAACGCACCTGACCCAGGGACCCCCTGGCGCGGGGACCGTGAGCTACAACCTAGATGAGACCCCACCTCTGCTGGTGTTTTCCAAGAAGGAAGGTTGTGAATAGCTCTGACTTCCGGTTTTGTGTATTATTTAACGTGTTATTAAACACCTAGCACGGTGAACCATGATCTCACGAGTATGGCCGTTTGGGATGAGGTGGCCCCGTGAGATCCTGCTGACGCACTCCACAGGGTGCCTCTTCCACGCTCGACCACGGAGGCTTTCACCCAAACTGCCCTGAGGGTCAGAGGCCACCGAGGGCTCACTGCCTGCTTCCGTTCCCGACGTCACACTGTCCATGTCCGTCAGTGACAGAGGACTTCACGCTCAGAGGCCAAGAAGGTCCAGCCCTTGTTACTTGCTGGGGAAGGTCTTATCTTGCAGGACTGTATTGTTTTCTAAAGTTTAATATAGCACTGTTTGGTTTTCACTGTTCTCATCTTTACAGTTGCCTTCACAACTTTCCCGTATATTAATTTATTTAATTACCAAGTGACATTTTCAAAAATATCACACGTAGTATCTCAGGTGGCAGGTGGGTGGGGCTGTGGCTTCCGAAACAGCCGTGGTCCCGTGTCCACTTGTTTATTCTGAAGCCCGTCCCTGGTCTGCTGTGGGCCCCGTGCCGTGGGGCCCACGAGGCCCTCCGCTCTCCAGGCCTGCAGGGACCACAGCCAACTGGCGTCTCGGGCCCCTCGTGAGCAGGGGGCTCTGCAAGGGCTCAGGTCCCCCCGCGGGAGCCTCCCCTCCTGGCCCAGGCCCCGCGTGCTGGCGCTCACCGGCTGCCCCGTGAGCAAGTCCCTCAGCAGCCCCGGGCCTGTGGCAGCAGTCAAGGCCGCGTGCTCCCACGGGGGCCCCATGAGCCTTGGGTCGTCAGGAGGCAGAGGCACGCCCTGACTCTGAACACGCGTGGGGCCGTGCCGGAGCCCCTGGTGCTTTGGGAGCATGTGCCGGTGACCAGGAGGCCGACAGGGACGTTTCCTGGGAAGGGCCGGGACGGAGCCCAGATCCCACAGCAGGAGAGGCGAACGTGTGTCCGGCAGTGATTCAGAACAGCCAGCAGCAGCAGCAGCAGCAGCAGCAGCAGCAGCAGCAGGAATCCAGAGAGTCTGTTTCTGGTTAAAAGACGGCATCTCCGAAGGCTGGTGGTTTCCACGTGCGTTCCTCGCGCACCGCCTCCTGGAGCCCACAGCCACCCTGGGGTCCACGCTCGTAAGAGAGACAGGATTGAGAAAGGTGGAACGTGCGCCTGGCTGTGCACCGGGCTTGTCGGGGGCCTGCAGGGTCGTCCTTGGAGAGAGCCTCAGGCCCGGGGACGCGGGGACGCTGGCGCCTGCCTCCTGTGAGGTAGCCAGTGCCTCCGAGGAACGCATCCGTGGGGCCCAGGCCCCACAAGCAAGGGACGTGCTGAGTGAGGCTGCGCCAGACCAGGGTGCGTGCGCTCGGGCGTCTACACCACAGGCACCTCCAGGCAAGCATGTTGCCCCTCGAGCCGGACTCCCAGGGGGCCCGGGCGTGGCCTGCTTCCTGGACACCTGCCGTGGTCCGATGGGCTAGCTGGCCACAGACGCAAAGTTGGAACCAGCTTTCCATTCTCGGTGAGACTCTCCGGGTCCTTCGTCACTGCTCCTCGCTGGAGAGCACCGTGTTCCTTAGTACACGTTCGGCTTGGGCTCTTGGCTCTGGTGCCTGTGAACCTAGTTGTCATCCTCCGTCCCTCCCTCCTTCCACTGGGGGTGGCTGGGCAGACTTGTCTTGTCCCATCCGTGTCTGGGCTCCGCTGCTGGCTCTGGCTCTCTGGGGAAACAGGGAAACCCAGCCACCCAGCGCCGAGTCCCCCCTCCCCTCGGGCCACAGCAGTGCTGGGTCGGGAGGGCTCCCAGAATAACTGCCCCTCCTCCCACCCGCCTCATTGAGCCTCACCCCTGCAAAAACCACGTCTAAAAAGGTCAGACAGACTCACCTCTGCTAAGCTTGCCCTGCTGACCACCCACTTCAGCTCTCTGAGAAGGTTCGGTACTTAAGCCAAAGCAATGGAGTTGTTTTGGCAGGAATGCAGGTTTGGGGGCACGTGCAGGTTTGGGGGCGTTGCGGCCGTAAGTGGGATCCAGCGGTAGAGCCACGAGCTGCCTAACGCGTTAACCTAACGCGCAGTTTGCCGCTGCGGCGCCCTTTCCAGGCCTCTCCCGGTTGTGGGTGAGGGCACCGTAGAGCGACGCCTGCTGGGAACCGAGTGCCGTCACCCACGTGGGGCAAGCGTCTTGGAATTCTCTCGCTAGGGCTCGACCGCCTCTGCCACACTTCTGCTCCAAGTACCTCGGTCGGGGCGGGGGGGCGTTCCCGGTACCTGGGGGGGGGGCCTTAGAGTGCTCACAAACAGGGTCGGCAGAAGTGGGTTCCGAGTCATTCTTGTTCACCGTGGGGGAGGTCGGGCCGGGTTTTCTTGCTCCCGGTACTTGGCCTGGCGGCCCCTCACAGACACCTGTCTCAGGAGTGCGCTCCAGAACAGCGCTGGCCTTGCGGCACGCGGAAGACGCCCTCGCGTGCCCTGCATAGAAGGAGAAAGTAAGGACGGTGGAAGGGGAGAGCCTCGGAGACCACAGGGCAGGTCTGAAGGCGACTGATCTTGGGCACGATGCACACTCCCGTCTAACCGAGGGGTTCTGCGGCATAACTACGTTTCTCATCTCTAATCGCGGCTGCTACGTGTCAGTATCTTTTCTCTCTTTCGCGTTTTGAGTGACACAGTGTGGTATGTCTAATGACAACTAGAACAAATTCTGGTAATGAGGTCACCTTGGGCCTGTATCACTGTCTGACTGCTGTTTTCCATAGAAATGATCTGTGAGAGCAAAACCACGTGCCCAGAATACCTTCCTCTCCGGAAGTGTGGGCGCCAACAGCAGACGTGTTAGAACCTGCCAGACACAGACGGCTTGTGTTGGCCTCTCGTTTAGACCCACAGAGTGGCCTACGGGGAGGCCGCTTCTGCTTGTCGCCAGGAGCGCGATTGTCGTGACTAAGGTATTTAGTCTTCCTTAGGTGCGGACTTTTTACACAGGTTGCGGCGTGGTTTAAAAGCGAATGGGGTGCAGAACACATTCATTTCTGAAGGGAGTTTTTAGTGGACACACCGCTGTGTTTCAGAACGGCAGAAAGATCATGTTAGGAGCAAGTTTTCGGTGAGGGCTCCGGGAGCAAAGGGACGTCGTGGGGACCTGTGTGGATGGGCCGGACTTGGAGGGAAGAGACACGTGGACGTCCCAGCAGGGGGGCAGGCTCGGTGGGGGGGAGGGGGGAATGCTGCAGGGTAGGAGCAGGGTGGTAGGTGCCGGCGTGAGGGATGCGGGACCCTGTCTCAGCAGAGAGAGGCCCAGGGGTCCGAACGGGGGACCGGCGGGACGTGAGTGTGGCTGGCCGAGGTGCGGCCCCAGAGCCAGAGGTGCGACCTGGCACAACGTTGCACCGCACGGAGACCATAGGCAAGAGGAGGGGGCCCGTGGGTGGAGATACGCCGGCGGGAAGGATGAGCTCGCAGAGAAGCGCCCGGCGGACCTGGCGCTGTTCCTGACGAGGATCGTCAGTGCCGGGGAACTGGCTGGAGGTCAGGAGCCCCAAGGGGCGTGTTCGCAAAATGCCCGGCATCACGGTGCAGGACCCATGGGTACTTGGAGGGCCTTGCGTTAATCGCCTGAGCCCCCGTCCCCGGGTCTCAGCCAGCACGGGTGGCCCGGGCCTGGATGGAGCGCAGGGGGCGTAGAGTCCCGGAGGCAGGTGGTGGTGGTCTTTTAGACGAAGTCACCGTGAGCTGGACGTCATGTTCCGAATCCTGGGAAAATAGGGTCTGAAACCAAGAAACACGGTGCTGCTTGCTGTCTCCACAGACAATCATACGTTGCCTTTCTTTGTACTGGGACGTACACAAGTGCATAGACATAAGCCGTCTAACCTCCTAGGGCCCCACTGGGGCCAGGAAAAACCGCTTGGCGCCTCGTTAGTGTCCCCCACGTGAAGCTGGGAGGGGCACCTGGCACCGTGTTCCCGGGGCAGCATCAGAAAACTGCACGCGGGGCTGAGCCTGCTCCTTCTCAGTCCGTGAACTGCATTATGTCCGTTTTCCGTTCCTGAGCATGCGTACGGCCCGTCGCCAGCCAGAGATCCCATGAACGGTGGCACAGTGACCAGCTCGTGTTCTGTCTCCAGACACACACGTGCGTGGGTATATGCGTGAACTCACACACACACGTACGTACGTACGTACATACGCACACACAGTAAGTATCCTGCCAGCACCTTCAGGCGGGCCCTGTCCAATCCCTCCTTCCTGGGGCTGTAGTGACATGTGTGGCCGCAGGCCCTTTGCTGTTCGAAGGTACCTGAACGGGAGGGTGCACCCGTCCTTTAAGATGGTGTATTCAGGGGCGCCTAGGTGGCTCAGTCAGTTAAGCGTCTGACTCTCGATATCGGCTCGGGTCACGATCTCACGGTTCATGGGTTCGAGCCCCGTGCTGGCACTGCAGAGCCTGCTTGGGATTCTCCCTCTCTCCTTCTTTCTCTGCCCCTCCCCTGTTTTCTCACTTCCTCTCTCCCAAATAAGTAAATAAACTTTAAAAAAAATTTTAAAAATAACGGTTTCAAACTTCAGCTGCATCAGAAACTTCCGGAGGGTTTGTTAAAACGGCGATCTTCTTTCCTTTCCCCCAAGCTGTAATATTCAGTAGGTTTGGGGTGGGGCCCCGTAGGTGGCATTCCTAACAGTGCCCAGGTGATGCCTGGCGCAGGGGCTACCCTGGGAGAACCATTGCTTCACAAAACCCTAGCCTGCTTCGTTCGATAAGGGAGCTGTAATTACATTAACTTGAGGTCTTCTGACCCTAACTTGTGCCATTCTAAAAGTGCTGTGAATTAACTAGGAGATGTATCACTCATGATACGCAAAGGCAATTTTAGAGTGAGGCTTACTTTGTGCAGTAGATAGATGTAGGCCCTGGTAAGCTAGGAGCCAGTAGAATTTTATTGCACTGAATCGTTAAATCATTTGGCATACTGAATTTATTTTTAATTTGGTAAACCTCATTATTAAAAAAAAAGAAAGAAATGGAACAGCTCCTTGGTTAAGTGAGGTCTAAGGGGGAAATTACTTTTAAAGCAGAAAAGAAATTATTGTTTAAAAAAAATCTCCTCTTTATGATTGGAGTCAGATTTTTTGTGTGTTTTAAAATTTATTGGCTGGTTTTATTGAAGTGAGTTTCATTGGTGCTAGAATAGAGCTCTTGCCACCATGGGGAGGTGTCCCCATCCTCCATTTCTGCCTCTTGGGGACTCCCTGGGTGCCACTGTCTGCAGTGGCCTCTCCAGAATTTGTGGAAAGACCAAGAGATGTAGGGGTTCTTTTAAACTTTGAGGTCGCTCTTGGGTAAGAGCCTGTTTATCCACCAGACTTCGGAGTGGGGAAAGCCTTTCCGTGCATTGCCGATCCAGACTTTTAGGGCCTAAGGACAGCGCTCCAGAGAGGTGTGACGGTAGCCGTGTGCGTCCTCGTGTGGAGGCTTGGAGCCGGGTGTGCCGCCTCCCCGATGTTCCCACCCCAGCACCTCTTTCTGCCCCGGGCTGGCTGCACCTGGGGGAACATGTTTCTTCTTTGCATTATTGATATAAACTCAGGACTGACCCTTCATGCAAATAAGGTCCGCTTATAAAGGAAAAGCCTCTGCTTTCAACCAAAACCCGGGAGGGCCTGGTGTAGAGGCGCAAGATTCGCTCTGCATGGGTGCTGGCTGGCCACGGCCCAGCAGCCCCGTCAGTACAGGGTCCCTACAGGCACCGTGCCGGCACCCTCGCGCGGAACTTAAGAGCTGCCCAGCCCTACAGTTCTCTCTTTCCCCTCCACTAAGAGCCGCGGTAATCCAGTCTGGCCTTTCGGAAAACTCGACAGCATTTCTAAGATATTTGAAGAATATTCTTCCCTAGAAGTTGACATGAAAAGAACAAATGGTTTAAGAACTTCCCTCCCCAGAGGCAGAAAGACTGGCTAGCTCTCAATGTCCAGCCTAGCCCGTGGGTTGAAGAGTCACAACTGCGTACAATGAATCCCCCCATCACGGTGTTTCATCTTTTGCAGAACAAAATCTCAATAATGTGATAATACTCTCACCATTTCCACCACTGCTGAATTTTTACCAATTTATCTAAATGTGATGGTCATTGAACTTTAATGAAAGTAGGATTATATCACATAGGCTAAGGAACGCCCAATGATGATCTTCACAGAGCTTCCTGGAAGCTCCCTTCATCCACTAAGGAAATATACTGCACTAGTTATCAAATGCGATATAACAAGTTACCCCAAATTTGTCAGCTTAAAACAACAGGCATTCATTGTCTCACAGCATTTCTGTGGGTCAGAAATCCAGGAGCTGCTCAGTCAGATGGTTCCGGCTCAGAGTCACTTGTGACGTTACGGTCAAGCTGCCGGCACGGGCTGACCTCTCATCGAAAGCTTAACTGGGCTGAAGGAGCCACTTCCAAGGTGGTTCCCTCACGCATCTGTTGCCAAAAGCTTAGTTCCTCACCACATGAGCCTCTCCAGAGGGATCTCCATGGCGGGACAGCTGCCTGCCCCAGAAGCAAGTGAGCCAAGTGAGAAAGAGAACTAGTACAAAGTCATAAGACCTTTTATGATGTAGTCTTTTCCATTCGATTCCATTCATCAGACACGAGTCATTAGGTCCAGCCCACATTCCAGGAGGAGAATTTGACTCCACCTCTTGATGGGAGCAGTTTTTAGCAATTTCTGGACATCATAATACCACTACACATACCAATGAGAAAGGAACTGGAAATTAATATTACTCTTTAGTCAGGCCACCTGGGGTAAGATGCTGGCTTTTCTACATATCGACCAAATAAGTTTGGACAGGTTACTCCAGATTCCTCAACTACAAAATGTGGGTTATAAGGGTATCTCCTTGGTAGGATTTTGATGAGATAAGTATGACGTAAGAACTTGGAATAATGAGTAGTACATGATGAACACTCAGAAAAATAGTGTTGCTTCCCATATCACCATCATCATCACCACCACCACTATCATCACCATCACCACCATCATTACTATAAGCACCAGCATCATCACCATCACCACCATCACCATCATCACCACCATCATCACCATCATCACCACCACCATCACTATCACCACCATCACCATCACCATAATCACCATAATCATTACTATAATGACCACCATCATCACCACCATTATCACTGTCATCACCATCACCATCACCATCATCACAACCACTATCATCACCATCACTGTCCATCATCACCATCACCATCACCATCATTATCATCATCACCATCACCATAGTCATCATCACCATCATCACTGTCATCACCATCCCCATCGCCATCACCATCATCACCACCCTCATCACTATCATCACCATCACCATCACCATCATTCTCCTCATCATCACCATCACCATAATCACCATCACCATCATCACAATCACTATCATCACCATCACTATCCATCATCACCACCACCATCACCATCATCATTACCATCATCACCATCATCACCATCATCCTCACCATCACCACCATCACAGTCATTGCTATTTCCATTGTTATTGCTGCTGCAGCCCCAGTTCCACAAAGAGTGTTTTTTCAGATGTTTAAAGTTTTTAAGAGTGGTGGATTTTCCAGAGAAAACCATGAAAGTATGGATAATATTTTCTAAACTGTACCTTGTAGTTCATATGTGTCTCTATTGGGAAAGAAATTTCCAATAAAAATTCCCAATAAAAATTCCCAATTGGTGAGAAACACGTAGCCCTGACAATGAGAGTGCCCCGTGGGACTCAGGAGGGAGTAACCCAAGTACACACGGTCCATCTTCTGACCATAACAGCACTCTAGGTGTGCAAACGTGGGCAAGCCAGTGTGCTTCCCTGACTCTCAGACCCTGCTGTCTATAAGGGAGGTACAGTATACGGCCTCACAGAGCGGTCATGAAGCTCAGGTTGTCTCACAGCACAGAGCCAGGCACACCTGAAGCATTCTGTCTTTGTGGCCGTGCTGCAGGGGGTACGGAGGAAGCACCTTGGTCATTCAGGGCAACTACTGAACTTGGCTTCGAGCAATAAGGACAGACTTCATCAGGGACCAAACGTTGCATCACATCTTGAGGGAGAATGGGAGGAAAGGACAGAGGGCCTGTTTCGAAGAAGGAAATAAAAAGCACACCGTCCCTGAGTTTAACTGGGGGAGCTGAAAGAATCTCTCCTGTTTTGTAAAGCATCGGTCCTTAAAAATATGCAGGGTGTTGTCAGCTTTCACCTTTGCAAAGCTTAGCTCTGGTTGCCTTTTTCCTGGTTTTGTCACTTGCAGGGGTCTGTGAAAGGTGCCAAAATTAAGACCTTCCTATTATGTTGAAAAATGGTGGGGGAACCTGGGTGGCTCAGTCAGTTAAGCATCTGATTCTTGATTTCGGCTCAGGTCATGATCTCATGGCTTGTGAGATCAAGCCCCTTGTCGGGTTCTGCACTGACAGCAAGCAGCCTGCTCGGGATTCTCTCTCTCCTTCTCTCTGCCCCTCCTCTGCTCCTTCTCTCTCTCCCTCTCTCTCTCTCAAAAATAAATAGGCATTAATTTTTTTTCTAACATTTTCATGGTGAATCTTCAGGCATGAGTGAATGGGCCACCTGGCCAGAAACGAGGACACAGTGGCACTCAAAACTTTCTCGAGAGGAAAAGACTCAGAGTTCCGGTGGTCAGTTTCCTCAGTGTTCTGTGATTCTTCTTTGCTTGGGAATGTGAAGTCAAAATATTTCGATAGAGATTGTCTATGAGGCGAGGTTTAGCTCTTGAAAAGGAAGGTCCAGGAAAATGTGATAAATACAACAAGTTATCATATCGTTATAATGCCTGATGTTGTAAACTCAGGGAGAGCCATTCCAACTCGGGCTGTTTGAGCAGTAAGAAGGAATGTTTTAACGCCCTTCCTCGTAGCAGGCGTGATGTGGACGGAACAGGGCAACTCCAGGGCTGTAGCTTTCTAAGAGCCCCCTCGCCAAGGGCATCCAGTTAACCCCTTTCGTCCTAATTAGTGGCAGCAGTTGAGATCCACCTGACCCATCGTCGACCTCCGTGTTTGTAAACTTGTTTGGAATTTAATCTTGTAGGTTGTTCACATGAAACACTGGGAGTCAGGATCTGATGTTTAACTTACTTACTAAAGTACGGCACAGCCCGGGGTCCACTGCCCCCCTCACTTGCCCCCCTCGCCACGCCTGGAATCCACCCTCCTCCCCACCTCCTGTGCCGTCTCTTATTGGAGTAGTTCACGGCTCGTAACCACGGGGACCTTTAGGGCATGATCAGGTTTCGTGATGTCCCTGCTAAAGCTTTGCACCAGTTCCGTCCTGACCTGTGGCCCTGACCCTGCACCACAGTGACCCCTGCCCTTACCTTGACCTCATCCCCTCCGCATTTGCTCGTGGACCAAGCAGTCCGCTCACCCCCATCCCCACCCCCCGCCCTTGGGCCCTGAGCCCGCAGAGCATACTCCGGAGTCTGCTCAGTTGGCCTCGTCCTGTGGGCACCAGCCAGCTGTCCCTCAGCGGGCCTGTCCTGGCTTCCAAACTCACACAGCCTCCTGCCATACACCCCCAGCATGTAAACCTCTGCTCCTCGATTCAGAGCCCTGCTGTGGTCTGAAATTGTCCTGTTCACTTATCGACCTGCTTGCTCAGGGTCGGCACTGCCGTAGAGGAGAAGCTCCATGCAAGTCGGGGACGGCGGCCGGGTCTCCCTGGGGTCCCCCACTGGGTTTGGTGCCCAGAAGAGCGCTCGCTTTTATAAGATTCTGTGGACACATTTAAAATATGTACAATTCATTAATCAGCTCACTGATTAATTAGATGCGAGGACTATTAAGCTGTTCGTCTCCTTGCATCTATATTTCATTTTCCGTATCTACTAATGGTTTTTGATTGAAACTACTGTATTTGTTGCTCTGCTCATAATTACATATGCCTTTGAAATTTGGTGACGTCTGTAACAATTCATAACGTATGTTACCTTTGTTAATGACCTCTGATTTGATTCAACTAGCTTTTCCTAAGCCTGGCTTTGATAATTCTGGGGCTGAAACAAAGGTATTTCTGTTCTCTAATGATTTTGTAAGATGCTCTCCCCGTGTTCACACGGTTTGATCTAAACAAGATAAAATGGGTTTAGATATAGTTCAAAACAAAATATTACTTAGTTCTATTAATCATATCTTGAACGTTTTATCTTAATCGTCTGCTCTAAGGAGACGTAGTTCCGCCATTTATTTGTTGTGTGTTTAAGCCTTGTGTGTGCCAGGCACCGCCCAGCTGCTATGGAAGATCCCGGAAGACCCCAGGGAAGGGAAGCGGTCTGAGGCCTGGGCCCTCAGGATCCCACAGGAGCCGAGAGTCAGCGCACCAAGGACTGTGTAGGTGGCATCTCCACGTGAGACCTGCCAAGTGCTGGGAGCAGACCTAGACTTCCTGGCTGACGCGGGGGGGGGGGGGGGGGGGGCCCTGAAGGATAACGCGGCCACCGGGGAGGCCACGTGGCTGGAGTCTGACCGGTGGAACTGAGGACAGACGCTCTGGACAGGAGGGGTGAAAAGGCAGAGGCCCAGAGAGCAGCATGGCCTGTTTGGGGACAAGAAAAGGCCTGTTTCAGGGGACGCAGGGTGCACGGGAGAGGCCTGCCCCGTGGGAACGTGGCAGGCAGGCCACACAGCTCGTGCATAAGCAGCAGTTAGTGGGCAGCCACGGAGCACTTTGGTCAGAAAAGTGTTGGGGTCGGAGCTCTGCCCCGGGGAGGCCTGTGCACTCACGACGTGGACGTGGACGTGGCAGAGACTGAGCTGAGCTGGTCCCTGACTGAGGGTTGGTCTGACTGCACGTCGGGCAGTGCATCTGTGCTGTGACCGTGCTTCCTCGCCAGCCTTACAGCAATGCGGATGTAGGTGATGAGCCTTAGATCAGCGAGGACCCCCGTGCCCGGGGCAGCGAGGATCTGGGGTGCGCCCCGAGCCCTGGCTTCTGGGCCCCTCGGCCGGTGGTTTCTTCTGTCTCCCGAGTCGTCAGGCCAGATGTGCCTCGTCTGAAACTTGGCAGGGAATTTGGGGCTACAAAGTAAGTAAGGGTGCAGATGCTTGGAAATGGGGTGTGGACAGCAGCAGCAAAGGCAGAAGGAGAAGCAGTGGACAGACCTCGGGGACAGATGCTGAGGTCAGGGGCCCAGGGCAGGGGAAGCTCAGAACGTGAGTTGCTCCAGGACCGAAGGGCACCGGCAGGTCAAGGGCTGGGAGAATGTCAAAGGCGGTGCCATGCCTTTACGTGCCGGTCCTCAGCCGGCCCTGGCCTTGGCTCATCACCAGCCCTGTTGGGAGGGTGCCTGCTCCAGGAAGCCTTTCGGACAGCAGTTTTGCACACCCTGGATTTTCCCCATGGAACTGTGCGTCCTGCCTCTTTCCTCCCCCAGAGTCCATCAGTCTGCAAGCAGGAGCAGGGAGAGCGTGTAGGAAACGCACAGGAACGGATGGGGGTCCCACACTGCTGGGAGGCCAGTCTGCGGCCAGCTCCTTGGCCTCCCGGACACCCCAAGCCTCTTCTCTACCCCAGTCAGGTGCTCACCTGTTCTCCACTTGCCCGAGGCCCTGTCTGCCTGGGGATCAGTTATCCTACCTGCCAGCGCTGCTCTTTCCAGACTTCCCTCCCTCCCCTCCTGTGCCCCCCCCCCCCCCCCGCCCCGGCTCAGGCCAGATCTTACCCCACACACACAGCAACCCGGTCCCGTGACCCACCGAGGTCTGAGGTCTCATTCACATAAGCCCTCTCTGATGGCTAAATCCAGAGATGTCCACACTGAGGCTGGAGGGACACCCCTCTAGCGCTGCAGTGTCAACATCGCGTGGAGTTCTGCGGGCGGACCCTGTAGCTCTCTCTGCTGTTACGGGTTTCGTCCTCACACTTCACTGTCTTTGTCTTCTCAAAACAGACCCCTCCATGCCCGCAGGAGACTGGCTTTCCTAGGGAAAGATGAGCAAAGCAGGGAGCTGCTGTTTGAAATGTGGGACTTTTCTTTGGGAGTTGAGGAGAAGGCCCCTCGGGAACCCCTTCCTGATCAAACCCTGGCACGGCACGGGCTCCACGCCAGGCCTCCGTGCCGGCCTCCAGGGCGAAGGGCACTGTCAGAGAGGACTACCTGCAAGGTGTCGTCCAGTATTCATTCTACAGAAAAGCTCGCAAAGGCTCTCAGTGCAGCTCGTAGGTGAACCCTCTGAAATGGATTTCCAGCAAGATCACAACATCGAAAGGTCGGTTTTCATTCTTCGTCGTCTTCCCCAAATATTTTGTCTTTGTTTTTGCTCTTTGTTATTTTACATCGCCACGAAAAAACATTAAATGTAGATTTTTACAACCTCACAACAATGCTTTACGTCGTCGTACAAATTCGCATCTTGCCCGTTGCCTGAGGACCGGGCACTTGGTGTTAAAGGCAAGCCCGGTGCCTCAAGTAAGAGACACTGGGCACTGCCTCCCCCATTTGCGGCTGTGCACGGCCGTTCGTCACAGGACACATCGTGCTAACAGTTATTAGGTCTCGTACGTGGACCGGCTCGTGTGGCTCTATGCAAGTCTGCTCTGTAAATCCTCCGATTATCTTGTAAAATTACCCTAAGTGCTTATGTGCATACATCTTGAAAACCGACTTCCATCTAATTAGGAAAATGATGTAGGTCTGGAGACACGTCAGATTTTCACGGTGAAAGAGTGCTCGTGATTTTTCTCCCCTTTCCACTCGCCCTCCTCTCACCAAATGCTGTTGCTTACCTCCCTCGTGTAAGTTTTCTAAAATATTCGCCCTTTAAAACCCATCCATCTGTCCTGTCGACCCATCAGCCAACAGAGGCAGGACAGGACTCTCTTCTGTGAACCTGCCCCACGTGTGCAACCCTACGGCGGCTGTGGGCCCGGGCGCTCACCCCCACATCGGCCACCTCGGGGTGTGGGGGCCGGGATGCACCTCCCCCGCCCCCACCTCTGCCGCACATGGGCGGGCATCCTGGCTCCAGCCCAGAGCACGGTTCTGTATGGCCCCTGTTGCGGCTGTGCAATTCCAGCGGGTCTTCCCCAGAGGGACCACACCACCTCTGTTGTTTGCACGACGTCAGTGTTCTCTTGTCCTGGGTATTTGTCAGTCAGCAATTTAATGCATGGCCCGTGCGCTCTGGCTTCGTCCTTTAAGATCTGAGGCATTATTTGGTGCATTGCAGGTGCCTCTGTGAGTGTCTGTCATCCCCGGGAAGATGCGCATTTGAACCAGCAGGGAAAAAAAATCGCATGATTGACGTGGCTTTTGACATGATTTTTGTCAAGACGCAGGCATGCCATTTGCTGGAGAACCTGTTCTAATGAATGCCTTTTACACTGGCGAGCTGTGCAGTCTTGCCATCCGTCCCCTTCCTCCCACCTTGAAATCCAAATGCCAATCACCGGGAAGAAAATTATGCTACTGGATGGGGTAGTGTGCAATTTACCCTCTAGGAATTGAACATTTACCGTAAGTGGTAAAGAAGGTGTTTTCTATACCTTGAGATAAGTTTGCATATAAATCTCTGCCTCCGTATTTCTAATTCACGGACACTGAATGTGTACCTTTGCGAGTCATCCTTTTATATCACGAGAGCGTTAAAACACGTTTTAAAATTGCTTTTGTACACACGCGGTTAATAAGTTAAAGTACAGAGAGAGGTGTTTCCAGTTCACCCCTTCCCCGGGGGCTCCTTCTGTCTCCAGTTCAAGGGGCGGCCACCCAGCCGGCCGCAAGGGCCAGCCACTTCCCGAGGCCTTCATTACTGCATTCCAATAAAGTGTGGTTTTTTTCTTTTCCCACCTTTTCTCTCTATTGGCTTGGGATTTGTGTCTTAATCAAAGTGTGCAAGAAATGTGCTTAATCGTCAGACACGGTGACACTTTTACGTGGTGCTCCAGCTAATTAATGCGGAATTGCTGCGGAATGTTGCAGAAAAACTCGTGATTTTCCATTTACATCAAATGAGTTTGCTGTGATTAATGTTATCATAGGAAATACCAAAGGAATTAATAATGATTAGGCCATTACTTCCAAGTGGCACTGAAGACTGAGAGATCTCTACTCATTACAAGAGCTTTAAGAAAACCCGCCACCGTTGGTTTCTGTGTTCTGATGTACAGGTTGGATGTGTTGGACTTGGACGGCGGGTCCCTACACTCGCCAAGTGACGTTCGCTTTTCAGTTCGTTCTTCTTCCGGAGCTTTTCAAACTTGGGTTCATGACGGGTTAAAATTTTTTTCACTCTTTTTTTCTTTTTTTTGAGAGGTTAATGCTTCTAAACTTCGTTTATTCATTCCCAAGAATGCTAAGTACAAATACAAATACGTATTCTGCACAAGGCCTCGAGTTATGTGATCGGGGGTAAGACCAAAGATAAACGTAGCATGGCCCCTCTCCTTGAAGAACCAGGGAAGGAAGCACCCGTACAAAAGCTCAGTTATGATCAGGTGTTATCGAAGCTGTCCTGGAGACGCCCAGAGGCGTGAACAGGCCGGGGAGCTGGCGTTGGACTGTCTGAGAGGGCTTCATGGGAGCCACGAAATTTCAGCTGCTTCCGGAAATGAGTTTGTCAGATAGAAGAGAACAGAGGAGGTGCGGAGTTGAATGTGTCAGGGACAGGATGACCTTGAGTGTGTCTGGAGCACGGGGTGTGTGCACAAACACGTGTGATGGGGAGGTAGCAAGGCCACAGGGCAGGCGTGAGCCGCTTCTGCCCTTCACCCACGGAGGAAGCTCCAGCCAGGCTGCGCACGGGGGACCCCTCACGCTGTCTGCGCACCCGCCCGCTTCACGGCCGGCCCGGCAGGGCCCGGGTGTCGCGGCCGCGTGGGGGTGGACTCTGTGGACCTGAGCTTGCCGCGACTGCCGAGCTGCCGCCCTGGTGACGGCCTGTGGACCGCCAGCGGCGTCCTGAACTGCACTCTGGAAGCCAGCCGGCTGAAACGGGAAAAGAAACGCGCTGTTAGCGTGATGGCCCTGCAGAGTGTGGTTTTGATGGTTTGGGGCCCTTTAGGCCTATTGAGAGCGTCTGTGAACACGAGGCTGGTGCCGGTGGAGACAGCCTGCTCGTTTTCCTGACTCAGGTGCCGCCCAGACGTTTGTGGCGCTCTTCTCCTTCTCGGAACATGGAGACCTTGGGTGGGAGTCGAGACCATCACTTTTCCTGCCCCCATGTCCCTCCCGTCTGGGACATCGTGGCTTCCTAGTCCCTCTGGGCAGAGGGCCGAGGGCAGTGTGGCTCCACCCGAGGAGAGGGCTCAAGTGCACGTCAGCAGGCTGTCGCCGCAGCCCAGCTCTTTCCCAAGCGTGCACTTGGTCTGGGAGCTGTCGTGGAGCATTGGAAGTACCCTTTTTAAAAAATTTTTATTGCTTTTGAGAGAGAGAGAGAGAATGCATGCTAGCAGGGGAGAGAGGCAGAGGGGGAGAAAGAGAGAGGGAGACAGAATCCCTAGCAGGCTCCACACCATCAGCACAAAGCCCGATGCAGGGCTCAATCCCATGACCTTGGGATGGTGACCCGAGCCAAACTCTGGTGCTCAACCGACTGAGCCCCCCGGTGCCCCTGAAACCACCCTTAAACTGTGATTTCCCACAGCCTGGCCCTCGTGTTCTCTACAGAGGTGAGCTGGGCAGCCTTTGCCACAGGGAACATTAATTCCTGTCGTTTGGTGTTTTCCTGGGTCGCCCCCCCCAACCCCCCCTACAGTTCACCTCTTAGCGCCTGCACCTCCTGGGGGCCCCACGGGCCTGGTGACAGCGCCGCTCCTGCCCTGCCTGTGGCTACAGCGCCCTCCCACTCCCGGGGGCACCCCCCCCCCCAAAGCCTCCTCTCTCCCTTTGGAGCTCGGGCTCTCCTGGCCGCTGTGATGACTCTCCGTGTCTGCCCCTTCAGGCCTCTGCGTGCCCACAAGCTCCGGATGCTGCACGAATGTTTCTATTTGGACACCTCCCTGCCAAATACAGCCCAGCTTCCTTGCAGCCGGACTCAGCAACATGCCTGCTCCCCAGGTGCCCATTTCCATCGGTGACCAGAGCCCCAGGTCAACCCTCCCTCCCCTCTGCACCCACAATTCAGACCACAGGCCCCGCCTCTCTGCGAGGTAGGCATGCCTCCTCGTTGCCATGGTTACCACCTGGTCCCTGGAGGCCTCCTTGCGTAGCCTGGTGATATGCAGACGGCCCACGCCAGCCTGCCCATCCAGACCTTTCTGGGCTGTGATTTCATCTCGGGAGTTGGGAGGCAGGGAGAATCCGTGGACAAACCCAGAAGGGAGAGAGGGCACTCAGACACGGTGGCCGAGAGAAGGCCTTCCGCTTCCTCACACAGCTTCTCTGGGGGCAGCGCAGACCCGTAACTTGGCCTGGATCAGAAGCTTCCACAAGCACAGCTTGAAAAGGAAATCTTCTGTGACCTTGGGGACAGGCAGGCGTCTTCTTTCTTCTCTGGGAGCTTCCACTGGGCTGAGGAGAGAGCCCATCTCCACTGGACCACCCCACAGAGGTATGTGGGAGACTGTCCCTGCTCGTCGGAGCTCCCCGGGACATGAGATGAGCTCCCACACGTCCAGATGACAATATCCACTTGGGTTTTGCCTCCCTTACCTTCTCCGCTGTGTGCGTGGAGATACGGGGACACCAGGGGTTCGGTCACAAAACGACAAAACTATGTGTAGTGTGCACCACGGGGCTCTAGACGCACAGGTGGCTCCTTCCCTGTGCTGGTGCCCCCGGGGGTGCAGAGCAGCAGAGCTGGGGTTCCCCGGCCTCCGCGTGCCAGGAAAGTGGAAGAGCAAAGATGCGAAAGAAGATGCCCTTCCCCGGAGTTGGAACCCTTGCTGGGCTCTGCCCGTCTCCACCCCTGAGATCCCAGGCATCTGGGAAAGCAGAACATCTGAAAAGCAGAACGTACTGGTCCCCGTCCTCACGAGCAGCGCTGAACCCCCGGAAGCCTGTGGAAACTCTGGGCGGCAACACCCCCCCCCCACTGGGCTGATGTGGCGGCCACGTGCTCCCCATCGATCAGTCACGCTTTGCTTATCCCCCTGTGGGAGGATTAGCGGTCGGCATTCTGGAGCGTGGCCGAAACGCCCACCGGGCGCGCTGGGCAGTGAGTGGAATGTGGACCGTGCAGGGAAGTTCTCGACTCCCAGAGTTGGCTGTGGAGGGTTCTGCTTGAGGGCTGGGCCAGGCTGCCTCTTCTCACCATTAGATTAAGCGGTGTAAGGGAGGCAGAGGCACTTTGGAAAGCCTGAAATGCCACGCACCTGTCTTTACTACTGGCTCGGAGGTGGGACCCTCACAACCCACAGGCGGGCCTGGGGGTGGGCCCCACACCCTTGCCCACGGCGAAAGCAGCCGGGCGGCCCCGGGAGTGGTCACGCCTGTGGGGAACGCGGGACTCACCGCGTGTGAGAGGCGTTCAAAGCACGTGCTCTGAGCAGCGTTGCCCCAAGACCATGCGCTAACTGCTCCCCGTGCAGGGAGGAACAGGTGGGGCGAGGCGCCGCCCTGGGGACCACACCCGCAGCCCGGCCCTGCGCTCCGCCCGATCACGTCTCCTCCAGGTGGCTTCGCGTCCCACCAGCCCCGGGTGCTGCTGGCCGCCAGACCTCAAAACACAGAGGGCCGGCTGGGCTTTGGGGCTTTGGCCGAGGGAGCTGTGAGGGCCCTTTATGACTATACGTTTATCTTCACTCCTCTTTACCTTTATTTCCCCTGATGATTCTTCCCCGGGCCAATCGTCTTCCGTTACAGAAGACCAGCCGGACACTGTTTTGAGTTTCCGCTCTCCTACTCGTTTATTTTCCCGCTCGCTCTCTCTTTCTGGCAGCTTTATTGAGTGTACCGTGAACAGCATGTAGTTAATGGTCACTCTGGGAGCCAGTAAGCACCCTTCTCCACCTGAGGTGTGTTTGGCCCTTGAGGGAGGGTGCCTGCAGCTCCCCGGCCGGAGCCTCCAATTACAGCTTGCCAAGGTCTAAGCACAGGAGCGGCCAATGTTACTTACGAATCCCGACTACACGGACGAGGCAGAGGCATCGTCTGCGTTCAGGGGCCAAGCCCCGCGGCCTCAGAGGCCCAAGCAACTTCCGGGGAATCACGGGAAGCTGGCAGAGGGCACAGCCATTCGGCAGTTACGACTGACCAAGCGCCTGCCCTCTGGGTGATGTTGTGTGGACCAGGATACTCAGCTGAACCCGGACCCTCCACAGCCGTGGGATGAATGGGGGACGCTGTGCTGTGGCCCTTGTCCTTGCTGGCAGGGCCGGAGACCCGACGCTCAGTGACGAGGAACAGCCCTGGTAGAGCGAGCTCAGCGCCTTGTCTGCTCTTACCCACTAGCGTAACTGCACGTCCTCTCCTAGCCTCCAGAATCTGTGAGTGTGTGACCTTACGTGGCAAACGGGACTTCGCGGATGAGATTGTTAAGGGCCTTGCGAGGGGAGATTGTCCGCACAGACCCAGGGTTCACAGAGGCCCGTCAGGTGGAGAGAGGGTGCAGTCCGTGGGAGACGGGACCGGGAGGGAGGCACAGGGCGATGCGGCTTTGCTGGCTTTGAAGCTGGAGGAAGGGCCACACCCGAGTGGTGCAGGAAGGGTCTGGAAGAGGGAAAGGTTCTCCCTGGAGCCTCCAGAGGGGAGCCAGCCCCACCAACACCTGCAGACCAAGTTGGTGGGGATCTGTTGCCTCAGTCACAGAAGGACAAGAGCCATCCAAACCCAGGCCTTTTTAGAATTCAGTTCTTTTAAAACTATGATCAACGATGATGATGGTGGTGGGGAGCAGAAAGAGGAAAAGGAGGAGAAAGGGGACCAAAGCAGGACCTTTTTCTTCCATAAGGCATGTAAGCCAGGGACAGTGGTCTGCTGGGAGAGAGCCTGTGTTCAGAGTCCCTTCTGGAGGTTTTCTAGACCATAAACCTCGCTTCCTGATGCGGCAGGTTAGCCGGGAGAGCCCCAGGGCGGGAGTCAGACCCTGTGGGGTAAACTGTGGTCCTCCTGTGACTGGGTGTGACCCGAGCCCCCGACTGGGTGCCCACGTGGGTGAGACCACGGGGCCAGTGTCCCCACGCATGCGTCAGTGAGGGCTGGCTCCTAGGGCACACGGGAGGAATGGGAGGTTCTGGGGGGCCTGGGGGTTAATGGACGGTCCGTGATCTTCCTTTAGACACATTCTGGGAAACACACCGTAACTGTTCGGTAACGGCGGGGGCTGTTTGTAAAGCAAGGGGGTCCTTGGAAAGTCTTATGTTATTTGGGCATCGGGATGCTGCGTTGGGTGTAAGCAGAGAGTGGCAGTAATTTGGGAAAGAGGGAGATGGAGAAGCCATGCTTGTCTGGGACCAGGACCCTTGTCAGGCTCTGACTGTGCCTGGCCCACAGGGTAGTTGAGGGTGGGTAGGTGTTGGGTATGTAGAGAAGTACCCAGAACTTTCCATCAGGGCTGACTTTGGTCTGAACGCCGGCTTTGGCACCTCGAGCGTGTGAACTTGGGGAAGCCACATGTACTTTCTGGTACTTTCTTCAGGTTCTTCACGGTGAAGTGTCTGTACATGTTGTAGTCCACCCAGTCCTGGCCACGGTCGATTGCGAGACGATCGTTACTTTATTTATCATCAAGAAAGAAATTGCTCCAATGGCCATATCCTGTCTCGCCATTGGCAGTGTGATGCACATTCACTCCGGAGATGCTGAAATGTGGAGAGCCGTGTGTCTTGGGATCAGTGGACTATAGCAATGCCCGCCTCACACGGAAGGCTAAACGAGTGTTGGCTCACAGAATGCCAGCTCTTTCCAGTCTCTCTTACACAGACCTTCCTCTTCACCCGTTCTCACGCCCCCTCTGCCCATCACTTTCTGGAATGTCACCTGCAGACGGGGTCACTGTATGCCCCAGTCTGGTTGGGGCAGCACTGGCTTATGCTGGCGTCCACTCTCAAAGCTTCCGTCTCTGGAAGGTACGTGATATTGTGGCCCTATCTGCAGCGAACAGATGCCAGGAAACCGAATCCCACGCCCACCATGTGGCTGAGAAATGGGCGAGAGGAGGATGGGTATGTATACAGATCGTGGTTGCCCCTGGAGCCCCTTGAGGGCAAGAACGGGACGGGGGACTGTGTGCCTGCAGGAGCCCCAGTCAGCTCGCCAGCTCTGCCTCGGGCTGTTGTTAATGGCAGCGACAGTGTTGGAGACGGGACGCCCACGGCCTTTCTGTGCCTGCACCCTGCACCGTGGCCTGCACAGGGTTACCGGATGGACCGTTTGACCACATTAACTGATCGTTACAGTGGAAAGCTTCAGATTTAATCACTTTAAATGCAAATGGATGAGTTCCCCTCAAGCTCAAAGTGTCCTCCAGTTTTACTGTCTTGACCAACTCAAGTGATCCTGTTGCTTTTTCTAGTGGCCGAGAAGCAAAATGTTAGACCCCAAAGCATCTTCATATCTTAGTAGCCACCCAACCCAGCAGTTCCACCTCTTGCCATGCTTAGGAATTACCTGGGAGGACTTTTAAAATACTGGAACCCAGGGCCCAGCCCCTGACTAATAAACCAGACTTCCGGCGGGAGGGTCCAGTTCTGTGCCCCGAAACCACGCGCCCCAGGACAAGAGCCCCTGTCTGGTCTGGTGTCCTTACAGAAAGGAGTTATGTCGAGGGCCCGCGAGCTTGGATGCAGGGGCTGGGGAGCCAGACTGAGCTCCCAGCGCTGCTCCCCGCGCCCCCCACGGTATGCGGGGCACACACGGCTAAGTCCCACAGGGGAGAGAAGACCACAGGTCGACCCTCAACAGCCTCTTACAGGTAAGAAGTAACATGTGTTGGGAATAGTTTTCATCTAAAAAATATATATTGTCTGAACTTAACCAGGGCGCGTGACATAAAGATGGGATTTAATGATAGAAATTACGTTTCATCCGTGTAATGGTCACCGTTCTTAAACTTGAAAGGTAAATGCTCTTAGTGACTAGTGTCAGCACTGGTTTGGCGTCTCCGGTCTGGACTTTCTTTGCTGGCACAGACGTGCCATGGTGCTAAGTGAGGTAGGCTAGCTGTGGAGAGGTGTCGCTGTGCTTTGGGGACGAGTGTGGGCCTGACCCAGGTCTCCGTTATCGGGACTCATGTTCCAAGTGTGGACAGTTTCTGTCGGGGCCACGTCGGTGTCGCAGGGATCCTTTATGTCTGCGGAACATGTTCTAGAGAAAATGTTAATTAAACCCAAGCTAATGGACTATTTCGTGACTGAACTGATGTCTGTAACACATATCCGCTATAACTCTGTTTAAGAGCGGAGTCTTAACCACAGCATATTTTCTGCTTAAAGAGAAATCATAAAACTGAATCAGTTCTTAATTATTTCAGTCCTAGATCGCAGGGATGCGCTCACTAAAACACCTTCTGTCCCTAGTGACAATACTCCCTGAATTAACTCTTCCCACATGACGGAATCCTCTGATTCCCCCACTGGACCGCACAGCGGGAACAGCATGCTGTTGGTGGTCACGCTGCCCACGTGGTCACACGACACATTCCCGAGACTGTAGGAGGTGAGGGTGAGTATTTACTGAGCGCTGTGTGCCCAGCACTGCACCAAGTGTTTGCTATTTAATTCATTTATCCCCATGCCTTCTTATGACATGGGAAGGCCATCCCCAGCTTTGAGACAGGAAAACTGTGGAAGGAACAGTTTAATAATATATCAGCATCACGTGGCCAATAGGGTTGCTTGTCACCATTTCAGGGGCCACACACTAATGCCCAAGGCCCTTCAAACGGTGGGACATGGGGCCGAGAACGGCAGAAGGTCTGTGTGACTCCATAGTCCATGCAGTACGTCCCCACACTGGATAATAGTAAATTCTCCAGAAACAGGGTCTACGAGCTTGGCCCTTGTAAACCCTTTTGGGCTGTGGTTGGGATGAGTCCTGTTGCTTCCTCTCGAACTTGTCCCATGACATCTGTAAGCGGGGACAGGTATCAGGAGCTGTCAACGCTGCAGCCATTGCCCTCCGAAACCCTTCCAGAGGGTCCTTTCTTCACTCTGCCAGCATATATCTATTGACTTCCTACTATGTGCAGGCAGCACTGGGCTCCGACACACAGAGATCAATCAAAAGGCAAGGCTCTGAGTTCAGGGCTGTTACTCTTGAGATACATAAAATAATCCACACATCAGGGGTGCCTGGGTGGCTCGGTCGGTTAAGCGTCCGACTTCGGCTCGGGTCATGATCTCATGGTTTGTGGGTTCGAGCCCCGCGTCGGGCTCTGTGCGGACAGCTCGGAGCCTGGAGCCTGCTTCTGATTCTGTGACTCCCTCTGTCTCTGCTCCTCCCCTGCTCGTGCTCTGTCTCCCTTTCTCTCAAAAATGAATACACATTTAAAAAATTTTAAAAAATAAAATGATCCACATATCAAATATTTTCCGAAACTTAAAGTAAACACCCCTGAGCTTCAACATTTCATCAGCACGCCCTCTGATTTCAAATGTCAAAACTTATTATTGAAAATAAACCTGCTGGTGACGGAGCTGAAAAATTCTACCATTACTCTGTGCACTTGAGCATTACTGCATTAAAATCAACACCAAAAAACTGGAAATTGGAAGGGAATGGTCTTCCTACTCTTAAATGTGTACTTTAAAAAAATGTAACTGCGGTATAGTTTCCATACAGCCTAATGTTAGTTTTAGGTGTGCAACGTAGTGACTCAACACTTCATACGACACGCGGTCTCATCACAAGTGCATCGTTAGTCCCCATCACCTGCTTCCCCACCCCCTACCCACCTCCCTCTGGTGGCCCTCAGTGTGTTCTCTGTAGTGAAGAGTCTATTTCTTGGTTTGTCTCTCTCTCTCTCTTTTTTTTTTTTTTTCCTTTTCCTCATTGGTTTTTTTTCTTAAATTCCACATGTGAGTGAAATCATAGGGTATTTGTATTTCTCTAACTTACTAAATGTGTAAATTTCAATTCAGATCTCATCCTACTAACACCATGATTTCCCATCACAACCAGAAAACAGAAATATTTTTGGTTGTTTATGCTGATCCACAAACAAATTTTCAAGCATGTTGTTTCCCTCTCAAGTACCAAGAAAAATAGAAGACCTTGTGATTTTTTTTTTTTTTAAGTAAATGATCCACTTTTTTTTCCTCCTTAATTTATTTAAACTGTTTCACAAAATCCTCCCGTGTGTCGGGTGCCTACGGGGGCAGGCGGAAGGCTCTGGAATCCCAGCACTCAGTGTCTGCCCCAACGTGTGTGCACCACAGGGCACCAGGGCCTCTTTGTCAGGAATAAGAAGGTACAATTACAAGGGGCGCCTGTGGATTCGTCGTTCCACAGGACCTGGGATGCCCCAGATTTGGCGGTACTCGGGGTGTCCATGCTGACACAGGTTTAATCGGTGAACCTGGCAAGGGAGGGGGCGGGCAGGGCGCAGCCTAGCGGCCCCTGTGAGTGGAAGCCTCCCCGTGAGGTCTGGCCCCCCTGGCCGTTCCTCAGCAAGAAGCCTGTTAAGGTGGCGTGACCAGAATGGCGTAACCTACCCTTCGTGTCTCCCCTTAGTAATTTCCTACCCATTTACCCCCTGTCTCTGCCCTCGGCTGTAAGTCCCCAGATGTCTTCGCCACCTTCAGAGTTCACCCTGGCCTTTCTCCCCTAATGCGGCGGTCTTGGCGTCTATCACAGTAGTCCCAGACAAGATCTTCCTTACCGTTTCGACAAATGTCACGGTAAAATTTTTCTTTCGCAGCAGTCCTCAATATCGTCTCTAGGACTTTGTCATCTTGAACACTGAAAGCCTGTCCCCATTCAACACTAGCTCCACATTCCCCTCCCTCGCAGCCCCTGGCTGCACGGTTCCACCATCTCTGTCTGTGGATTGGACGACTCTCAGTCCCTCGTATCGGTGGGATTATACAGTGGTTGCCCTTTGGCATCTGGTCTAGTTCCCTCAGCACGTCGTCCTCAAGGTATTTCACTGCACTTGTGGAGCAACCACAGGTAGTTTATCCGTTCGTCTTTCATGAACACTTGGGTTCCTTCCACCGCTTGGCTGTCGTGAACGGTGCTGCTATGAACACGTGTGTACAGATCTGTTTTTGAGTCCGTGCTTTCAATTCTTTCGAGTATATACTCGGAAGTATCGTTGCTGGATCATATGGCAGTGAGTTTAATCTGGCGAGGGTGGGGGGCTGCCACCGTGTTCCCACAGCAGCTGTACCATTTTGCACTCTCACCAGCAGTGCGCCGGGGGTCCGGTCTCTCCACATCTTTGCCAACACTCTCTTTGTTCTGGGTTTTGTGGGGTTTTTAAAAGAATATGTGTCCTCAGGGGTATCTCATCGTGCTTATGATTTGCATCTCCCCGATGATTGTTGACGTTGAGCATCTTCTCATGTGTTTTTCGACATTTGTATGTCTTTGGAGAAATGTCTACTCAAATCCTTTGCCCATTTTTTAAATTGAATCGTTTGGTCTTTTTGGTTGTTGAGTCTGTGAGTCTTTATATATTCTGTATATTAATCCTTAACAAGACACATGACTTGAAAATATTTTCTCCCATTCTGAGTGCTGCCTTTTCACTTTCTTGATAATGTTCTTTGATGCACAGAAGATCTTAAATTTGATGAAGCCCAATTTACTGATTTATTCTTTTGTTACCTGTGCTTTTGGTGTCCTATGCAAGGAGTCCTTGCTAAATCCAGTGTCGTGAAGGCTTCCTCCTATGTTTTCTTTTCAGAGGTGTAGTTTTGCCTCTTACATTTGGGTCTTTGATCCGTTTGGGGTTCGTTTTTTAATATAGTGTAAGGTATAGGTCCAGCTTTATTCTTTTATATGTGGATACACAGTTATTCCTGCACCATTTATTGAAAAGGTTGCCCTTTCCTCATTGAGTGATCTTGGCAACCTTGTCAAAATCATTTGACATGTATATGAGAATTTGTTTCTGAACTATATTATATTCCATTGTACTGTATGTCTGTCTTTATGCCAATCAATACCTGCCTGCTTTAATGTTACTTTTTAGTAGGTTTTGGTGATTTCAACTTTGTTCTTCTTTTCCAAGATTGTTTGGACCGTTCAGGATTCTTTGAGATCTTATATGAATTTTAGGATGGATTTTTTTCCTAAATGGCAGCACTGCAAAAAGTGAAGGAACTGCAAAAACATCATTGGGGATTTGACAGGGATTGATTGCATTGAATCTGTAGACTGCTTTGGGTGGGATTGACATCTTAATACTATTGACTGTTACTATCCATAAACATGGGACGTCTTTCCATTTATTTGGGTCTTCTTTTATTCTTTCAACAATGTTTTGGAGTTTTCCATGTACAAGTATTTCACTTCTTTGGCTAAGTTTATTGTTAAATATTTTATTCTTTTTGATGCTGTTGTAAATGGAATTTTCTTAATTTCCTTTTCAGATTGCTCATTGTTAGTATATAAAAACAACTCATTGTGCAGGATATATTTTGTGTCCTGCAATTTTGCTGAATCCATTCACTGGTTTTAACAGGTTTTTTTGTGGAATTTTTAGGGTTTTCTACATATAGGATCATGTCATCTGCAAACAAATAATTTTACTTCTTGCTTTCCAATTTAGATGACTTTTTTCTTTTCTTTTTCTTTTTCCTTTTTTTCTTTTCTCTATCTTTTTTTTTTTTTTTTTTTTTTTTTTTTTTGCTTAATTGCTCTGGTTAATACTTGCAATATTGTGTTGAATAGAAGTGGCAAACACAGGCATTCTTGTCTTTTTCCTGCCTTGCAGGAAAAGCTCTCAGTCTTTCCCCAATGAGTATGATGTCTGCTGTGGGTTTTTCTATGTGACCTTTATTATATGTGACCTTTAGTATGTGGCAGTATCCTTCTCCTCCTAGTTTGTTGAGTTTTTTTAATCATGAAAAAGGTGTTGAATTTGTTGAATACTTTTTCTGCATTAATTGAAATGATATGTCGAGTTTTTCTTACCCCTCTTCATTTTGTCACATTGATCAACTTTCACATGTTGGCCTGCCGAGAATAAATCACACTTGGTCATAATGTATAGTTTTTTTAATAAACTGCTGAATTCTGTCTGCTGGTATTTTGTTGAGGAATTTCACATGAGTATTCATAAAGGATACTGACATACACTTTCTTTTTTTGTAGTGTCTTTATCTGGCTTTGGTATCAAGATAATGTCGGCCTCATAGAATGAGTTAGAAAGTGTCCCCTTCTCAGTTTTTGGAAGAGTTTGGGAAGGATTGAGGTTACTTCTGCTTTAAATGTTTGGTAAGGGCTCCCGGGGGGCTCAGTCACTTAAGCTGACTTTGGCTCAGGTCACGATACTGCAGTTCGTGGGTTCGAGCCCCATATTGGGCTCTGTGCTGACAGCTTGGAACCTGGAACCTGCTTCGGATTCTGTCTCTCTCTCTCTCTCTCTCTCTCTCTGCCCCTCCCCCACTTCTGCTCTGTCTCTCAAAAATGAATAAATGTTTAAAAAAATTAAATGGTGTAATTCACCCATGCAACCATCTGATTCAGGGATTTTGTTGTTTGTACAGAGGTTTTTGATTCCTGATTCAATCTCCTTGCTAGTTGTCGGTCTGTTCAGACTGTCTCTTCATGATTTAGTCTGGGAAGGTTGTATGTTTTTAGGAATTTGTGCGTTTCGTCTAGGTTTTCCAATTTGCTGGCATACACTTGTTCATAGTATCCTCTTATGACACTTATTATTTCTTACCATACCTGTAAAGGCATCAAATATTACTATTTTAAAATATCGCTTAGTCCATTTGATTGTTTTCAGTTTTTCATCTGTGAGCATAAATATTTTTCTCTAGAGATTGTTCTGTTTCACCCTAATCTGATCCTGTTTTCGTCCTGTAAGTACACTTCCCTTCGGCTTTCTCGTCCACTCCCTGCACGGTCTTTAGTTACAGGGTTCATCCGTATGGATTGATACTCAAGTCCCAGGTGCCGAATGCAAGCGTTTCTCGAGCGAACGGTTTGGACGCTCTGTGGCACGGTGCAAAGTGAGCAGGAGTTGGTGTGGGAACGCCGGATGACGTGAGATCTAAAGATGCCTGGCATGGTTCTCGTCTCCCGCACTAGTGTCCTGTGGGCTCAAGGGTACGACACCCCCTAAGCTGCTGACTCCCTGGCCTCTTGCCCCCCCCCCCCCCCAGATGACAGTTCCCGGCACTGCGTTCTGAGTGGCTGTTTGCTTACCTCCCCCTTCCGTCAGGCGGGATCGCCCATCCCATGTTCTCTAGGGACACTTATTGAAAAGCAGAACAGAGAAGTGCAGGTTTCCATGGCGGGGTGAGTCAGGTGTGCCAGCCAGGTGCATATTTAAATTCTCCTTTCAGTTCGTGGCGATCGAAACATTCTTTTTGTGAATTCCTGACATGCATTCGTGACACAAGTTCCAACCTGCAGGCCCAGGAGCCAGAATAAATCAGGCGCCGTATATAAAAATGTGTCCTCTGGGAAGGTAAGACTTTGATTAACCGCTGAAACAGTGACCCCTGACACTTGGCGACCGCCTTCGGCCCTTGATTCGCAAGGCCTCGCCAGGGGGCGGGGCGGTCCGGCTCCGCCTTCCCCTGCCATCCCGCCGCCAGCCCCCGGGGCCATGGGCCCCGTCACCGCTTTCGTGCATCACAGGCACGTCCCGGGCCGTGGCTGGACACGGGCTGCCGGCCCCGACGGGCACCGGCGGCCCCGACGAGCCGCGGTCGGCAGCCTCTCCCGGCACCGGCCCCCGTGGGCGTCCGTTTCTCGGGCAGGGCCCCAGCCCCTCGCAGCACGCGCTGCCCGCCCGAGCGGGCCCGCCAGCCCTGCCTCCGGCACTTCCGGTAGCATCCTCTCGCGGCCGCGGTGCCCACTCGCCACACGAGCCCGGGGAGGACGGGAGCTGCCGTGCCCGGCGCCGATCCGGCCCCCGCCTGCGGCCACGTCCGCCCGGCTCCTGCCGATCGCGCGCGGCCGTGAACGCAGGGCTGCGCCTGCCGCCGTGACTCCACGGGGCCGCTCCCCGCGCTCGGAGAACCCGACGAGTGCCGTAGCTTGCCACCCAGCGGTCCCCCCAGGTTTCTCACAAAATAGCTGCCAAGAGCTGTGCGCTGAGTGTCGGCGCGTGGGGAGAATCGCGCCATACGAACACCGGAGACGCGAGGTGGCGTTAGAGGCAACGCGCACGAGCCAAGGTGACCCGGCAGCTGGCGTGCTGATCAGGGAACACTTTTGTCAAAACTCACGTGTCCTTTCTGGTCTCCTGGGTTCCTGTTGACCCCTGACTCTCCTTAGAAACGTGCCAAGGCCACTTTTCGTTGCGAAAAATCGTCTCAGAGGTACTATTTGGGATTCTGAACCGTGCGGAGCCCCCCTCATCAGCCCCCCAGCGAGCAGAGCTCAGCACTGACCTCGCCCTCCCTTCTGTATTGGGCCCTGTGCTTGACACAACAATGATTAGGAGTTGTCTGAAGAAGGGATTTGATCCCAACACCATTCCCGTCTGGAGCAGGGACACCCCCGCCCCCACCCCCACTGTGGACCATCCAGAGCAGGGACCACCCCCCACCGTGGACCGTCCAGAGCAGGGACACCCCCACCCCCACCCCCACTGTGGACCATCCAGAGCAGGGACCACCCCCCACCGTGGACCGTCCAGAGCAGGGACACCCCCACCCCCACCCCCACTGTGGACCATCCAGAGCAGGGACCACCCCCCACCGTGGACCGTCCAGAGCAGGGACACCCCCACCCCCACCCCCACTGTGGACCATCCAGAGCAGGGACCACCCCCCACCGTGGACCGTCCAGAGCAGGGACACCCCCACCCCCACCCCCACTGTGGACCATCCAGAGCAGGGACCACCCCCCACC
>NW_024412700.1:5398894-5436258 GCF_014898765.1 Herpailurus yagouaroundi | reverse complement strand
TTCCACACCCCTGCCCACCCCACTGCCCCACCGGGGCCACCACCGCCTTTCCTCACCCCTGCCCACCCCACAGCCCCACCGGGTCCACCCCCTCCATTCCTCACCCCAGCCCACCCCACAGTCCCCACCGGGGCCACCCCCTCCCTTCCGCACCCCTGCCCACCCCACAGCCCCCACTGGGTCCACCCCCTCCCTTCCGCACCCCTCCCGGGCCACTCCAGGGAGACGTGTGCCCTCCCTGTCTGAACCCACTCGCCATTCATTCTCTGCTGTTTTGTGTTGTCCCTCGTCTGTCGTGTTTCCCTGCTAAACCATAAGCTCCATCAAGATCAGGCACACGTGTTTGGTCTCTGTGCCACACGCATAACCCAACACAGTGACCATCACACAGCCACCCGGGCAGCCTAGGGACATGGCCTCACCGTCACCCAGAGGTTCCCAATACACTCAGAGTCAAAGCCAAATTCCTTACAGTGACTGAAGCCCACGGGTACGTGTCCCCACTTCTCAGACCCCCCGCCTCTCCAGCCACACCGGCTCCTTGATTTGGGAACACAGCAAGCCCAGAAGTCTCCCTTATACTTACCTGGTGGCCTCCTCCGCAGATGTCCACGTGGCCTGTGGCCTGTGGCCTGCTTCCCAGACGTCTGTATGACAACAAGTCTTTTTGGGAACCTGTCAAACATGTCATGTATTCTGTTTTCTTCGAGTGCCACGTTTCTATAGCGAGCAAGGCTGTCATTTTCTTATAGTTAAATATTAAGATTTAAAGGCCGTGAATGAATCTCGGTCATGAGGAAATATTTTTAGGAGAGAAGCTGAGTGTTTTGACTCTGATCCCGTCCCCTACCTGTCTGTGGCTTCCAGGAAGGCTGGTATATTGACTGAGTGAAGACGGTCTTGTCGAACGAACATAATTTGCGGGAAAAGTTCGTGATTTTTCAGCTTCCAGATATGCACGGTGTCCCTCTCCCCACATCTGCCGTGCGCGGGCGTGTTTATGAGAAGGGAGGCCCGCTTGCCCTCCTGGTGGTTCCCGAACACTTGATCCTTTACAGTTTAGTTTTTACAACCAAAGATCAGTCATAACAGCAGGGGCCACTCGGAATCTCCCACGGCACAGAGAGGACGGAGCGAGGACGGGCCGAGCCCGGCACCGTGTGTGTTCACTCGTCTGCTCATTGGCCGGGTCACCGAGAGCCTTCGCCCCGTGCTGGGTGCCGTGGGGACGGCCCGGTAAATGAGAGCCCGCGGGGCTCACAGACGTGTGGCGTGAACACGGGCATTCCGGAACCTCCTGACGATTGTGCCTTTCTGGGGCCACGACTGGCGGGACCGCGGCTCACGGATGAGCTGGTGCAGGGAGATGGGCGCGGGGGGGATGGGCAGGCCCGTGCAGGGAGCCTTTCCGGCCCACACACGCTCTGCCGGCTGCGGGCACGGGCAGCGCTGAGCCCCGGCCAAGCCCTCGTGCGGCTTGTGAGGTGAAAATGCCCCAGCCGCCGGCCTGAGCCGTCCGGCGACGTCAGGCTCCGTGCTCATCGGTGCCTTCAGCACACGTGCTCCGTGCCGGGCACCGAAGGGGCGCCACCGCGAGCCGAGGGCATTCGAAAACTCTCATTATCCGGGGGAGTCCGTAAACACGACACAGCAAAGCACAGCTGAAACAGTGCAGCTTCAGAAACCCCTGAGACGAGTTTGCTTCACATGACATGGACCACTTTGCGGTGAACAGTTCCATGGTGTCAGCAGCCACCACCGGTCCCTAAATGCTTCCTCCCCCAAACGCACCCTTTCGCTCGCCGCCGGCCCGTGTCTCTGGGTCTAAAGCGGGTCTTAGCGCACGGAGCCGGTCGTGCTTCGAATCGATCCTGCCAGTCTGGCTTTCCACTGCGGAGCTGACCCCCTCCATGTGAGGTGAGGTGAGCTTGCTCCCTGCTGGATCCTCCCTGCCTCACCCCTGTACTGCCCCTCAGCCCGCCCCGCCTCCCCCTCTCTGCAGTTGAGGAAGTCACTTTCTCAGTGGATACCGTGGGACTTATGCCCAGATCTGTAAGGACCCGGTTGGAATTAATACCGACCTGGCTTCAAAGCCTGTAAAACTCGTGCACGGGTCCTTCCCCGTGCCGGCCTCATGTGAGCTCTCTGTAAGCTGCGTGCTGTCTCCCTTAGATGCATAGTCACCGTGTCATGCGTTTGTCTTTCTGGCCGTTTGGGAGACAAAAAGAGGCACCGACTAAATGCAGTCCTGCCTGCTTTACGTGCGTGTGAGCTGCCCCCCTCCCCCGGGTTCTGGGTTCCTGTCCGAGGCTCCACGGTCCCGTCTCCGGTGCCTTCGCACCGGCCTCGGTGATTCCCCGGAGCACGCCTTGTAGAGCAAGGCTGCTTGCGACAAATTGCCTCGGTTTTCGTGTGTCTGGGAATGTCTTCATTTCACCTTCATTTTCGGAGGATGGTTTTGCCAGACATAGAATTCTTGGAGGAGTGTCTTTCTTGAGGCACCTTAGATACGCCCTCCCACCGCCTCTGGCCTGGCGGCTTCTGGTGAGGGAGCGGCCGTCGATCCTCTTGGGCCCCTGCAGGTGACAAGCTGCCTCTCTCTGGCAGCCCTCCAGACTCTTTCGTCTTTGGCTTAGGACAGTTTGTTATAGTGGGCCAGTGTGGATCTCTAACTCGATCCCGCTTGGGCTTGTTGAGCTCCGTGGATGCCCGTGCTTGCTTACGTCTGTCGTCAGATCTGAGATGGCACCGGCCGTTCTCTCTGTGGCCGGAGGGTCCCCCACGCGCTGGGAGCCGGGCAGGGAAAGGGCTCTTCCGGCCTCTGCACACCGGCCCCGGCTGGTCACCCCTTCAGCACCACGCCGGGCCACCCGCGTCTCCGCCTTCCCCTCACCTCCTGCTTCCCAAAGGCCAGCCAGAGGCACCAGCCTGCGTCCGCTCGGGTCTCCTCAGCGCGTGTCGGCCCTGGGCACGCGTGTCTTACTCTGAATCCCCCGGGGTGTGCGGCAGCCCCTCGGGACCCTTCTCGCCCCCAGTCTTCTCCCCGCCTCCTCCTTCCCCGGCTTCGGGGTCTCTCTGCCTCTTCCGCCATCTCTCACTCCGGGGGGAGCCAGACACCTCTTCCCACAGGCGCCTCCCGGGAAGCCCGTCCGGCCCAAACGATGCGGAACAAGGCTCCCTCCCTGCGCGGGTCCCTCCCGGAACCGCCGGCGGGTCAAACCCACTGCCACTTTCCGGAGGGCAGGGTCGGTGTTGCCCCTGACCCCAGCGAGCCACACGGGAATGCGGGCCACTGGGCTCAGGGCCACTGCCGAGCTGGGGGCTTGGGGGCACGGCAGGTAGGTAAGCGGTGCTTTCTACCGAACGCGGTGGTGGCGTTCTTCCCTGAGCGCTCCTCTGTTTGCCGCGAGCTATTTTCACGAGGTGCCGGTGTTCTCGAGAGTCGGCTCTGTCCACTTCCGTCACCTGCATTGTCACTTCGGTGGGGGGACGGGTTCACAGTGACATCGAGCTGATGGCGCCTTTCGGCCCGCCCTGGAAGAACTCCGCGTCAGACTCACCGGCCCGGCCGCCTGCAGCCCTCCTGGGCGGGTCCTGGCGTCTGTCGGGCTCACCGAGGACGCGTGGCCCGTGCCCAAGGACGGGCTGCTCAGGGCTTAGCTTCCTCACAGAGGCCCTCCGAGAACAGCGTGAGGCACAGGCAGCCGTCTCGCAGAGCGTGCGGCGGGACGGGCCCCCTGACTGGCCGCCACACGCCTTCACCAGCACCCCTTCCCGGCCCCCGGGCCCTGCCCCCACCAGGGTGTTTCCCGGGATGGCCTCCGAGAAGCCGCTCACAGCCACGTTCTCATATCACGTGGAAACCCAAACTACAGCAGCTTCTGCCTCCATCTGTCCGTGTTCAGTCCTCCGGTGGTGACATCCCAGGGGCTGTGGCTCGCGGGGTCATCTTCACCAGCAGCGCTCGGTGCAGCAGGCCTCGTGCAAATGGCCTGGGGCAGCGGCGGCGGCAGCAGGCGGCCCGTGCCTGGTCCTCAAGGTTGTGAACCCTTGGTTGCTGTCTGTGGGCCTTGGCATCTGGGTTATGTGTTAATAATTAAAAGCTTCTCATTTGTGTACAGATATGTCAGGGTCCTTGCCTTGGGACAAAAATAGGCATGTGTGAAATGGTGTGGAAAAAATAACTTGAAGTGTTCTTAGTGTCTGTAGCTTCATTCATCGCATAAGCAATGTTTTCCCTGCTGATTGAAGTAATCTTTCTCCCTAAGGACTGGCTGGATCTTTTTTTCTGAGTGTCTTCCTGGGAGAAAGATCTATAAAATCTCCCATGAGGTATAAGCCAGCTGGAGAGACTTCAGCTGGCTGGTTTGGTTACTTAACAAGAGCAGAAAAGTGGATTTTCCCACATCCCCCGGGTCCTGGAGGTGGGAAGAGCTGCTCCCTCTCCGCGTCACTCCCAGAAATGGATGAGACCGTCCTCCCTTCCCTCTGGGCTTCTGTCCTCTTGCTGGGAGGTGAGGTCCGTGCTGTCGCAGGTCCCAGGCAGGGCTGTGCTCTGAGTTTCCCTTCTGTGCCGGGGGACCGATGCCCTGCCCTGAGCCCCACCACTCAGGGACCGGGACGCGGGGAGCAGCCGCGGGCGTGGTGGGCGGTGAAGGCAGACAGGTGCAGAGCACTCACACGCAAGCAGGCTTTCCTGGTGGCTTTGCTGCAGCCTGGTAACCTGGCTGCCGTGACCAGAAGTCTTGGACCAAACCGAGTGGGGCCCCGGACCCGGCAGGTGCACCTGGGCACGGGAAGTAGATGCCCGAGCGGCACGGGCACTCCGTGTAGGGGATCCGTCGCCTCTGCCGGCTTCACGGCCCCCTCCCCCCGGCGTCTGCTTTCTCTCCTGCTGACGGACACTGCTTTTCACACCCTCCGCCGGCCGTGTCCACATTCCTCGCCGCGGGAGCTGCCAGCCGGAGGCTCACGGAAACCAGTTCTGGCTGGTTGCTCTCCTGGTGGCTCACGGCAGCAGGCAGTTCGGCTGTGATTTGACAGAAGTTGGTGTCTTAGTGATTTTTCTTCTTGACAGGAGCCTCTGAGAGCAGAAAGATCAGTGTGGAGCCCGTGAGAGCTCCAGCTGAGCCCAGATGTTCAGGCAGCGAGGATCCTAGAACTCGAGAAATGGGGGACGCTGCATGGCACCTGCCGTTGCTTCTACAGAGAACCTCGCACCAGCTCTCTGCCAGCTCGAGGCTAGAGGCCGGGGTGGGGCATCGGGGGCCCCCAGGTCTGCGGGAAGACTGGGAATCCCCCTCCCGGTAGATCAACCCTCAAGGCCCCCAGGGCTGGCACTCAGAGGAGGGATGCATACCAGAAACAGAACGCAGAACCTTCTAGAACGTGGCAAGGCTCTTCCCGTGTCCAGTGCTGCTCCGTGGGCGCTGCCGGCCTCTGAGCCCTCCTCCTGCCGTCACGCCCCGCACCCATCCTGGGTCCTGAGGGCCAGCCTCACAGAGGTTTGGGGCACGAGGTGCTGCAGGGAGAGCTCGCTGGGCCCCACGTGCTCACTGGGCACGTGGGTGGAACCGGGTGGACCCAGGGGAGCAAGGACGCTTTCCAATGTTCCTCATCACTGTTCTCTCCAACATGCTCTGCGGCTGTGATTTTCTGCTCTCGGATGAAATCGCTGCTAATCTCAGTTTCCTCCCGGAAGGCTTCTCCCCTGCCCAGTGGGGGCCTGTCCCAGGGGGCTGCCTCCTCCCTGGTTCAGGGGACCCCATGCTGCCAGTCCGGGGTTCTCGCCTGAGTGTGGGTGTGTGGGTATGAGCGCGAGTGTGTGAGTGTGGGTGTAGCTGCCAGTGTGGGTGTGGGTGTGGGCGTAACAACCACAAAATCCCTGCCGTAAGCCATCTAGTTTACACAACGAACCAGAGCCCGGGTCCACTTACCGTGGCTCCCGTCCATGCCAGTGGGTGACCTCCCGATGCGGACCAGCAGCCAGCTGGGGAGGAGCGTGTCAGATGCCACTGCCCCGGTGTCCCCCGGCGGTCAGTGCCCTCGGTCCCTCGGCCGCAGAGCCCGGGGGGCTTGGCCCAGGCTCCCGGCCCCACCGTCTGGCCCTGGTGCCGTTGGGTTTCGGGGAGAGCGACGACGGAGGCTCCGGGCCCCACTGAGGATCGTCAGGCTGCGCCCCAGCTGTTCCCCGAAGGTGGGGCCACCGAAGCCAGGCCGCGGTGGCCGCCTGCTTTCTGAGGGCCGTCTTGGGTGGGCCCGAGAAAGCGGTCGCGCGGGAGCCGGCAAGGCAGGTGTGGGGACCAGGCGAGCTCCAGCAGGGCTGTGACTAGAGGTGAGGGAGGGAGCAGCCTGAAATGCCTGGGGTGGGCAAGACGTGCTGACGGGGAAGGAGCCGGGACAGAAGAGTGTGGTCTCGGGACCCATGGGGCCCTGGGGGACCGTGTGGGCTGTGTGCATGACAGGCAGGTGGTGGCCGTGAACGAAGGGGGGGCGTCTGGGAGATGGGCCGAGGCTGGTCGAACCGGTTTGTGTGGTCATCGTCCTGGAACCACAAGTTGGAGAGGGAGAGGGGCGTGGCCTGGAGGGACCGCTGGGGGAGGGCCGTGGGCCTCCACCAATGCTGGGTGGACGTCACCCCGTCTCTATCTCCGGGCAGCTGGCAGCCGGCCATCTGCTTTATTCCTCCCACCGTAAAACACATGCCCAGCATCTAGGAGGCACCAACCTGTAGTCCTAACGCGAGAGAATTGTGAAAACTGATGGAAAATCAAACCATTGTTATCTGGAACAGATGTGTGACCATCCTTCTTTCCACGTGTGGGGGGATTACAGAACTGGGGGCTGGAAGGATCATTCAATGCAGTGTTTACTTCGAAGTTCGCACTAACTCCCTAAACGTGCCTGTATCCCTTAGCAGCGCTGAGTACGGCTGTGTCACTGGGCATAGTATGTGCAGCTGTGGCCCCAGAGGCCCGGACACCTGGGCAGGGCGCTGGGAGACCCCCCAGGAGGGTGGGGTGGGGAGACGCCCTCTGGGCAGGGCAGGTGCAAAGATGCCCCCCCCCACCAGGGGCGGGTGGGTTCAGGGGACCTCCCAGGCGGGGCAGGTGCACAGACCCCTCCCCGCCGGGAGGAGCATGGGCACGGACGTGTGGCCAGGACGGTGGGCCCGTGGGAAGGCTGCACGCAGACGCCAGGGGAGGCCAGGCACCTGCCACGCCAACATGACGCTGGCCGACCGCCCGGAGAGCGGGTCCCTCGACTCCCAGTCTCCTTTCGGGATGCTCGCGCCCCTTCTGGTGTAGGCTCCACCTGACACATTCTGACCTTTTTAGGTTGTTGCCTAGCCAGCGGGTCGAGCTCGACTTCTGATTTAAGTGTTAGGTTTTTGCAAACAATTGTAGATTTACAACGTTATGAATATGCCTGCAGGGATCGTTTTCCATCGGTCTTTTCTTTAAGAAAACTTGTCAGCAGACCCTCTCGTCACGATTTCTGGCTCTCGGAGGAAGGCTTACTCGGGGCCGCTCAGCGTCCGGACTCAGACTGATGACCGCGCCTGCTGGGCGGCGACACCTGTGGGCGGTGGACCCGCGCCTAATGGGCAGGCGCCAGGCTGGGCTGAGCCCAGGGTGTGACCACGGCAGCAGGCTACTGGTGCCGTGCCCCACGCAGTCTTTGGTCTGGGCGCCCGTACAGGGTTCTCTCGGGCAAGAAGAGAAGGCTAGACTTTCTCTGTGGAGGTCGTTTGTGCCAACGGGAGAGCAGACGCGCTGTCCCGGGGGCCTGAGGCTCCGGACCCGAACTGTCAAGCACAGGGATAACAATTTAAGGTACTTACCAGAAATGTCCGATTAAGCCTGACGCACCCTTTAAAGATGGCAGAGAAGGAATAAGGTAATCTGAGTGGATTTGGGTTAAAAATGAATAAAAAGATGAAACGCGACAAAAAACAATAGGAAATGAAAACAGACGCGGAGACCCTCACAGGGCCTCGGGTCCCCGTCGCGGTGATGGGAGGCCTCGGGGTTCAGAGCCGGACGGCCTGCCAGACCTCGGGGTGGGCCGTCTGGAAGTCCCGTCGGCGCCCCGGGGCCGAGGCCGGTCAGAGTCTGGACTCGTCACTTCCAGCCCGAGCGAGGCTGCCAGGCTGTTCGTCCGCCTTCCCCACCTCCCCTCCCGATGCCTGGTGGCCTCACGGCTTCGCCCGCCAGTGAGGTGAGTGCCCGCAAAGTCTGCTCCCGAAACAGCGCGCGGCGGTCGGCGTGGTGCGCGGGAACAAGGCTCCTGGGAGCCTCGACGCCTTCGAGAGTGTGCAGGGCGCAGCGTGAGACCGTGGGCACAAGCAGCTGCCGCCCGGCGTGGGTCCCGCTGTCCGTCACTGCCTGGCTCCCGGCGGTGTTCAGGGGCGCTTGTGTGCTGCGGGAATTGGGGTGCCGGGGCCGTGGAGGCAGCTCCGACTCGGGGAGTGGAGGGTGGAGACTGGGAGTCCCGCCACGACCGCAGTGGCCCCGTGATTCCAGAAGGAACGGAAAGGGAGGACGGGGTCCAAGGGGAGGAAGCGTGGGTGATGCACGGCCACCAGAGACCAGGAGGGAGGAGCTAAGAGTCACTCTCTTGTTCCTTTCTGAGGCTGGGGTGACAACCCCACGTTCGAAGAGCGAGCACGGCGTGGGGAAGCACAGTGAGAGTTGGAGGTCGGGTAAACTTGGCAGGACCTCTGGGGCAATACTCAGGTCACCTCGTGGCCGCTGGGTCCGGAGCTACGAGATCACATTTGCCTCCGCTGGGTGTGCCGGACCCTCGGGGACATGGCACCGTCCTCTCTCTGGCGTCTCCATCCACGGGTGCCGTTGGGCTTTGCCGGTCCCCTGTCCCGCGTTCAGCGGGGACAGGAACCCCACGTGCGCTCAGGAGCGGTGGCCGCGGTGGCGAGGCCAGAGCGCACAGTGGGCGGAGGGGCGAACGTGGAGGTCCCGCGCGGCCTTGGTCCAGCCTCCCACTGTGCCCCCCCGCACAGTGGATCCGCGGGCCGTCGGGAATGACTTTGCTGGGGCGACGGGGAGAAGCCGCCTCTGGGACAGGCTGTGTGAGGAGTCACCGCGTGTCATCGTGTTGCTCTGCAGAGTCTCTGTCACGACTGTTCTCAATGTAGTTCAGGCGCATCCACCGGGCCTTTGAGGACCGCTGAGAAAATGGGGTTCCCTTCTGCATTTTAATTGTGACGTGCTTCCTGGAAATCCCAGAGCAGAGAGCAAAAGCCTTCCTGAGATATCTCCAGGGGACGCGGAGCCCAGCACTGTCAGAACACGTGGAAAGGGCTCCTGATGAGGCCCGGTCGGCGGGAGCCGGCGGGCTGGCCGGAGCTGTGGTCTTGCCGGCAATTCGCTCCGTTTCTGGGGACTCCGTGTCACCTGGCCACTGGCGGGTCACCCAGGCAGCCAGCATGCACCTGGAAGGGTAGCTCATCGTGAACCCACCCGAACGTGGCGCAGACTGCTTTCTGGAATCTTCGAATCGGAAGGTTGTTTGAATTGTCTCACAAAGCCCTTCATCTTACACTGAGGGAGCTACGTTTCTGGAAGCTCACGTCAGCTCGGTGAGAACAGAGGCAGGGGGCCCTGAAACGTGCTGTGAAACCACACTGTCCCGCCTCCCACTTCTCCAGGGACCCCTAGACCCTGATGCCCTGGGGCATAGACGGGGGACCATTTCCTATACGTGGTGGTTCCTGACAGCTGGGTCAGCATTTGGGGGTAGAACTGAGGGAATCGGGCCCTGCGACTGGTCCTTCTCCTTTCCGTAGAAGGATCGCACTGACCGTCAGAGGTCTTCTTCCGCCTGCACGCGTCACCGATCACCTCTGTGCTTCGGGTTTTGTGCTAAGTGTTAGAGCTGCTGCCGGGGGTAGAGGCAGTAATTCCTGTGCTCTCAGAGCAGGTACAGCGTGGGGGCACGTAGACCCAGCAGAGGACCAGGGTCCGTGCAGAGGGGGACCCGCCCACGGGGGCAGGACCAGGGTCCGTGCAGAGGGGGACCCGCCCACGGGGGCAGGACACAGAACTCTCCCCCGCTGGCCAGCCTGGCATCCTGCTGCATCTGTGCAGACTGCTGAAGTGACCAGCACATCCTACGTTTGTTTTAGCTCTTACGTGGCTTCGGCTCCCTTCAGGGAGGTGCTCTCTGCTTTTCCTCCGCAGAAGTGTGCCTCAAAGGGCGTCATGTCAGGAACTGTGCATAGCATGGGGTGAGGGTGGCGCGTAGGAGGCGCCGTGGCTGGGGTCTAGGAGTCTTCTGCAGGGCCTCTCAGCGCAGCCAAGCCCGTCTCGGGGGGCTGATGGGCCCCTCCTCCCTGCCCCAGGCCGCTCACTCTTCGCTGACACTCTCCTTTGCCTTTTGTCTTTGCGTTTCGTGTTTTCTCATCCTGGTCCCGCGACTCAGTGGTCCTGACGTTCAGGGGGAGCTAGTTGGCACGGTCCAGCGAACAGGGAGTACGTCGCCCGCTGGCTGGGTGGTGGGCGGGCACAACGGGCACAAGGAGCCACGGCCTGCTTGCACGCTGGGAGAGAACACGGTCCCTGTGGGGGAGGGCAACCTCGGGAAGACGGCGGGGCTGCTGAGAAGTGTGTAAGAGGGAAGGAAGAAGAGTGAAAAACACTTTATTAACGAGCAGTGATTGGAACTCGCTGAACTGGTGCCTGGCACGGGGCAGGTGTGGGGGCTCTGCTGTGGGGAAGGCGGGTCTCATCCTTACGTGGACCTAAATGGGCAAATCCCGCAGGATGCCAGCCGGAGCTGGACTCCACACACATCATTTCCCCCAGGGCACCAGGGGGAAGGCCACCTCTGCTTCCCACCGGAACGTTGCCATTTCAGCACGAGCCTCAGGGAGACTGTCACCCCGGAACCCAGCAGTACGCGCAATCCCTTCACTGCCCCCGTCTGTCTTTGGGGGTCCCCAGTCAACATGCCCCCAGGACTGCTGCCTACAGGCATGGATCTGGGTTCTGCCGGTGGGAGCACAGTGACGCTGGGCAGGGAGGCACAGCCAGCCCGAGCCCGTCCGGCAGAGGCCTGAGTGTGGCAGGTGGAAAGGTTCCCGGGGCCTCACCAGCTCTGGTGGGGAATGGGGACAGGCTGGGACAGGCTGCGCCCGGCCACGGTCCTTGGTGGGGAGACAACACCTCACAGTCAATTTGCTATAAGACTGGAGATTTTAAGGATTGTAAGCCCTTTCTTGTTTCAAAGAATTCAGTTCCCCACCCCATCCAGGTTTTTGGGTCCACTGTTCCTTCTTACACTCCCAAAGACCTTCTCCGAGCACGGAAAATGACCTTGTTTGTGGGGGGATTCCGGGAGGGCTGTCCGGAAGGCAGAGGACCACCCAGTCCCAGTCAGAGGCTACCAGCCACTTCCCAGAAGACAGACCAGTTTTCGGTCGTCCGTCTCCCATGGTTAGTCAAGTCAGGGCTGGTCCTGACGTTGCCGCGGGAGTGCAAATGTTCCTTCCAGAACTTGAGCTCAGTTCTTTTCGTACATGCCCAGGAGTGAATTCCTATCACATGGTAATTGTATTTTCAGTGTTGAGGACCCTTCATACTGTTTTCCAGAGCAGCCGCGCTGTCTCACATTCCCTCCAGCAGGGCACGAGGGTCTCAATTTTTCCACTTTGCCAAAATTTGTCTTTTTTTTGTTTTTTGGATAATTGCCGTACTTACCAGTGTGAGGTACACATACACATTTTAAACACCTGGATATAAAAATAAATTGCAGGTTATACCAGAGAGAATGTAGGACTAAGGAGTCAGGAGGTCAAAATCTGTGTCCCTTTCTCCCACTGAGCTGTGGTAGACACTGGATGTTACGGGCGAGGCCTCTGGACTGCTCCGCCCTTCTATGATCACTGGTTCTAGCAAATTGGATTCATGTCCCTGCGCTCACTGTAGATACAGCTCGGCCCACAGAGATTTCTACCCCTTGCCGAGCTCCACCCACCAGACTCGGCACTTAGCAAGGGGCCAGCACCAATGCCTCGGGCAGCACTGGCCTAGAACTTTCCACGATGATGGGAATGCTCTAGATGTTTGCCTCTGATGTGACAACCACCGGCCATGTGGGATGTTGCTGATGTAACTGAGGAGATACATTTTTCAGGTTGTTTGATTTCTTTCACTTAATGTGAAGTCACATGGCTACAGTGGTGAGCAGGGCAGCTCATGTTGTGCTCGTGGTGCGTCGGTGGCCTTGAAGAGCCCAGCTCCTTGGCCTTCGGTGCCCTGTGCCCGTCCTGATGTGGCCATTCTTCTCTTGGGCCACACCCACAGATGTAAAAGCTCCCTGTTTCACCATCAGAAATGAAACCATTCTGCATAAGTACTGAGCCCCCCAAAAGGTGATTATTTTCACTAAAAACACTATCACATTTAGGGGCACCTGGGTGGCTCAGTCAGTTGAGCGTCCAACTTCGGCCCAGGTCACGATCTCACGGTTCGTGGGTTTGGGCCCCGTGTCGGGCTCTGTGCTGACAGCTTGGAGCCTGGAGCTGCTTTGGATTCTGCGTCTCCCTCTGTCTCTGCCCCTCCCCCTCTCATGCCCTGTCTCTCTCTCTTTCTCAAAAATAAACATTAAAGAAAAAAAATTTTTTTAATTTTTTTTCTTTAATGTTTATTTATTTTTTGGGGACAGAGAGAGACAGAGCATGAACAGGGGAGGGGCAGAGAGAGAGGGAGACACAGAATCGGAAACAGGCTCCAGGCTCTGAGCCATCAGCCCAGAGCCCGACGCGGGACTCGAACTCACGGACCGCGAGATCGTGACCTGACTGAAGTCGGACGCTTAACCGACTGCGCCACCCAGGCGCCCCAAGAAAAAAAATTTTTAAAAACCTTATCACGTTCAGTGTATCAGAAAGATGATGTGTCGTGATGTTAAATAGAACTTTTGGGAAGATGGTTACCCACAATTCCATCAGTTTGACACGCCTTGCACATGTAATGTGTGGTGTGCTGAGATGATGGTTCCAACATTGAAAGCTGTGGGTTCAGATCCTGACTCTGCATTTTGTCGTGTGGCATCGAGAAGACAGAGGCCCTCCCTGGGCCCACCTGCCGGCCTGAGCTCGTGGCACACGGGAGCACGTGGAAGGTGGGCCACCCGGCCGTCTGCTCATGCGATGCTATGTGTCTCACGTCTGCCCCCACCCCACACCTCAGGACTTGTGGCCACAAGGCCAGGCAGAGCCAAGTGTCCCCAGGAACGGCCCCGGGCGGTGCTCACCTGCTCAGCTCACGTGTCCTTCCTCTCATCGTGGCCCCCCATCCGGCCACTGCGCTCCCTGCATTTTCACCTTAGTCAGTGCAGGAACTTCCGGCCCCGAGACTGCCACCTCTGGCCGGCAGAGGAGACCCCTCATGACTCTGCCGCACACTTGACTTCCTGCTGTGTCCGGCCCATTCCACGGCCGCCTCCTCTGTCCTCACGGAGACTGGCTCTTGTCTTTGAACAGCCGGGCTCAAGTTACCATGAAAACATATCGAAATAGCCCCACCATGCATTTTGCCTCACATCTGGAAGATTCCACATGTCACGCTACGTCCAAATCTCGGCCTGACTGTGCCAGCGCGAGAGACGACGTGTGTCAAATACTTATTAGGCCCCAAGTCACAGCGGTTGAAAATGGTGCCGTTGAGCCAGATGGCCGCAAGGCTCACGTCCCCTGGTCGTGAGAACGGGGCGAGGGAGAGCTAGAAGATGTAAGGGGTGCAGCCTCCCACACGCGTCGCTCGCATCTTCTAGCTTTAAGGGCTGAAGGCGGTCGGTCCCTTTCAAGCCAGGACTCGCCCTGAAGCTCAGGGGGCACACCTCGTTCTCTTCCACGAACGGAGTTGGTGACGGGAGCAGGGCCTGTGGACTTACGGGTCTGGCGCCTCTCGGGCTTTTTAAGCATCTTCCCCGGAGGAAAAAGATGAAGGTCTCGGTGCGACCTCCTCACCCGAGTCACCCTAGAGTGTGACACTTGGAGGTGTTAAGCCACTGGGGACCCTTCCATGGATGGCTTTGTGCTCCCATCAGTGCTCTTTGTCGGGCTCTGGACCAGGATGACGTGGATGGAATGAGAGCCCTCACGCTCTGCCCCAGAAGTCAAGGATCAGCGTCTTCTCTTACCTTTTCCTTTCCTCGCTGACGCCCTTGGGGCCCCTCGTGCCCGGGTGGCAGGAGACCTCACGTCCCCCTGCACAATCTTCCAGGCTTCACGTGTGAGTGACTCTGAATCCACGTTCTGCTGCTAGGGACCTGCGTGGTGGCCTTCACAAGAAACCGGTCTTTGCCGTAGGGTCATAGAAGTGCCGGAAGGGCTTCCCGCAAGGTGACTTATGAAGAGATGGGAGCCCCAAGCGAGGAAGGCTGGCATGGGTGACGGAGGCGGGAGGGCCCTCTGCCGGAAGCAAACGTGGCGGAAAGCCCCAAAAGCCACCCGGCGGGGTGTGGTCGATGCCCCGGAAGGACAGGCGGGGAGCTGAGGACCGTCTGGTGAGACGAGTGCAGCACCTCCGGGGGCTTCACGTGGCCAGCCTTGACCTTTAGGCTCCTGTTTGCAGGAGAGGCAGAGATGGGCGACCGGACGGCACTGACGGGACCCTCAGCAGGATTTGGCGATGACTGCACGCGCAGCAGAGGGAAAGCACGTGGCCTACGGGTTCTCGTCTGAGAAGTCACACGGACGGCCGTGAAACCCACAGAGCCCGTGACGTCGTGCGTCATCTCCGCAACAAAACGGAGAGCTAAGCCCCGTGACTCCCGGTATTTTTTAAAATTAGTTGAGGCAGAACACCTCTCCTCTCCATTTGAATCTTCGCACATCCGTGTAGTAGCTGCAGTAAAATCCAATGGCGTTAAGCATCCCTGTTTCAGAAAAACGCGGGGTAAGATAAAGCAGGAGAAAGTGTTTGCATTTCCTTTAGTAACGGGAACTTTCAGATTACAAAACCTATTGGCACACAGTGTAAAGATAAGTAAACGGCTCTAAAGAAAGATAAGTGGATACTAATGAATAAGTAAATAGTTATTTCTAACTTAAAAAGTAATTAATAAGGTGTAACCATGTTCCTATACTGTTCCAGTCAAAATGTCTGTCCACCATACAAAAAAAAAAAAAATCACTAAATATGTGAAGAAGCAGGAAAATGTGACCCGTAATGGAGAAAAAAAGAAAGTGGTCAATAGACACAGACTCTGGAGTTTAAAACGACTATTACAAATATGCCCAAGAATTTAAAGGGAAAATACGATCGTACGATTGGGCACATGGGGAACCTGCGCAGAAAACTAGACTGTACAAAAGACCACATAGAGATCTGAGAAAAGAAAAGCCTCTGTAAAACGAAAAGTTCGCTGGATCGGCTTGACGGCAGAAGAAAGGGTCGGCTGATTCGAAGCCAGATCGATAGAAGCCATCCAACCTGAAGAACAGAGAAAAATATTGAAGAAATCAAGAGAGCCCCGGGGGCCTGAGGAGTGTTGAGCAGACAAACGCATGCATAACAGGAGTCCCGGGGAGCAGGGAAAGAAGGGTGATGCGTAGCGCCCCCCTCCACCGCCCTCCCCTCCGTGGAAGATGAAGCCCAGGGAGCCCCGAGCCATGTGAGCAAGAAGGAAGAGTCAAGGACATCCCAGCCAGGCTGCCGAGGTCTCAAAGCCAGAAACCCTTAAAAACCGCCCAGCGGGAGAGACACGAATGCTCAAAGAAGGTGAGGGGAGCCTGCAGCGAAGGCGGCCAGGGCGGGTGGTGCCCTGTTCGCCCAGGAGCTGTTGGCCGCGTGGGGCAGGAGGCTTCCGCCTGAGGGGCGGTGCACAGAGGAGCGGGAAACAGGAAGGAGCTCGGCTTCGCTTCCTTAAAAAGACGAAAACAAGAGGGAGACTTTGCTTCAGCGGAGGAAGAATCCCGTATGCCTGAGACTCCCAAATGTTTGCTCACGTACAAATGATGGCAGGACAGCACGTGCGTGAATCGGCTCCTGTTCAGACTCCCCCCGCCCTCTCCTCCCCTCTTACTCTGTTGCAGTAAGAACGTGAGTGTCTCATATTTGCCTTTGAAATCTTCTCACGTTTGATATTCCTCATATTAAGATCAAATAAATGTTCATAATATGTGGTTGAGACAAGGATCGTCAATAATACTGAAATGAGGGGGTAAAAGTGTGAGGCACATCAGGGTGGGTCTCACCTCAGGCATGTGTCAGCTGCAGTGGGAACACGACGACATTCGCAGCGACAGACCCGGCGGACGGCGGCTTTGTACGTGAGGCAAGTGCACGGCCCCTGCAGTGGGACGAGTCAGCCATGTGCCTCTTGATGTGACACACTGAGAGGGACACATACCACGCCTGTGCTGCTCTTGCCAAAGTGCAAAACTGCATCTGATACGAGGCAACCTTAGAAGAGCTCAAAGTGAGGGACACTCCCCGAAATACCTGATGGGCACTCTTTCAAACTTTCAATGTTATGAAAGACAAAGAAAGACTGGAAAATTAATTTTTAATTATGGGAGGACAGAGACGTGACAATGATCGAGGCTTTGGTTTTGTTATAAAAATGGTACTGGGAACGATTGGACAAATATGAATGAATTCTTTTGATTAGATATTAGTACCAAGTAAATGTCAATTTCCTGACCTCAGTAGCCATACAGTGATTATGTGAGAGAATGCCTTTGTGGGGATAACGTGTCTACAACTGCCTCTCAAATGATTCAGAATAATGAAATTAAAATATAAGCATAAATTACAGAGGGAATTTGGAGGAGAGCATAGTGAAAAAACAAGTTACATTTGGGGAATCTGGATGAAGGTGTGCATGGTCCCATATGGTATTCTTACAACTTTTCTGTAACTCTGATATACGTCAAAATAACATGTTTAAAAAAAATAAGGGGGGAGGGCCGTTTAAAATGGCAATAGACAACTACGGCCCACTGAAAGGTTTCCTGCCAGTGTTGGTGCGCTTGTATACAGTAGGAGCTCTGACACGTGCTATGCACAGCAGCCGTTCTCACTGGCACGTGGAGTTCATCAATAGTAAACTCTAGGGGCGCCTGGGTGGCGCAGTCGGTTAAGCTTCCGACTTCAGCCAGGTCAAGATCTCACGGTCCGTGAGTTCGAGCCCCGCGTCGGGCTCTGGGCTGATGTCTCAGAGCCTGGAGCCTGTTTCCGATTCTGTGTCTCCCTCTCTCTCTGTCCCTCCCCCCGCTCATGCTCTGTCTCTCTCTGTCCCAAAAATAAATAAACGTTGAAAAAAAAATTTTTTTTTTAAAAATAGTAAACTCTAGGCATTTGCGAAGTTGAGTTTACTAAAGCTTAAACTTTGAACGGTCTCACAACTTACTGTAAACAATCCCTAATCATATTTAAAAACAAAGAGTCTATAGAATTACCCCATAGGGGCGCCTAGGGGGCTCAGTCGGTTGAGCGTCCGACTTCGGCTCAGGTCACGATCTCACAGTCCGTGAGTTCGAGCCCCGCGTCGGGCCGCATAACGACGGTTCAGAGCCCGGAGCCCACTAAGGATTCTGTGTCTCCCCCTCTCTCTGCCCCTCCCCGCTCGTGCTCTGTCTCTCAAAAATAAAGAAACGTTTTTAAAAATGTAGAATTGTCCATCACAATAAATCAAAGAGGACTCGTATTTTTTGGTTCATTCACGAGCCCCGGAGAGGCCGCTGAGCCTGCAGGGCTCTGAGCATCGCTCAGGAATCCGTGCTCTGCGCCAATGCCACGCTTCCTGAAAATGGGGTTGTAGGCTAATGGCCCGACTCGTTGGAACTGCCCTTCCTGAAGTGCCTTCCCAGCATTCATTTGGAAACACACGGGCCATCCTGTGCACGAGCAGAGGGGGCTCCCTCACAGCGGTCCCGCTCCGGCCCCGGACCAGCGTGTCCTTTCAGTAGAGCGAGGACACGAGCGTGCCTGGGCCCGCCTTTCTCGTGCCAGGGCACTGGCCTTTGAGCCTCACTCCCTGGGGACCCCTCCCTCAGCCCAGGCCTCTGCTTTCTCTCAGAATTCCTGCCGGTAAGCGGCAGAGCCAGCTTTGAGCCGCGAAGCTCTGGAAAAGCCGCTGGCTGGTGCACGGACTGGCGGGCAGAGCCGGGGACCCAGGCTCAGACAGCTCGGAAGACGGCCACGTCCCCTGGCCGTGGCTGCCCTTCTGAGCACCGGTGCGGAGAAGCCCCGTCTGGCTGCGGCCCCCGCAGCCGCGGAAGGGGCTCTCGGGTCCTCTCCGCCACCCCCGGCCCCGTCAGGACATGTGCCGCCTGCCCCCTCGCGTGAGGGAAGGAAGGAGGCCTTCCGTGGGTCCGCACGCTCGCCTGTACCCTTGGCGGGGCTCCCGCCTCTTGCCGAAAGAAGCAGGAAGGCGATTCAGATTTTGGGGGCAACGAACGAGGACTTTTTAGATTCCCACAAAAAGATTCAGTTCATCCAAACAGTACTTGCTCTGTGAGTAGCCCCGCGTTTCCATCGACTTGTTGGCCTCCTCGGAGGCTGCCCCTGCCCGGGTGACATTTGTCTGCTCCTTGATCTGTCTGGCCCAGGGAAGCCCCTTCTAGAAGGGGTGGAGTTGGAAGGTATTACCAGCACCACATCAGGCAGCGGGAAGCAGGAGAAGTAAAGGAAGCAAACGCCCCCCCCCCCACCCCGCCCCGGCCCCATCCCGGCCCCGTTCGCACGGGGAGGCCGGCGGTACTCACAGCCCGTCCATCTGCAGAGTTCACCTACAGGAAACGGCTCGCGGACATTCGGGAAAGGACGCTGACCCACAAAGGTGGTAAAGAGCAGGGCGCTACACCCCGAACGCGGCAACGCAGGAGAGCCTGCCAGAGACACTGGCTGATGAGACGTTTGTGACCAAATAGTCACAGATGCGAGTGTGCTGTCATTGCGATCGCTTAACGCACCATGCGCTCGGAATAGTCCAGAGCTGTGGTCGAGGGAAACGTGGCAAGGAAGTGACACTGGGCTTGTTTGCGGGGAAGCCCAGAGCTTGTCCTGGGGTCTGTCCGGCGCCCTGGACTGCGTCCCCGCCCCCAGGGCCCCGGCTTTCTCTGCGGGGCATCCTGACTGGCCTGGGGGCAAACCAGGGATTGTGTTCGCGGTATGATTCACCTGCTTCTCCCCCCGCAGCTCACGGTGGGCACCGTCAGTTTCGTGTGTGTCCGGGGCACGTGGCTGGGTGGCATGTCTTGACCTCGGGCCTGGCCCCAGGTGGCTGCCTTCCTACTCAGAGATGTGCTGGGCAGGGTGTAGGGGGGGGGGAGTCCCCCTGAGACACCGGGTACTGGGGGAAGCTCTCTGAAGAAGCTTGCCTCTGGCACAAGTCGCTTCAACAAACAGGACGGTTTCTGCACGTGGGGAGTCGTCCCTGACCCGGGAGACCCACAGAGTCGGTGAGAGTGACGGGGAGGGCTCACCTCGAGGCTCACGGGGCAGGGAGGAGGTGGGAGGGGTGGAAGGCGTGCTAATCGGGGTGAGGCGGCCTGTGCTCTGAGGGCGCGTGTGGGTGAGACCATTCCATCCTGGGGCATGTGAACCCCACCCCAGCTGCTCGGGACCCCGGTGGTCCAAGGCGATCTGCGTGGCCTGGGCAGCCACGGGGTGGGCGTGACAGAGAGGGAGAGCGCTTCTGGGGAGGGGGCACAGACCTTCGTGTTTAGGTCTCCCAAATTCAGGGCACAGCTCTTGACCAGCTCCTTTTTCCTGGCTCACGGGGCATGACCCGTGGGTGAGTGAGTGACCCCCAGGAGGCGGGAAGTCATTCCCTGCAGGCAGCTGGAGGGGGGACTCCAGTGCAGACCCCGCCCTGGGGTATGAGTTCCCCACCAGCTCGTGACCTTGGGAGGCCTCGCTGCCCTCCTGGGTCGCTGTAGGACTCAGATGGGGAGATGCCCACGCCGCCCTGGCACAGCGTGTCCACCGTAAGCACCCGGTAAGTGTTGGCTGGGCTGGTGGCTCTTGCCCAAAGAGCTCACGCTCCAGTCCTCCAGTTCCCAAGTGAAGGTAACGGCTGCCCCCCATTCTTCACGAGGAGCCAGTCAGACGCACGTCCTGCACAGAAGACACGGGTGAACGCTCAGCCTCGTCACAACCCACAGACTCACAGCAGAAGGGAGCGCGAAATGTTAATTCAGCCCTGAGAAAAGCATCTGCGTTTCACAAGGGCCCACCTCGCGCCCCGTCTCCCACCCACCATGCTCGCCGCGCCACACAGCCGGCCTTTGCCCTCGGAGGTCGGTGTCACTGGGTTTTCTGTCTTTGGGACTCTGCTCCGGGAGCACTCTGGTGGTGGGACCCCTGCAGCCAGAGTCCCAGACACGATGGAGCAGCATTCAGCCACCCGCCAGCGGACGGGGCAGACGACCTCCAGGGGCAGGAGGCAGAGAGCATCCTGCCCAGGGCTGAGGGCTTAGCACTCACCCAGGGCTCCTTTATGTCAGCTGTGGGCGTTGAGTAGACGTGGCTCCCGATTATTGAGGGCGCGTGGACGCGGGAGACCTCCCCCAAGGCTGCTGCTCAGAGACCCCGTGGCCAGAGCCAGGCCCGCCCAGCCTCCACCGCCCGCTCCGTAATGGGATCGGGATTAAATTGGGAGACTTCTAAGATCCCTTCTTGCTGTCTCATTGTTTCCACTGAGCTGTCACTATCTCGCTTGAATTCAGAATTCGTGGCAATATACGTAAAGCTCTCATATGGCACCTGGCTTGTGCTCGATCAAAGGGGTTTCTCATCTCCAGCTTCCTGTGGCTGCCGTGGTGGGAAGCAGATGATAGGTAGACGGACAGTAAGTATACGGACAGGCAGATGATGGATCCGTATGTCTCGAGAGCTCAAGAAAGTGTGTGTACTGAAAGCCATGACAAAACCATGAGATGTTTCGTAGGCAAATACTGCTCTCATCTGTGGGAGAAGAGGTTTTTTTGTTTCGTTTTGTTTTGTTTTTGTAATTTCAGGAAATTTTATTCATATCACCAATATGTAAGACTAATTATTTACTTATTAAACAGAAGTTTGAATTCTAAAAATATTGAAAATAGGATGTTTGGGGGTTTTGCTGAACATTCTAGTTTTGGGTTTCACTAGGGTTACAGAGAATCAAGTAGAAAATCTTACAGATATGCATCAGGGAAGAGAGTAAGAATATTCTCTTGAACTATTTTCCTATTTACCTAGAGAATATATGTTTCCTTTTTATTTTATTTTATTTTATTTTTTTTTGACCATCAATCTCCAGTTTGCATTTATTGAGTACTGGTCCGTACCAGATACTGTGCCGAAAGCTTTTTGTTCATTAATTATTTTAAATTTTTTTATTATGAAATTTATTGTCAAATTGGTTTCCATACAACACCCAGTGCTCATCCCAATAGGTACCCTCCTCAATACCCATCACCCACCCACCCCTCCCTCCCACCCCCCATAAACCCTCAGTTTATGAAAGAAATTGAAGAAGATATAAAGAAATGGAAAAACATTCCCTGCTCATGGATTGGAAGAATAAATATTGTTAAAATGTCAATATTACCGAAAGCTATCTACACATTCAATGCAATCCCAATCAAAATTGCACCAGCATTCTTCTCGAAGCTAGAACAAGCAATCCTAAAATTTGTATGGAACCACAAAAGGCCCCGAATAGCCAAAGTAATTTTGAAGAAGAAGACCAAAGCAGGAGGCATCACAATCCCAGACTTTAGCCTCTACTACAAAGCTGTAATCATCAAGACAGCATGGTATTGGCACAAAAACAGACACATAGACCAATGGAATAGAATAGAAAACCCAGAACTAGACCCACAAAAGTATGGCCAACTCATCTTTGACAAAGCAGGAAAGAATATCCAATGGAAAAAAGACAGTCTCTTTAACAAATGGTGCTGGGAGAACTGGACAGCAACATGCAGAAGGATGAAACTAGACCACTTTTTTACACCATTCACAAAAATAAACTCAAAATGGCTAAAGGACCTGAATGTGAGACAGGAAACCATCAAAACCCTAGAGGAGAATGCAGGGAAAAACCTCTCTGACCTCAGCCATAGCAATCTCTTACTTGACACATCCCCAAAGGCAAGGGAATTAAAAGCAAAAATGAACTATTAGAACCTCATGAAGATAAAAAGCTTCTGCACAGCAAAGGAAACAATCAACAAAACTAAAAGGCAACCAACGGAATGGGAAAAGATATTTGCAAATGACATATCGGACAAAGGGCTAGTATCCAAAATCTATAAAGAGCTCACCAAACTCCATACCCGAAAACAAATAATCCAGTGAAGAAATGGGCAGAAGACATGAATAGACACTTCTCTAAAGAAGACATCCGGATGGCCAGCAGGCACATGAAAAGATGCTCAACGTCGCTCCTCATCAGGGAAATACAAAACAAAACCACACTCAGATACCACCTCACGCCAGTCAGAGTGGCCAAAATGAACAAAACAGGAGACTATAGATGCTGGAGAGGATGTGGAGAAACGGGAACCCTCTTGCACTGTTGGTGGGAATGAAAACTGGGTGCAGCCACTCTGGAAAACAGTGTGGAGCTTCCTCAAAAAATTAAAAATAGATCTATCCTATGACCCAGCAATAGCACTGCTAGGAATTTACCTGAGGGATACAGGAGTACTGATGCATAGGGGCACTTGTACCCCAATGTTTATAGCAGCACTTTGAGCAATAGCCAAATTACGGAAAGAGCCTAAATGTCCATCAACTGATGAATGGACAAAGAAATTATGGTTTAAATACACAATGGAATACTACTTGGCAATGAGAAAGAATGAAATATGGCCTTTTGTAGCAACGTGGATAGAACTGGAGAGTGTGATGCTAAGTGAAATAAGTCATACAGAGAAAGACAGATACCATATGTTTTCATTCTTAGGTGGATCCTGAGAAACTTAACAGAAGACCATGGGGGAGGGGAAGAAAAAAAGATGGTTAGAGAGGGAGGGAGCCAAAACATAAGAGACTCCTAAAAACTGAGAAGAGGTTTTAGAATTACGCACAACAAGAGAAACCTGGGGATGTTTTCTGGCGCAGAATGCTGCAAATGACTGCCCGCCTTTCTTCCAAGGTTTCCCTTTTCAAATGTCATTTCGTGCTTTTCCCGCTGTTCCAGGGTGTGACTGCTGGTGCCAGCTTCTCTCTGACACCTCACTGGCCCTGACCAGCAGCGCTGGCTTTGCCCGACTGTGCCAGAAATGCAGGATCCCAGCCACAGCCCCTAGGTCACCGTCTTGCGCCTCCACAAGATCCCAGGCGATCCCTGTGCACGTGACAGCTCCAGGCACCTCCTGGCTTCCGCTGGCCTCCCCCACCCCCACCCAGGCAGGGCCGGCCTCCGGCCGCGGGGAGTCAGAGAGTTAGCCGCTGGACAGAGTGGAGCCAAGCTGGCCTGGGCGTGCAGGGACCCTCTCTGCCACTTGGGGCCCAGCAGAGGCAGCCGCGCGGACTCGGGACTCTTCAAGATTCTGGAAGAAGGAGACACTTAATGCACTTCGACCGCTGCCTTGGCCTTTCCCGGCGTCAGCTGCTGTTTCCGTCAGCTACAGACAGTGAGGACTGCAAACGTGAACCATGCAAACTCGGGCGAGCTGGGCAGCGAGCATATGGGGGCGAGTGCCTGTTTGGCAGGGCGGGCCTTGGCCGGCCGGTGCAGGGGGTGCTTGTGCAGGCCTCACCAGAGCAAGCCAGGGCGCCTTCTCCATAACCGTGTGAACTCTGTACTTCCATCCTCTTTCTGAGCTCGGAAAGCCTCGTGCCACGAGCGGACAGCCACCTGTGGCTGCTCTGTGTCCAGCTCTGACACCGGACCGACCCTGGGGCCCCCGAGGCCATCCCGGGACGGGGGTTCAGACAACGTCCAGGAGGAGGCGCTGCCTCTGCCAGACCCTACTGGCCTCGTCAGCCGCGACCGCGATCGAAACCCAGGATTGTTGCTGACGATGCTTCAGCTGAGAATTCCTCCTTATACGTGCACAGTGCGTGGGTTCCAGCGGGAGCCACCCTGAGAAGGCCCAGGGACCGCCCCCCCCCCCCACGTCCCTGCCCTCCCCTGTCCTGGAGCTGGGCTTCTGCGTGAGGCCCGACTGCCCCCACCCCGGGCATGGGAAATGCACTACTGTGGGCCCCCCGACGCCCCTCCCCTTCCAGTCCAGCCTTTAGGATGGGCTTTCCAGACCCCTCCATTCCTGGTGTTCCTCTCCTGCCACCTGCCATCGTGGGCCAGGGGGCCCTTAACAAGCTGCCGTCGAATTGAAAACCATGTCCAGGTAGTTTTCTTGAAGAGATTTCACATTATCCTTTGAAAACCCTCCATTGGTTTGTTTGGAACCCCAGCTCTACCTGTCAGAGTCGTTTCGCAGAACCGACCTCTCCGTGTCCCTGGCTTCTTATCTGTTGGGTGAGGGGATGGGGTGTGAGACCCTGAGGAGCTTGATGATCATTGACTTTGCCCGTTGAACTCACGCAGGATCTTCAGAGGTTGGTTTTGGGCCCCCGTTTGGACCAACGGGCTCGTGCGGATACGGATGACGTTCTCTGCATCTTTTCCAGGCCAAGTGTGCTTGACGGCCCCCCTCCCCCACCTCTCGTGAAGAATGAGCCGGGCTCCGCCTGGCGTGTCCTGTGGCTCAGGCAGCGTTAGCCCCAGGTCTGGATGGTCCCTGAAGAGCCAGGGCCATCTTGTCCTGCCCCAGACGCACCAGCCCGGTCTTATCTGGGTCGCAGGCAACAGCAGTGATGAGGCCCTGAGGCTGCTCCCACCCGACCTGCACGGACTCCTGGTGACTCACCTGATTTTCCGAGTTTGGGTTGGAAAACGTCCCCGGGGTGGGTGTAACACTGTGCACCTTACAGCGTTAGGATAAACATGAAAAACCCAGAGCGATGTTTTCTTTATAGACCCGTATGAAAACACAGTTTAGGCTAAACTTTACATTAAACCCTGGTTGCAAAGAAGCGTGTTCACCTGAGCAAGCAGTCTCTGGGGTCTTTATCGAAATGACGTTAAGGAGAAGGAGGAATTGGTTACCTGCGGCGATAGGCATCCACGGGGATGGCGGGTCCCAGAGCCGGCTTGATACCCGTGCCATCATTTGTATCGTATATTTTCACTCTGCTCTGAAGCAGAGCAAATAGGTTTTTGTGAGCCAGTGACCTTATGGATTAGCTGTGTTATTTGTGACTTAGTGAAGCAGTCAGTTGAAATATTGAAAATGTTTTCCCAACTCAGTCTGATTTCAGTGTGCCGCAGAAGGACGCGACGTCCCCTTCCTAATGAATAGTGAGGACCGCTTGCCTCACGCCGTTGGGAAGGGAGGGGACCTAACCTTACACAGTGCGGCTTCTGCCACGCCCAGAGAGAAAGCTCACGTTGACAAAGCGGTCAAAGCAAATCACACTTGCTAGCTTGTCTTCAGCTGGGAGAACGTTCATCTTGCTTAGCTCGGTACTTAGCAGTGGATACGGTCTCCCGGGGGATCCCGGTGCCGCAGAGTCAGGACCCGCCGCCGGCCTCGAGCCAGCCTCTGGTACCGCGGCCCGTGGGCAGATGTCCCCTTCCTCCCTTGCCGCGTGTTGGGGTGCGGTGCAGGGCCCCGTGGCGCAGCAGAGGGGAGGCAGCCGGGGCTACGCCCTCCTGCAGGGCCCCTCTCCTCCTCTGCCCTGTCTCCTGGATTTTGGAAATCAAAGAGCCCTGGGACGCCTGGGTGGCTCGGTTGGTCGGGCGTCTGACTCTTGGTCTCAGCTCAGGTCACGGTCTCCGAATTCAAGGGGTCGAGCCCCGTGTCTGGCTCTGTGCTGGGCATGGAGTCTGCTTAAGACTCTCTCTCTCCCTCCCTCTCTCCCTCTGCCTCTCCCCCACTTGCTGTCTCTCTGCCTCTCAAAATAAATAAACTTAAACAATTTTTTTTAATCCCATAATGCGATGATAGACACAGAGCGCCAGTCAGTTGGGTTGGACAGTGGTAACTGCTGCTTAGACCCCTGCTGACCAGTAATAATCTGCGGCAATAATCTTTGTGCAGTTGGCTGCCCTTTACCTGAAGTTCCCAGGGTCATCTGTACTGCAAATAACAACAACAGCCTCCTGACCTTTGGTTTTCCAATGGGCTTTATTTTTAGAGCAGCTTTATGTTTACAGAAAAGCCGTGTAGAAAGTAGAGAGGGCTCCCACGTCACTCCCACCTGCCACAGGTGCCCCGTTATGGACACGTTACGTCGGTGTGGGACGTCGGTTGCGCCTGATGAGCCAATATTGACACATCACCGTCGACTCAAGTCCGTGGTGTACGTTCGGGGTCCTTCCTGTGCTGTGCGTTCTGTGGGTTTCTCTAGATGCACAAGGGCGTGCGTCTCCCTTCATGGTTTCACGGCTCTAGAAATCCTCAGTGCTCCACCTGTCATCCCTCCCCCGTAACCTCCGGTAACCCCGGTCTTTGTACTGACTCCAGGGTTGTGCCTTTTCCAGAACGTCATGGAGTTGGAATCGCACAGCGCGCTGTCTTTTCAGGTCGGCTTCTTGCACTTTGTAATACGCGTTTAAGGTGCTTCCGTGTCTGTCCATGACTTGACAGCTCATTTCTTTTCCGCACCAATAATGCTCCGCTGTCCGGACGGACCACAGCGTGCTCCCCCGTCGTCCACTGAAGGGCATCGTGGTTGCCTCCGAGTTTTGGCTATTATGAATAAAGCTGCTGGAAACATCCATGCGCAGGTGTTGGCATGGCTGTAACTTCTCACCTCCTCTGGGGAAATGCTGGACCGTGTGCTGCAAGAGTGTTTACTTCTGTGAGAAGCCTCCAAACTTGGGCTCCAAGCCTCCAAACTGAGCACCACTTTGCGCTCCCAGCAGCAGTGCGCGAGAGCTCCTGTCACTCCACATCGTCACCAGCTCTTGCTGTCGTCAGGGCTCTGGATTTTGGCCGCTCTGATCGGCGTGTGATAGTGCCGGGGGGCCCGTAGCTGGTGGACTGACTCGGGAATGTGCAGATCCTGACCTGCTGCACGAGGGCACGGCCACCCCCACGAGGAGGCAGGTGGCTCCCTCAGCATCCTGGCTCCCACTTTGGGAAGTGAAACCCGCAGGTCGCTTTGATCGAAGACGTGGTTTCACTACACCCACACAGACCCATCGTTTCTTGCAGATCTCAGAACGGGGCTGCAGGGAGCGAGGGATGGCGTCCCCGTCCCGGGTCACCAGTGACCAGAGATGGAGAGCAGGCTGGCGAGCCTTTTACCCACAAGGTTGTGGGTGTGGGGGACACTTGCTCTTTGAGGCTCAGCTCTAAGTGGCTATTTGGAAAAGGCCCCCAGGAAAAGCAGAGCAGGAACTCAGTCTTTATCTAAGTGCCCCGCTCGGGGCGTGGGCAGGTGGCCATGCTGTGAGAGGCCCGGACAGCAGCTCAGAAGAGCGAAAGTTGTTCTTCCCGTCACAGTAATCGTGTGTTTCCCCAACGCTGCGGGGTGTGGGGCGTCCTGTCACGTGCTCTCTGCCATCTGTGTGCCTTCATAGGTGAGGCATCTGTCCCGGTCGTAAGCCCTCTTTTTTTTCGTGGGTTGTTTGTTTTCTTGCTGTTGACTTCTAAGAGTTTTTATACGTGTTGTGTGATTTGCTTACATTCTGTGTACACACAAGTCCTTTGTCAGATGTGTCCTCCGCAGACATTTTCTCCCGGCTTCTAGTTTGTCTTTTTATTCTCTTAATCATGTCTTTTGCAGAGGAGAAGTTTTTAATTTTAGCAAAGTTCCCCTTGTCAATTTTTTCCTCGTATGGATCATGCTTTTGGTGTTGTATCTAACGTCACCCCCAGCCCGGCTCATCTAGATTTTCTCCAGTCCTCTCCCCTAGGAGTTTCATACTTTTGCATTTCACACTTGGGTTTCAACGTGGAAGGTGTGAGGTCTGTGCCAGCTCTGTTCCCTGCATGGGGACGCCAAGTGTCTCCAGTGCTGCCTGCTGAGAAGACTGTCCCTCCCCCACTGACTTGTCTTTGCCCATCCACCCAAGACCAGCTGCTGGCCTACAGGTTTGGCCAACTCAGCTTCCGGCTTCGTAAGGTGTGGCAGGAAGGGTATTTCTCCCAAGAGGCTTTAGAGGCTCTGAACATTTCGGATCCTGGACATTCCAAGGGAAGAGGAACTTGGCAGGGCCCCAAACTGCCCTCAGTCCACAGTGGGCATGCCCCTGGTGTTGACCCTGTGTGCCCTGTGGCTTCCTCACTCAACCACAGGCATGTGAGGTGCCCACACACGGTCACTGACCCCTCAAATTTCCCGATGAACTTTGCTCCATCACGTTTGGGCTCATCCGTTTCCTCAAGGAGATTTGACAATGTTTTCTGTTTCTTCATAGTTGTCTATTCAGATTCTTTCTTCAGTCTTTGCCAGTTCAGTAATTTATATTTTCTTTGCTGATAGTTCAATTCCTTAAGAGTTCCAAATATTTATACATAAGTAGTAGTATTACCTCGTAACTCTAAAATTTCCACTGTACCTTTGCTTATATTTTCTGTTTCATTATTAATTTTTGGTAGTCCTAGGGTTGGAGGTGTCTTATTTTTCTGTTTTAGACTTCTGGTAAGAATTTATGTATTTTTTGCCTAAACTCCTGCTTTTGGATTTATTCATCAGTCCTGGTTTTCTTTTATAGTTTATTAATTATAATTTTATTTCTTATTCATGTTCCTTCCTCAAGTTCTGGCTCCATAATGTGAACACCTAGTTTTTGTTTTCTTTGTTTCTTAAGTGGCAATGAAAACATCACTGGCCCACACCCACCACGATGAAATCTTTGATTACCTCACATGGTTTAGATTTACAGTGTTTGTATCATTATTTGCTCAGTATTATGAAATCATAGTTTTGATTTCTTCTTTAAGCTAAGAATTGGTGAAAAATGTATTTTTAAATACCCAACTGATTGGACAGTTTTGTTTTATGTGGTTACTAGTTTTTAATTTATTAGATTATTTATGTAAATTTTACTATTTGGAAATCACGAAGACCTCCTTTACCTAATACCTGACCTAATACCTGATCGGCTATATTTTTGTTTCTATGCCATAGAATTTGACCAGCCACTACTGAGTTGTCTTCTGTATGTCCCCCATGTGGGTTGGGGAGAGCGTCAAGGCTGGTCTGCCATTTATTAGTTGTGCGACTTTAGGAAGGGAACTTATTTCCTGCAGCGAGCTCAGTGTTCCTCCCTAGTGCAAGGGGACAAGTGAAAGGCCTTATCTTGTGGGGCACATAGTATAAGGTGGAGAAAGTGCTGGGCACAGTCCCCAGAGCATGGGAAGCAGGTGTCTGTTGGGTCTTCTGTCTGTCAAGCCATGGGAGGCACATCAATTCTCCTTTACCAAGTGCAGTGTTTTTGTTTGATTTCTTGGCACATACACCGTACCTTCATTTTGGATTTTTAAAACATTAACATACAATTACTCTATTTCACTTAAAAATAACTTTTTATGTAATTGTATATTGTCTTGATGTGAATACTATGGCCCTTCCTTCATTTCTGTTTATATTTACCTTATTTTTTTCCCTACCCTTTGAGTTTTTAATATTTCTAATCTGGTTTGCTTTAGGTGTCTTTCTTGTAGATAACACTTTTGGCCTAAGTGGGAGAATTTGTCCCGGGAGTAAAATTTAACCTATTTACATTTATTGTTGTTACCGTATGTGTTTTTAATTCATTACCTTCTTTCGTGCTCTCCACTTTCTGTGCCTCCTTTCTATTTCTTTCGTGTGGATCACGTTTTGTTTTATATTGTTCTCAAGTGACCTGGAACGTGCACTCACTGTTGTAAGTGCTTCAGAAGTTTCAAGCATAGCTTAGATCTGCATATTCTAACTATCAACTTCAGGAGAAAACAAATTCTCTCGTCTTAGTTGGGCACCTACAGATCCCTGCCTCCTCTCACTTGGTAATGTGGAGGCTGAGTTTAACCTCATGTTTGCTGTGATCAAAGGGTGTCTTTACCAAAGTCTGTGCTAATATGTGGGCAGGGACAGGTATAACAAAACTCAGAACCTAAAACCGCTACAGTGCGACTGGAAAGAAGGCTCTTTGGGGGGCAGGCTCCAGGCCTTATGGCTGAAAATTGTCAGAAAATGTGTTGATAAGGAGATATGGCTGTTTGTCCAGAGGACTTTTAATAATAATAATAATAATAATAATAATAATAATAATAAAACCTTCATCAGATTTCACTGAAATTTGCATTGAGAAAGCCAATTACGGAGAGAAATTGGTGGAAAATCTTATTATGGGCACCTACCTCTAGCTTTACCTGCTCACTCTAATGTTGAGAGAGAAATGGGAAGGAGGGGAATTTCCATCTTTCCAGAGCGCCGTGGTCCCTCCCTCCCTGTCACTTATATTGAACATAGCAGTTCGCCAGGACCCACGCACCGAAAATTGCTGAAGATAAACATTGTATTTTAAATTACTGCAGGCAACCAGGCAGACTGGAAAAAATCATTTGAACAAATTGAAAACTGAAATGTTGATATCAGATATTAAATTAATGTAAGTGAGATTGAAACAATATCTAATTAAAATAATTTGAAAAATGACTTGGAAATTGAAGCTGACATTAGCTTTTACCAGCCTGTCATTATTATTACCACACAGCCAAGCTGCATTTTCACGGAAGCCCTGCCCGCTCTCCAGAGACTTCACAGGAGACCGGCAGATAAAAGTCTCATTTATTTACTCGGTTATGGCTGGAAAACAAGGGCTAGAGACCCTTTCTTGGGGCCCTGAGGCATTTGACAAATCGACCTTTCAGTTTGCAAGGAGAGAATGCACTCCAGACCCGCTGTTCCAGCGAGGCTGGACCATGCCCTGTGCCTTCACCTTATGCAGGGCGTGAGAGAGAGACCAGTGGCTTCGGAAGGGCAGAGAATGTCAAGTGCAAGCTTGCCCGCTCGGGGGCCACTGGCCAGCGGGTCCGGGAGGGACGTCAGAAGTGCGCCCCCAGGGGCTACGCGGTGGGTCAGGGAGCCCTGCACTTGGTGAGTGCAAATGTGGCGGCATTAACGCTCCTCCTTTCGTGCCTCTCAAACACCTGCTTCCAGAACCGTCCTCCCATCTCTGTTTCATGAATAAAAGATACTTAAAGGGGAGGTCTGTCACAGTGAGACACGCGCCCCCTCATGATCCGTGGGAGAGTGAGGCAGGAGGCGGCCTCTAGCCCACGTCCTTGAGCCACGCTGAGAATGTGGCAGCGCCACGTTCAGAGGAGATAAGTCTGCCCGTCTGATAAGTGGGAGCTTCGGGGTGTGGGGTGTCCGCATGCGAGGTGCTCTGCAGAGAGGGCGCGATTGTTTTTGCTATTCCACCGTCCCAGCAAGAGTTCCTGCACAAATTGCATACAAACATTGAGTAATCTGACAATTTCATACACATCTGTTTATAGTTATGTTTCATATGATATACAATTGCCAGGTTATTTAACATGTTACACACTTTACGTTTAGTTTCCCAGGGTTCTGGTCAAAGTAGAGTAGGTTGGTTACTGCTCCGTGAGCAGAGGGGTTGAGGATGGGGTGGGGGCTTCGCAGAGAACTGCTGGGGGTCCCTCTTCCCACCGGTGCACTGGAGGAGCAGACACAGGACTGACCCTTCCTTTCCTTCAGAAAAGAGCCCAAGATGCCGAGTGCAAAGATACAGATACCTTAGTAATCACATCAGGCATCTGGCGATACTGAAATTCTTAGAGACCGTCGCCCAAGTGAAAGTCACATAGGACCACCTCAGAATAGCGGGGACTGCGTGGCAACCCCAGCTGCCCTCCATCTGACCTGGACATGCGTGGGGGGGAGGGCATGTGCCCCTCAGGGCGCTGACCACAGGCAGCCCGCACCGCAGCGTGCCTTCCACAGGCAAACCCCTGCGTGGTCTGGGAAATCTCAAGCGAGGAATCTCTTTTAAAGTGATCGCGAGTTGGCAGGGCCTCCGGATTCCCAGAGAGGGAAGTGAGAAGGATCCCCATAGTTAAGATCCCAGGAAGTAGGGGTCCACGATAAAGTAGGGGTCAGGACGTGCCAGGGAGTGAGATACCGCGAGCAAAGTGACCCGAAAGAATGAACAAAATTAAGCTCCAGACAGCGTGAGCAGTAGACCCAGAACATAAACTCCCGCACGTCAGTCTGCGAAAGAAACACCAGAGGGAGATAAAATGAGTCTCACAAATAGCCAAGAAGCGTTTCTCAAACAATAGAATTTTTTAAAACGAAAGACAGAAATTCTGAACTCAGGAGGTGAGTTTAGTAACAGGTTATATGTAATTGAGGAGGGAACCAGAACCCACAGACAGAACTGAGAAATTATCGAGAACGTAGCCGAGAGAGAGAACTCAATGGAAAACACAGAAAGACAAACGCACGTTTACCGGGAATTCCCAGAGGGGACAGTGGGCGGAGCCCGTATTTGACAGTGGGATGGGTAAGGACCTCCCGCTGGAAGATGCTGGTCCTCAGACTCAAGAAGTCTGTCGGAGCGGGAAGCATTCGGCCCCAGACTCGTACGGTGAGGCCACGGAACAGCCATCAGTGTGTGACCGGGGACAGGGGAGTAAGGTCTCCGTTTTTGGGGGGGAAACAGTTGTCAGCCTGCAGTCGCAGTGGCAGAGGCCGTCTCAACAAGGACAGGTTAAAAAAGAAAGAAAGAAAAGAGGAAGGGAAAGAAGAAGCGTTGAATAAAGACACCGTCAACAAAATGAAAATTTGCCACCAACAGATCTTCATTTAAGTTAATTCTACAAGATTTACTCCAGACAAAAGAGAGTGATCCCATAAGGAAGACCTGAGATACAGAGAACAACCAGCAAAGAAAACAGTAAAGAAGGGAGTACATGTAAACAAGATAAACTGTAAAATCATAGTGTCCCGTGAGGCTGAAGACCAGACACAGTATTTTCACGGAGCAAACACAAAACGACAGTATTTTCACGGAGATGAGCATGATTGAGTGAAAGTGTTCCAAGGTCTCTGTAATTTTAGGGGAAAAGCCCAGAGCTTTATTAATTAATGAGAATTTGTGCATGTGGATTTTAAAGTCTCTGGGAACCATGAAGAGTTAGAAATTGACTATGTAACTTTCAGGCATAAAGACAACACAGGTTGTGGGTGGAACCAGAGGGTATTATGCTGAGCGAAGTAAGTCAGAGAAAGACAAATATCCTATGACTTCACTATCATATGACTTCACAAATATCATATGACTTCACTTTGGGCTTTAAGATCCAAAACAGATGAACATAAGGGAAGGGAAGCAAAAATAATATGAAAAGAGGGAGGGAGACAAACCCTAAGAGACTCTTAAATACAGAGAGCACACAGGGGTGCTGGCGGGGTGTTGGGTGGGGGGATGGGCTAAATGGGCGACGGGCACTAAGGAGGGCACGTGTTGAGATGAGCACTGGGTGTTGTTGCATGTAAGTGATGAATCACTAAATTCTATTCCTGAAATTACACTATATGTTATTACATATAGTAATAATGTATTACACTATATGTTAATTGACTTGGATGTAAATTTTAAAAAAAGACAACATAGGATGCTAGAAATAACTTCAAATATATCAGAAATCACAATAACGTAAGTTCCAATTAAAACCAGAGATTCATAGACTGGAAAACAAATAAATAAGTTTGTGAAAGGCACAGGGATGGGGGCTCCTCCTGCCATCACTCTTCTTGTCCCGGAACGGGCGAGTCTCCATTCCCTGCGTCCAGTGCCTCCAGAGACCAGAGCAGACAGAGGACCCATTTCCTTGCAGGACAAAGCTGATGAGACCTCCATTTCCAGGCCGGGGAAAGAACAGAGAGCGCCCACCCCCCCCTTCTGTTTTCCCTCTTAGAATTAGGCTTTAAATGGCTTCTCTGGTAGTAAATAATTGTCGGGAAAGCAGTCACGTTCCGGGGTCATTTTAATTCTTCCTGACAGCTAACAAAATTAAATGTCCAAATATCGTGGCGACATGCGACTTTCAGCAGTTGCTTTTTGACTTGAGATGACTCACATCAAAACATTTCCTTGTGTTCGCGTTGTTATGGCACATTACCGAGACGTGCCCTGCCGCCGGTGGCTCACCAAGGCCAGCACGAGAGCCTGCTGCCCACGGCTGTCCAGGAGGCTCTCTTCCTGCGCCAACTATCAGTTCCGTGTGGCCGCGAGGGAGACGGGAGACCCGATGCTCCAGCAGGTGCATGAGAACGCATGTGCTTTCAGACGCAGTCTTGAACCGGCGCTCAGGGAGCAGCAGGTCCCGTCAGAAGAGCGTCGTGACAACAAGGCATCCTCAGGCGTCTCTTTGGGCCACACTTTGGTTTGAAAACTAGCATGGGGAGGGTGAGATCGTCCACCGGCAGCAGCCACAGTAGCAGTGATAAGTGCTCGTGGTCACGGTGCCCCCTCCCGCTGGGGGCTGAACTCATTTCCTCGTTCCATGAAGCGAAAGTCGCCACTGATGCCCTCCCGTGTGCCTGGCACTGTCCTGGGCTCCGGGGCAATCCTACCACGTGGACCGAATCCTGCTGGGTTTGTTGGGTTTGCACCCTAGTTGGGGGGGGGGGTGCAGAAAGCAGAGACAGGTGGGCAGTCCGGGCAATGGTGCCGTTTTCTACTGGGCAGCAATAAACTGACACGTGAGGGAGGGGAGCCCTGTGGATACTGGGCCCCGGGAACAGACAGCATGTGCAAAGGCCCTGAAGCAGGAGCGTACCTCCGGGGGGTGTTCAAAGAGGGAAGGAGCCACAGACGACTAGGGTCAGCTGGCGAAAGCCTTACACCTGTGGCAGGGACCCCGTGCAGATGGGACCCCCCAGGAGGGCTCTGCAGGGAGGAATTTTGGAATGACCTGCATCCTCACAGGACCGTGAGTCTGCCGTGCTGGCCGTCAGCCCGCCTCTAACGCTGGAGGGGCCCGCGGCGTAGTGCGAACAGCAACCCCACGCCAGTTTCTAAGATTTAAGGGTCTACATCACGTTAACAAGCTGTTAAAAAAAATTGATCATGAGGGGCGCCTGAGTGGCTCAGTAGGTTAAGACTTCATCACTTGATTTCGGCTCAGGTCATGAGCTCATGGGTTCGAGCCCCACGTCAGGCTCTGTGCTGACACTGTGGAGCCCAAGTGGGATTCTCTCTTTCCGTCTCTCTCAGCTGCTCCCCTGCCTGTGAGTGCCCTCTCTCTCTCTCTCTCTCTCTCTCTCTCTCTCTCTGTCTCACTCAAGATAAGTAAATAAACATTAAAAAACGTTGGGGGCACCTGGATGGCTCAGTCGGTTAGGCCTGTGACTTCAGCTCAGGTCATGATCTCGCGGTCCGGGAGTTCGAGCCCCGCGTCAGGCTCTGGGCTGCTGGCTCGGAGCCTGGAGCCTGTTTCCGATTCTGTGTCTCCCTCTCTCTCTGCCCCTCCCCCGTTCATGCTCTGACTCTCTCTGTCCCAAAAATAAATCAACGTCGAAAAAGAAAATTTAAAAAGAATACTCAAAATGGTCTATTACGGTTAGAAGACAAAATATAATAATAGATAACAAAGCTTTAAATCAAGTGTTCAAATGAAGATGAATTTTTAATTCTGTGTTTTGCAAATTTGATCCGCTTGTAGTCATTGTTATAAAAACAAAGCCTGTGGGTTTCTGGCTTCCGTGGGCACCTGGTCGCCGGTGGAAAGAGGCAGCACGTGGTTCCTGCGTGCTCGTCTAGACTGGCTGACACAGGGGGTCGGGAACAGGGCTCGCTCGGCATCGCGGCGTGTGCAACTGCTGAGGTCCAGCGCTCATCCACGCAAAGTCCAGAACCACAAACGCGGTACAGGAGCGTGTGGATGCTCCGCGTGGCGGGGAGATGAAGCTTCTCAGGCAGGAATCTTGCTTTCTGGCTTGGAGAGGGTTGACAAGCCACTCTGTGTCTGGGCAGCAGTGACGTGTCACCTTCAGAGGACAGAGGCCGCGGGCGCGGGCTGCGAGCCGGGCCCCCTGGGTCAGGGGTCCCACGTGTGTCTCTGTCCCTCGTGGGGGGTTTGCAGGGCACATGGCCGCCCCGGCCCCGGGGCCGTCTGCGGGGCAGGGGAGAGACAGGGCCGGCCCAGGACTCTGGGCCCGTGCCACAGGGGGACCCACGGGTGAGGGGTGCAGTGCCACCAGCCCAGCGCCTCCCCCGCCCCAGGGCATCTTGTTTGCAAAGGACCAAGACCCCCTTCTCGAGGACGGGGCTTGCCGCAGAGCGGATGGGAGAGGCCAGCACGTTCTCTAGGCGCGATGGGCCCAGCCTCCAGCCAACCGCTCAGATCAGAGCAGCACAAAACTCTGAAGGAGCAATGGCCAGATGGTAAGCCCAAAGAATTCTTTGTAGTACCAGCATCGGGACACCGCCTGCTGGCAGGGCCCCGTGACGCCCACAGGAAGTGGGCAGCCGTGGGGCCTGGGCTTGGCGTCCACCGTTGGCGCCCCTTCCACACCCCGCAGGCCTTGCACCTGTGTCTGCACCCCCCTCCACTGTCCATGGTTGGGACGTCTGCCCCCCATCACCCCAAGGCCCCCTGGCCCTTTGCTCCCACAGTGACCATGACGAGCTTGCACGTGGCTGCTCCTTCCCTAGGTGACAGCGGCCCCCTCACCACCTGTCAGTTTTCTTGGGCTCCAGGCGCTCCGGTGATCCCACTTTGTCACAAAGCCACAGCTCTGTCTGCGTGAGCGTCTAGGTCTCTGCAGGGTTGGGTGGGTGCCTGTCCGCCCGCAAGAGGGTCCCAGCATCAGGAGCCCGAGACGCAGGCCAAGGGGATGAGCGGCTCCCCACCCCTCCCCCCGCCGGCCCCTCCCCGTGGTCTGACGTGGTCCCCAGCCCGTCCGGCGTGGCCATCAGTCCCATGTACCTTCAGGGGGGCCACAAGGCATTAGAGCACATTAAAGGCTCTGAGGAGGCTAACGGGTGTGTTTACGTGTGTTCGGCTTTATTTAGCTCTGCGTTTCCCACACTTGTGTGAACAGAGACCCCATTTTGCCCGATACCTGTTACCATCCAGGAGAACACAGTTTGGGGCAGCTGTGACTCCCCAGACCGGCGTTCAGCCGATACCCTGAGGTGGGAGAGGAGCCATGTCCACCGGCCTCATCCTCCGACTCTGGCCTCCTAGGAAAGGCTTGTGTGGAAAAAGAATGAACTGAAATTAAGCAGGAACATTTCCTTTTTGTTGTTGTTTAAATTCCGGTAATGATCCCCTGCCCTGAGAAGACTGGGCTGCAATGTTGGTTCTAGGATGGGGTCTGGGGGTGCTCAGCTGGTGCCCTCGCCCCAGGGCGGGGTCT
>NW_024412700.1:5376001-5398884 GCF_014898765.1 Herpailurus yagouaroundi | reverse complement strand
GGGGTCTGGGGGTGCTCAGCTGGTGCCCTCGCCCCAGGGCGGGGTCTGGGGGTGCTCAGCTCATCCCCCCGCCTTGTAACACTTCCTCACCCCACCAAGGAAAGGAGGACGTGGGCAGGGCTGGCGGAGCTCCTGGGTGGTGCCCTGGCAGGTGCAGCTTCCTCTCAGGCCTGCTCCTCCCCTCCCCAGCCCTGGCTGCAGCCCGGCAGGGTCCAAGCAGAGGGACATCCCCAAGGAAAGTGTGTGGCATCCCACCCCCAGGCGAAGGGGGAGCCAGCAGGTCCACTCTGAGGTCCCCCGACGAGCCAGAAGCTCCACTCCCTTTCACAGATGCCCCTGTGGGTGTCAGAGTGGAGGAGGTTTTCCATGGAAACGTGCGCAGGTGCGGCTCTGTGCCCCCGGCAGTGGGCTGTGCCCGCAGGGGCCACGGGCCACCCTGAAGGGGGCCAGCTTCCACCACCCGCCTCACCCGCCCCTGCTCCCTCTCCGTGTTCCCTCTAACGGAGCACAGCCATTAAATTGTCCCGTCCCGGTTTAGCTCTCAGAAGAGACTTCTGCCCGCCCTTCAGTTCAAGTGGCGGGGCCAAGGACGCATCCGCGCTGTGCTGTCACTGCGTGCCTAATTACAGGGACGCTGCACCAGTTGTCCAGTGCGGGGAATTTTTCTGATAAATTAAAACACTAATTAAATAGGCTATTGCAGAATTTTGAGAACATTGTAGGGTTCTGCTTCTCCAGGTAATTTGCATATCCTTCATCTGGTGAATTTAATTTTAAAGGACTTCCTTTTCGTCTCCCTCGAAGATAAAAATGGGCTTTATGCATTGTTCTTGGCTTTATTAAAACAGCTTCTCGCAGGGTTTCCACCCCCTGGCCCTGCCGTCCGGCTCGGACCCACCGGCTCAGAGTCCACGCGAGGCCACAAAAATAGCATGGAACTGACATCTGATGGAACACTAGTAGGTTTGTCTTTTCTTAAAATCCTTTAGCCAGAGACCAAACAAAATGGCCATGTTGCCGTGGCGTGCCTAGAAAGTGGTCCTTCGCTTAGACAGCGATGCAGGGAGCGGTGTGGGCACAGGCCAGACGCTTGAGGGGGCGGCGCCGTGCGCGTGGGGTCCAGGGTGAGGCAGAGGGTGTTCGTGTCTCTGTTGCACCCGGCAGAAGGGATTTCTGGAAGGAGGTCCCCTGGCTGGGGGCACCCTCGGAGCGAATTCCCCGAAACGGCAAACGTGTGGGGCCGCGCGGAGGAGGATGTCCGAGTGGCCTGGGCATCACGGAACGTGCCGGAGATGGCTGGGATGGCTTCCGTTCCAGGGCCACTTGCGCTGAAAAGAACAGGAGAGCTGTCTGTAGGACAAAGAAAGAGCAGGCGCCGGCCGGCGGCCACGTTGTGTGGAAGGGGTGGCTGCGTGGCTCTCAGAGCGAGTGGGGCTCAGAGCGGGGGGTTCACGGACACAGTGATGCTGATGGGGAAGCTGGGCCTTAACCCAGGTCACCCAGCAGGCGGCCCGGAGGGACACTCAGGTGCATTCAGACACTGAAGCAGAGAAGCATCAGTGAACACATCAATGGCCTCGGAGACCACAGGTGGTTGGCATCTTAGAGCAATGAGCAAACAGACGTTGTCCTCAAGCTTGAGGGCAAAACCGAGGCTGGGTGAGGCAGAGGACCGTGCGCAGGACCACAGCCGGTCTTCCTGTGTGCCCGCGGCTTGCCGTTGGAAACTCCCTGCGCGGTGAGGCCAGGAGTGGCCCACAAAGGGTGGCTGGCACAGGATGGGGGTCCCTCGGCGACCGTTGGTATTTGCAGAGCACAGAGGACAGAAAATCTGGACAGCGGGGATTCTGGGAGCGGAAGCCCGCCGCTCCCGGGGCCCAGAGCCTGGTGCCCACGCGCCCGAGCATGCCTGAGACTCCTGAGGGTCTCACGACAGGTCCTTCCCCGCAGCCACCGCATCGGCCTGGGGTTTCCTGGCCACTCGCGGGACGCGGAGTCTGGGCGGGTCAGCCCGGGGCCATCGCTGGACAGAATTACCGACGGGCCTGGAGCTGGGGGCCGGCTCGTGCCCCCAGATGCATATGTGGAGCCCCCACCCCCAGGCTGACTGCATTTACGGACACGGGGATAGTAAGGGTCAGACGAGGTCATGAGGAGGGGGCCCTAATCTGGCGGGATTGGGGTCCACATGAGAAGAGGAAGGGAGAGCCCCTCCACCACGTGTGGGCACCTTGGGGGGTGGCGGCCTACAGCGGGGAAGAGGGTCCTCCCCAGACACGCAGCCCACCACCCGCTCCGCGTGGGGTGCGTGGCCCCCAGCGCTGTGGGAAGTCGATGTCCATCCTTAAGCCGTGGGGCCGCCGTATTCCTGACAAGCCCACACGGCCCGAGACGGCCCTGCCCGTGGCCCCGGGCCACACACCGTGCTCCCTTGGCTTCCCCATTTCTGAGGAGGAGACCACGTGATGCAAATCCCAGGTGGTTTAGGCCTAACGGAGGTTACGGACTGCTCCTTGGTGCCTGGCAGGGCATCTTGCTGCTGTTGTGATTTGGGGCTTGATTACGTGGATTTTGGCTTCCGTCTCACTTTGATCCGTTCAGGAGACTGAACCAGGCCCCGCGCCCGCTACTCCCGGGCTGGGGCTGCGTGTCTCAGCGGCCGATTGGTTGGAGCTGAGTGACCTCCTCTGTAAAAGGCCAGGACGGCTTTGGGAGGCTCTGGGCCGGCGGAGCCTCACGAGCGCCACCCGGGCCCTGAGAAGCGGACGCACCGTCCCAGCGGCCTCCGGGGCATCACGGGGACCCGGGGCACACGTGGGCGCCGCATCGCGCCAGCTCTCAGAGGCCATCATCTTGTCTTGCGTGCCACTAAAATAGCGGAGACCAGCGATTAAACCATATTGTGATGCCCCCCTGGTCCCCAGATCACTTTGTGTTTATCGACGACCTGTGTCAGAACCAGCAGCCGCATCGACCTGCGAGCGCAGCCGTGGGTCGGGCTGTGACGGCACCTCTTTCCCACACACGGCCTGTGCTTCTCCATCGGTGTTGGTGACGCAGCGTTTCCCAAAGAGCCTACCAAGCAGCCGGTGCCCCTTCCAGAACTTTCTGGAGTTGGTCAGAAGGTGCCAGCGGCAAGTGGTCTGGTAGAACTGGGGAACGCAGACCCTTCCTCAGAAGGCCTGTGACGGACGGCATGCGGGCGGCAGCCGGTCCACGGGCCACGCGTGCACGCGGTCAGACGGGTCAGACGTGGGGGAGTCCAGGAAACAGGACACGTCAGGCTGTAAACGGGGCAAGAGTTCCTGGAAGCTGTGGTGGGGGCGGGCTGCCGTGCTCCCCTGGGGCTCCTTTCCTTGTTTTCAGGGATATTGGGAGCCAGGCATTCAACGCAGCTGAAGGACGTTCTACCCACTCACATTTAAAGCCGTTGAAAACAAAAGACTTTTGCTGGATCTACGATAGGGGTCCGTTACTATGACCTATGGGCCAAATCTAACCTGTCACCTGTTTCTGTATGGCCTGTGAGCTAAGAATAATTTCTGAATTTTAAATTAGTGCAATATCAAAATAATAGTGTTTCGTGACACATTAAAATCATGACATTCAAGCTGTGAAGTCCATAAAGTTTTATTAGAACACAGTCAAAAAAACCCAAAGGACTTGGTACCCACTCAGCCCTGCATGGTTCAGTCACCGCATTTTAGTGTCGTCTGCTCACTGGAGGTCATTTGTGTCGCCGTTTCCGGGTAGTGGGAAGGCTGGATAACCGAGTGTCCTGGGGGTGTGGTGAGCCCGCGCCGCGTGGCTCTGAGACCTGTGGGGACACGGGCAGGAGTCGCTGCCGGGAAGGCCTCCCAGCACCCGGGGCTTGGGCTGCTTGGAGGCCGATCCTGCTTCCCTCGAGCTGAGACCAGCGTGCATTTCTGGTGCAGGAAAGGGCCTGGGGCCTAGGGGACTGGTCGGCAAGCCTGCGGAAGGGTCCTAACTTTGCCCTGCAAACAGGAGGATGGCCAGCGTGCGGCCCTCTGCTTGGTGGGGGGAGATCACCTGCCGCCGGCTTTGTGGAGGAGGTTTTGTCGGGACACGACCAGGACGTCCGCTTGGGTAGGATCCCTGTGCCTTCACGCAGACCCCTGGCCTGCCCCGCCCGGCACACCTACCACCCCGCCTTCTCTAGGAGGTTTGCTGACCCTCGGACTGGGTTCTCCGCGTTATTATTGTCAGACCGGCTTTTTCATCCCTGACCCTGAAATATCGGGTACTCCTCTGTAGCAGTAAGTGCAGTCCCTTTAAAATACCCTTTTCATGTGCTTTCTCCTTCTCAGCCTATTTAAGAGCTCACTAGTATTCCCCCCAAAAGTAGCTTGACATTCAGTAAAGCGTCTCCTTTGTTCGCAGAAGAACATTAAGATCGATTGCTTTGTACTCTGGCTCTTCAAGACTGTTCCCCTCCATTCGGGGTTTACACTGGGACACCCCCTCCCCCTGCCCTCTCTCTGGCCCCGCACCCGCTGAAGGGTCTGAAAGCGTTTGCCTCCCCAGCCCAGATGGGGTTGTGTCTGCCTCGTTCTCTCAGCGCGGGGATAATTACCTGCGTGTAAAAAATAATGTTCATTTGTTCACGGGGAAAAACTTGGTACAAGACGACGAGAGGCCCCGAGGTGGGCAGACAGGCTACAGCGGGCTCCCGTTTGTAACCCTCTACGAGATATAATCCCATTACCCAAGATTAACGTGGGTGCAGGACAGTAAGAGTTGGAAGTAACCGCTATTTTCTTGTTCTCGTTCGGCATTAACCACAATTGCAAGACACTCTTCATTCTTAGGGTCTGCAGTAAAATTGTGTTTTTCCTGGTATTCATTTCCAAAATGACATGGGCTTTACCCGAAAGAACACTGCTGCAGATTTGTAAGCCAAGGTCAATTGCTTCGTGACACGACTTCTTCCCGACAAAGTGGGGGCAGGTGGCTTTGCGGTGCGGGCGTTAGGATTGCCGGGTTTTCATTTACATCTGCTAATTGTTCCAGAGCTCACTTCCCTTGGTCTCATATGGAGGGTCATCGTCCTCTGCCGGTCCCCCTCGTTCTAAGTCAGGGGCAAACTAGGGCGCGGATGAGGGACGGGGCGGCCCCCGGCACCGCTGGAGTCAGTGCCCGCGCTCAGGCTCGCCTCCCAGTGAGTCTTCTTCGTGAGCTCGGACCCTGGTCAAGGGGCTAGGGTTAGGGTGTCTCCCGATGATTGCTCAGTGAATGGCCATCAGATAGTTCTAAAATGAGACTTCACAGTACGCAGAGAATGTCTGCATTCGACGCCTCGTGCAGTGTTTGCAACAGCCGTGTGAGCTCGCTGTGATGACGCTCGCCCTGTGCGTCTGCTCCCGGGGTGGGGCGGGGGGGGGGGTGGCGGAAGGGGCCTCGTGCCCAGCGGGACCAGCTCCAGGCTCGTTCACAGCTGGGCTGTTGAATTCAGCCGTCTGCACACAGTGACTTCATGAAATGCTTTTCAATAGAGGAAAATGCTCAGAGTGTCTTGAGAACGATGAGCTCTGTAAGCTGACCCCTGTGCTTCTTAATTTTTCCTAACAGTTGACAACAAGGACAAACTGGAAAAAGCATCTGGACTGGAGATTCTTCAGGCGGGAAGCGGGTCGGTGAGTACAGGAGGGGCTGCCCTCTGAGACGCGCCTGTTGGGGTGCCGCTCCCGTCCGTGTGGGGACCCGGGGGATGGCCGTACGCGGTCCGTGTGACATCATGCTGACCTGGGAGAGGCCGGAGTTGTTACCTCCCGCTGCTTGAAGACGCCGGTCCACGGAGCCTGGCGAATGTGACGCTGTGTTCGGTGGCATTTGAAGTTGTGATTCAGCGTCCCCCTGAGAACGCAGCCACGGGGTCGGAAAACACTGAATCCTCAGAAAACACGGACTTCCTTCTTCAGAGGTTTTGTGGTGGCTAAGTTTGTGGACGTGCCCCAGCCAGAGGCATTTCTTGTACCCTCCGGGGACTCGGTGGGGGGGGGGGTGGCAGCCTGTGCCGTGTTACATGGAGACACGCGTTGGGCCGGGACACCACGCACGCGGGAGCGCCTCCGCGCTGTGACCGGGTGGCCGTGCTGCTTCAGGAAGAGGTGCTCGGCCAAACGCTCCCGCGGCAGCCACAGCTGATGGCGCCCACCTCTGGGCCCCCTGGCTGGCGCCCGCTTCCCCGTCTCAGAGCAGCTTCGTGAGTCGCACGCGGGACGACGTGGTTCCTCGCCAGGGTGGCAGCCTGCCACTCGTAAGGCAGCGTGGACCCAAACCAACCGGTGCTATTGCGTCGAAAGTGTAGATCTCACGGCCTGGGCCGTTACAGATAATTAACTGCTAGGGGGCGGCTGATTTATGAGTGCTCCTCGCTAACCGCGGAGACGCCCTCCACGGCGCCACTCAAAGATTAGCCGCTCTCGTGGGGAAATCTGCCGTTCGGCAGTTGGGAGTCCTGGCTCTCGAAATGAGAATTTTAATTAGTTGCTCCTCACAAACAGGCTCCTTTCCGCACTTGCCGAGTGGCGGGCGGGTAGGAAGGGCCTTGCAGAGAAAGCGCCCGCGTCCGTGTTCCGCTGGCGTGACGGGCAAAGTGGGGAGGAGACGGGCGGAGACTCGGTCGGCGAAGGCTCCGCGGGACCGAAAGACCCCACTGTGCTTGGTCCCTTCACTCCCAGCTCGGGCCGCGAGGAGGGTGAGCGTGTGTCAGGGAGGACGGCCCACTCGACCCCGCCCCCGCGTGCTGGCAGTGAGGGGAGGAGATGGAGACGCGGGGGTCCGGAAAGGGCCGAGCCCCCGAGGAAGGGGCCGGGGCCAGTGGCAGAAAGGGCCAGGATGGCTCGGAGCGTCGGAGTCTCGATGGAAGCTTCCGACCGTGCTGCCGGTCTGGGATGCAGCAAAGACGGGGAGCCCCTGCTCTCCTTTCCTGCCTCATCCTCACGGGGGGGGGGGGGGTCTTGTTCGGTGTCGAGTCGTTGCCGCAGGAGGTGACTGGGGAGAACGTCCACGCTGCTTCTGCCGGGAAAGCTCTGGCACCAGGAGCCCCCCCCCCCACCAGGGTCCACGTGAGGACGTGGGGCTGCCGGCCCCCCCAGACCCCAGTGCGGGGCCTGGTACCCGGGGGCCCTCTTCCTGAGGGAAACACCGTCTCCTGTAGTTTCGGGAAAGAGAGGGGACACGGCGATGGGCTGCGCCCCCGGCTCGCTCCGGCCGAGCGAGGTTTCAGAGGCGCCCTCCCGGCCGGCTGCTGAACAGCAGACGGCGAACAGCACTGTCGTTGGGACCCCAACCCTCCACCTGCTGGGGGACGCCGCTCAGACCCGGGGCTCTGGACGTTGTGACTTCGCGTCCTCGCGCCTCCCCGGCATCTTGGCCAAGCCCTGCTCCGGTCCCTGCCTCCCCGAGGTCGGGTCCCCTCTTTGAGCCCCTCTGCCCTCCGGTGGCTTGGGGGTCACCGACCCAGCTCGTGATGTGCTGCTGCAGCCCCCCAAGCTCCGTGTCTGTCTTCTCCCTGAACCTCGTGTCTCCCGGTCTCGGCTCCCCCCACACGACTCCGCCTCCTGCCCTGTCACGGGAGGTGATCGCGGCCTCCGCCTCGCTGGGTCCCTGGGAAGCCTCACAGGAAGATTCCCTGCTTCCCCAGCCCCCGCAGCCCCCGGCGGCGTGTGCTGTCCCCGTGTGGCCCGACCCGCACCTTGAACCCACGTGGAGCTGCCACATTCCGGCGAGCGGCTCCCAGTCGTGCCCAGCTTTTCCCTTCTCCGTTCATTTTGGCATCTGGACGCTCCCCGTCCCTCTTTGGCCTCGGTTTTGTGTGGTTTTCCGTGGGTGTGTGTTCTTTCGTGTTTCTGTGTCTACAGTGAGAGGGCCCCCCCCCCCCCCGGTCCGCGCCCCCCCCCCGCGCCCCCCCGCCGGGAAAAATTTTTACGGGGGGGCCGGTGGGGGCCGGGCCCCAAAAAGGGGGTGGGGGGGGGGGGGGGGGGGGGCAGACAGACCTCCCCCTGGCAGAGCTCCCCTCCCGCTGGGAGCCGGGGCCCACGGAGGGACCGGGCTCGCTGTCCCCTGTCAAGACAGAGCCCTGCGTCACCTCCACTGGTTTTGTCTCTCTGTCTCACGTGGACAAACCATCTCTGCGTTTCCGTGCCACGAGCCTCACTCCGGGTCGCGTGGCGACCACGAATCAGGTCCACGTCCGGACAGCCTCCCCGCTGCCGTCACCCCCTCTCCCTCCTGGCCTGGCCTCCTCACCCGTGGGCTTGGGAGCCCCGTGGCCTCGACGTCTGCCCTTCTCTCCACCGGCACACAGGTTCACGCTCACCTCCTCGGTCGCCACCCGCGTCACCGCCTGTGCCGTCCGTTCCCGTGTCCGCCAGCGGCGGCGCTGTCGGGAGCCTCCGGGCTTCGGCGCGAGTGTTTGTTTTCTTTCTCCGCCCCCGCGGGGCTGCGGCTTGGGGGTCAAAGGGCGTGTTTCGCTGGCTTTCCCATCGCCCTCTTGCCGAGGGAGCACAGACTCACCGGCACGGATCTCGGGGGACGGCTCCGCACCCGCCAGACGGTCATTTGCAAGCGCTTTCACTGGCCGTTCCCCGTGCGCGCCCTTGGCGATTCCCCCCTCCCTCGTGTGCGCACACCCCCACCCCCCTCCGTCCACGCCCCTGCCACGTGCCTCCTGCGCCAGAGCTCTGCATCCCGCCCGTGTCTACGCTGCCAGCTGGGACGAATGTCGGGTCCCCTCCGCTCTTGCCCCCTCTGCACTAGCACATCAGCCCCCCCTCTCCGGCTCGTGGCTGTCAGCACGCAGTCCGCTCCCGCGTTGCCCGCGCTGTTAAGTAAAACCCCGACGCCAGAGATGCCTTCCCGGCAAACGCTTCAACATCGGTGCGTATTTCCCACACACGGCGCCTCCCCCGCCTGCTCCCTGCACCCCTATCACCGCTCGGTCTCCCCCGTTGTTGAAGGTTCTGCATTCAGCCGCCTCTGACTCACGGCTGCCACACCAGCCGCCCCCTCCTGGACCGCAGTCCCTTGTCCCCCAGGCAGGTCTCACTGACCACTGAGGTCCCGCTCTGACGCCCCCAAGGCACAGTCTTCTTCCTTGTACTGCCTCCCGAGGGATCGCGTCCGGGCCTTGGCTTTGTTGTTACCCATAGGATGGTGACCCCAGACTCCCCTCCCCAGGCCGACACGCTCAGTGTGCCCCAGTCACCCCTGCGTCTCTGCACCTGGAGGTGTGGCGAGCCATCTCAGCCCACGAGGGCAGAGCAGGACACCCGAGCTCCCTGCCACCCCATCTCCGTCCCCGAGGTTCTGCGTCCCACAGACAGAAAGGGTGTCACTGTCAGCCGTGCGGTGCGGTCTAGGCATTGGATTGACCCGATTCCCCGGGCAGGCGGGGAGGTCCTGCTAGGTGGGGATGGGGTGCCAGCAAGCCCCACCCCCCCCCCCCCCCCCCCCCCAGCACTGGCTCCTTCCTTTTCACCCACCTGACTCATTTCCCTCTGGTCCCTGAGTGGCCAGAGCCTGACCTCGCCACCTTCAGGGGCGGAAACAACCACCCCCGGGGACTGGGACCCGGCCGTGCAGACTCCCCTGCCATCCTGGCCGCCCCCCAAGCCCTGTCTCGTCCGAAGCCCCAGGGCTTTCTTGCTGCACCGCGTGTGTGGAGACCAGCTCTCCATTCGCCTGCCCTTGTCCTCCTGGCGGTCTCAGAAGACAGCGCTCCCTCACCTTGAAGTTGACTGAGGTCGTTCTTGGCAGGTTCTCCTGCCCAGGATCCCCGCCCCCTCCCCGGACTCCTGCCAAAGCCGAGCACATTCAGAGGCCGCCCCCGATGGAGGCAGGGGCGCCGGTGGGTTTGGAGCTGGTTTTAGAAAGTGAAAATGGGAACAAAGGGGGCAAAAGTGGAGGTGTTTTTAAAAAGCTAACGTCTCTTTCTCTGACGTTAACCGTGTCGTGCCGTATTAGGGCTGATTTTGATGATTCTGGGGTTTTTTTTTTCCATGTATTTGCTGTGCATCTGCTAATTCTGAGTCTGGAGTGAGTGGTGGACGGTGGTTGCTAAATGCCTCGCGGTCTCTCTCCCTGGTGCTCGAGACTCACACACGTGGTGGCAGAGCCAAAGCCCTTTAAGCCAAATGGAAATACCTCGAAACAAAACTTAAAGGAAATGAACAGATTACAGTACACGCACACATTCCTAGTAGATCGGGGGTATTTTGTCGTGTTTCAGGATCTGATTTCTGACATCTTGAAAGGGTTTGCATTTTCTTCAAATTAATAAAGTCATGTTTCTTCAAAAGGAAAATTATAATATTACGAGAAAAATTCAAACATTTAGAAGGAAAATCATCTAGATGATTGTCACTGGGAGGGATCCGGGAGGGCAGACCCCTGCGTCTAGCTCCCGTAAGTGCATGTGAAATACGGAGTTACTTTCTGATCTCGTGACGGTGTGATCTCAGCGGGAGAGTGGCTGCCCCTCGAGCCCGGCATTGCTCCCAAGCCTCGGAAACTCAGCAAGGGAGCTTCAGAAGAGCACACGGCACCACACAGTGGTCCTGGTTCAGATCGAACGCTGAGGGCCTGCCGCGGAAGGAGCCCGGGATGGTAATGAGCTCTCCGTCACCCGGCAGATTCAGGCAGAAGAGAGACGGCCATCTGTTCAGATTCTGAAAAAGGAAATCTTTCCATCTAGTGTAGGGAGGAGAAAGTTTTCCTCACCCTCCTAGGGTCCCTGGCTGGGGACAGTTACACCGGCAAAGACCGATGAGCAGGAGAAAGGTACACAGGTGTGTTCAGTACAAGTTTCATGTGGCACGGGGGCATAAGGAAATGCAGACCTGAGTAGTTCCTGTGGGATTTGACATAACGGGCAGCCGTGGGGAGCACGGTAGGTTGAGGGGTGCGTGGGAAGGGCGGTCGTGGGGAGCACGGTAGGTTGAGGGCTGTGCGGGAAGGGCGGTCGTGGGGGTCTGAGGGAGGCCTGTTTGCAGGGATCTGCTCAGTGTCCCTCTGTCTAGGAGATACAGGCTGTCCCTTCCTCCGGACACAGAGGACCCTCTCTGGTGAGGGTCCGTGACCTGCTTCAGGGAGAAGGGGCGGCCGGGGAACCTTCCCGCTCTGGTGCCGTCGGGACCTCCTTCGGGTGGAGATATTTGCATGTCGAGGCGCCGTATTGGGGCAGCGTGTCCTGAGCCCCGTCCCGGTGTGGTGGGGTGTGGGGCGTGGGGGGGAGGTGAGGTGGACCCCACCCTCATCGCCACCCCCCTTTGCTTACCTGTGCACGTCTCTTGCTTCTGTCACCTCTTGGGCCCCTGGGCCACGACTTTGTTCAAAGAAAGGAATCCGGGGCCAAGACTATGCTGATCCCAAATGTCCCTTAAAAGTCCGTGACGCTGTGCTCGTGTGTCGACCCCAGGAATCAGTGTGCGTTCACCACACGGTGTGTGTGCACGTGTGATACCTGGTACCGTGCGGTGTGACGGATGTTTGAGAAAACAGCCCCTTCCTCCGCAGAACCCCACAGGGACCGCTGAGGCGCACGTGGGCACCGCATGCAGACTTGGGCTGAGTCCCTGGGGCCCTGCCCACCCCCAGATGCCCTGCTCGGTGGGTCCGGTTGGACAAGGACATGACTTGACCTTGACATAGAGGGACCTTTGCCCAGCATGACCATCAGGGTGAGCGTCCCCAAAAACAGAGATGGGGGAGGAGCGCCACCTGACCTCAGGTTTGGGGGAGGCTGTCCCCTTCCATGTCGTGGATGGCGCGGGGACCTGCCTTCGTCGTGCCTGGTGGACTCACAGGGTAGTTGACGGGGCTCTTGGCACGAGGAGTATGACCACGGCCCTGCCGGCAGGGGACCGTCCGGCCAGTCAGCCTCGTGGCGACCAGGGAGGCGGGGTCACGGGCCAGTCTCACGGGGCCTGGAGCGTGATCTGGAGTCTCGTCTGCAGGCAGTCGCGTGGTTTCTTCAGTAAAGATCAAATGTGCTCAAAGTCACGCACTCAGCTCGTAGAGAGCTCATGAGGGTGGTTGCCCACAGCCTAGACAGCTTCCCCGCCGCGTCCCAGGGGCTTATCGTAGAGGACCTTTGGAAAAATCAAACCCGAGAAATACAAAGCCAGAGGAAGGTAACTAATTACACTGGAAGAATCAAACAGAATGTGATGATTTCATTAAAAATCGTTCTGAGGCCTCTCACGGTGAGGCAGCCACGTCACCTGTTTGCACAGGCAACGTGCAAATACACGCATGTGGTCCCTCGCACGGCTGGGGGATGCTAAGCGAGTTCTCTCCTTTCCTAGAAATGTCTTTAATGCGATTTTTGACTGTTTATTTTGAACGTGTTGTAGGTTCGCAGGGACTTGGAGAGACGGTGCCAAGATGCCCTGTTTGCCCTTCACCTCGTGTCCCCCAGACCAGGAGGCTGATGTTCGCTCAGCACGTGCATAGTTGTGTCCCTTTACCTTTGATGCCCTTCTCACGGTTTTAATAAGGAGAAGACCAGAGTGCGCGTTCACGTGTACAAACTTGTGAGGGCGCGACGGGAGACACCCCGGTGCACGTCCCCGGGCTCCGTGTGGCCACGCCAGCCCCTGCTCACCTGTCGACCTCACAAAATGTGAGAGAGAAAGGTGAAAATAACTCAGGTCATCATGTGTTTGTAAGGATCTCCCTCGGCACTGTGTCGCACAGGGAGGACGCCGTGAGTGATATAAAACATCCCTGCTGCTGGGATCCAGGCGCACCTTGGGAATCCCGGGGGAGGGGTGCTGGCTGTGGGCAGTTGGTGGGGGCAGGTGGTGGGAGCCTAACGTGGAGATGGGGGGCTCGGGGATGGGTGCCGTCGGAGGTGTGGAGTCCGTGAGAGAACGGACGGCGGGGCGGAGGATAAGTCTGCCGGGTGGGCAAGATGGGGGCGTCAGGGTGGACAGGGTCTCTCGGGCAGAGACGGTAACGTTGTGTTGTCGTGAGTCCGTGCTACCTGTAGAAAAACGAGGCGTCCTCCCCTGGACATGCCCGAGCTCCCACGGCTCGCCCACGGCTCTTCCGTGACCAGAGGCGCCCCGAGAGTCCAGGGCAAACTTGGAACCTCTCTGCAGAAACACACACACTCCTACGCACGCCAGGGTGGTTCCAGGGACGCACGGCGTCCCCACCCAGTGCCCAGGCCCCCAACAAGCTTCTGGGAGCCGTGGCTGACTGGCTGCTGGGGCTCGGGCGGTTCCAGAGAGATCTGGGCTCCCCGTGTTTGTCCTTTGGTTCAGGAGTCACCTTGGGTTATGCTAATGTGCATTTCTGAACCCAGAAAATGGAATTTGTTCTTCCTAAAGCAAAAAGTGCACGAGTCCTAAGAAAAGCCTGTTGACTTGTCAACATTCTTAATTTGTGTTTGAAATGAGAGCGATCTGCATGAAATTGCATTAAAGTATTGGCAGGGCCTTCCCAGATCTGTTCTGTTCTCAGCCCGCTGGGCAGAGGTGATGGGGGTCAGAGGTCAGCTGAGAGATGCTGAGGGGCTCTGAGTTCTGCTGGAGCTCAGCTCTCCCCCCGCCGGGCCCACCAGGCCCCACTGCTGCTCTCCACACTGTGTTCTCATTTCTTAAAAGTGAAGAAAATCACACAGAACTGTGTTCGATGTAATTAACAGCACTTGCCATATCGACAAATACGAGTTTATTATGAAACAGCATTTTTTCCTTCTGAAATGCTGTAGTAAGTACCACGTCACGTGGGCCACGAATGTCTTTTCAATACTTTTTGTGGTTTAGAGGCAGGAGAGGTGCCATGTGATGTGGCAGTTGCTATCGTGACAGATTCAATTTTTATTCAACATCAGAGCAGACAGTCACGTCAAATGAAATAAGGAGCGTCCGCCTGGGGCACCTCAACCGCCCCGCCCCGCCCGCGCCTGCTCCCAGCGCCTCCCCCTGCATTCTGGGGGGAAGTGTGCCCACCAGTACGTGTCTCCCTCGCAGGCTGTTATGGCTGGGATTTGAGGGTGTCCCCGTAAGGCGTGTGGGTCCGTCTCACTAAAGTGGGGTATTGTCTCCGTGGCTTCCTCTGAGTTAGTGGGGGGTCAGGAGGGTATTTTCAGTGAAAGAGCTAAGCTCTAGAGACACTAAGCTCTCCAGCTCTCAGAGGGTAACGTTTCAGAAACCCCTTGGAAGGCTCAAGCGGTAAGACTTGGAATTGCTGGAAAGAAAGTGAGGAAGCGTGGAGGGAGTAATCCCCAGCCCAACCCAACACAGCCGCCCTGGCCACCAGCCGCACGCGGCTCACAGACGAGGAAACCGAGGCTCAGAGCCTCAGTGATGGGGGCGGCGGTCAGGTTTCAGCCAGGACGGTCTGATGCCAAGCCTGTGTCTTACTCCCCAGATGGTGCCGCCCCGGCATCCACGGTGACGGTGCCTTCCAGGGGACATCCAGCCCCCTGTGGGACCCTTCGGACAGAGTCCCAGCGGCTGCCGGCCCTGAGCCCTCTGCGCCAGCCTGGGCTTTGGGCAAGAGGTGGAACGGCCCGGCGTGGTCTGCGGGCGGCTGTGACAAAGCACCGCACGCCAGTGGCTCAGACGGCACAGGTGTGTGTCAGCTCCGGACTGGCATCCCGGGTCGTTCCCCAGTGGCCGTGACGAAGGACCAGTTCCAGGCTCTGACCACCTGCACCTGCTGTCCCGTGCACGTCTGTGCTCGTGTCCAGACTTCCCCGTTTCATAAGGACACCTCTCCTATTGGACCGGGATCTCTACAAAGACTGGGTCTCCAAATAAGTTCCCCCCAAGTAGTGGGGGTTATGACCCCAACATATCATCTGGGGGGACATGCTGGCAATCTCCCCTCCCCACCCCACCCAAGCGCTCAGGGTTTAGAAAGCTGCTTCCCTACCAGGGGTCCTGAAGTCGGGAGTGGGGTGGAGCTGTCTGGGATGAACAGACGCCCCGTCCTCGGGGCCAAGGGGGCGCGTCGTCCCTCGGCAGCCTCCTCCTCCCCGTGAAGGGCTCCCATGGCACCTGTCAGAGCGTAGTCGAGTTATGTGATTTCATGTCTGTCCCCCTTTAACCGTGCGCTCAGGAGTAAAATCCACGTGTGTCTTAATCATCCCCGGTGTCTCCAGCGCTCGGCACAAGGCCTGACATATGGCAGGAACTCAATAAACACTCGTTGAAGCGAATTGAATCGTGAACCCTGGCTGCAGGGCAGACGCCCCTTATTGGCACGTTCCGTCCCTTTATGCTCGCTTTTTCATGGATCATTCAGACTGCCTTTCCCGGGGCTCTGAAGCCCCCGTAGAAAATATATTGCACATTGTGTGGGCTGGGTCTGCTGTCGCTGAAACAGCAGAGGACCGTGCTCCTCACCGCAGTCCTAGGCTGCGTCCCCATGACAACTGATTTGAATACCTTAATTGCTGATTTGAATACCTCCTCTTTGCTTAATCCAGGGGTCTAAAAAAAAGGCTCTTTCCATCCGTATGAAATAATTAGTAATCAATATAACAGAAAATATCATCAAATGCTAAACTTAAAGCAATCTCATGTCAGAACAGACATGAGACCCACACAGTGGTCGTCCAGGATGGTGCAGGTAAACGTGTCCACACCCCCCTGCGGCGAGAAGGGGGATCCGCCGTCCTGACGCCCCTGAAACCGGGCCTGTTCTTCAGCCTGCCTCACACCCAGCAGAGCCACTGACACTGCATTAGCAGCCACGGCCGTGAACCCGCCTCTAACTACGGTGCTTGCGAGTGGGGGTTGTGGCCGGAGCTGGGTCACAGGTCCCTGCCGGGGGGCATTGGGGCCAGCAGGACGCACCTCCTTCTCCCTCACCTGGGCTCCCAGGCTCAGGGTGGCCGTCCACACCAGGCCCTGAGATCAGGGGCCACGTGGTCCTCCCGCGTGCCACAGGTGAGGTGCCCCCACAGCCGGTCTGCACGGGTCCCGTGGCCCTTCTGTCTCCTGTCTGGATGGTGGCCACCACTCCTGGGTGTCGGAGCCTGGGGCCCCTGTAACACAGGGCCACAAACTGGGGGCTTAAGACGGAGGAATTGATCTCTTGCACTGCGGAGGCCAGAACCCCAAATCCAGGTGTGGGCAGGGCTGTGCTCCCTCTGAGGCCTCCAGCCTCTCTGCCTCTGCCAGCTTCTGGTCTTGTGGCCATCCTTGGAGGCCTGTGGTTTCTCGACCCATCTCTCTAGCCTTGCCTCTGTGGCCATTTGGCTCCTCCCATGCGTCTGTCCTTAGAAGGACACCCACCCGTCACGTTGAACCGAGGCCCACCCTACCCCGGTGTGACCTCATCTTAACCTGATCACGTCTCCAAAGACCCTATTTCCAAATGAGGCCTCTCTCAGATAGCGAGGGTTGGGAACTGTATGTGCCTCTTCGGGAGACACAGATCTGATCCACAGAAATCACAGATGTCCTCTCCCCTCTCCCCTCCTGACTTGAAGCCCCAGGATTGATGGCTGACGGACCTCCCACTGAACTTTTCTCCTTTTGGGGATACGGTATTTTGCTCATGTGATTGTATGGACCAAGTCGGCCTCTCCAGCCTGATCTGTTTCCCCTTTAATGATCTAGTTGGACCCCCAGACCACACACACACACACACACACACACACACACACACACACACACATGCGCGCGCGCACCCCTGTCTGCCCGGTGCTGACAAAACTGGGGAGACCCAGTGTCAGCATCCAGGGTTGGGGTCATCACGGTTCACACCTGTCCCGTGAAACCTGAGAGAGTAAAGAGTGTGTGGACGTGGCCCATTCGTGGGCCTCTCCCGTGATTCCATGTTTTCAGGTAAATGTGAAAAGGAAATCCAAATTTTTATTAAACTAGCTAATTCTTGTTGTATTGCTATATTAAGTTATTTTTTCTCATCAAGATTCTTAAGAGTCAAAGCCCTCAGACACATGAGCGCCGGAGGTCTCTGTGATATGAAGTAATTTTTAGCCGGAGGCTACGTTAGGCACACAACACTCCCACCCACGAGGCCGTGAGCAAAACCCAAGTTTTCCAGATTCTGAACAAGCTATACCCTCCTCCCCGGGTCGGGTCGAGCGGGTGACTACCTTCTGGACGTGTGGTCGAGGGTCAGCAGGTAGAACTCAGCTTCAGGAGCCCACAGGTGCGTCTGCGCTGCCAACCAGACCTTTGCTCTCTGAGCACCCGGAGCCCCTCCGAGCCACACCTGGACCCTGCAGGGCACTGACTGCGGTCTGGTCACCGGGGATAGAGAAGGGAGGGGTGCATCCTGTTGCAGCCACGGGACCGCCCCTCCCTGGGTACTGAACACGGGCCCAGCCCCGGCCTGAGGGCAGCCCCTCCTTTCCACACCACACGATATATGTGCTTTATAATCCTGTGTCAGGGGACCCTCGGAACGGCAGGTGCAGACAGACCCCACGCCTCGGAAGGGAGGAAGACCGAGGCCGCTGGGCGTCATTTCTGTGCGACAGGGGCCCCAGGTAATGGTTGGCTAGTGAGGCTCCTGCGTGCACAACCCTTTCATGGGACTATAGCTGTTGTTCTTACAGAGAACGTAAAGCAAAAAGAAAATTCTCAACAAGGAACTTTCTTCCCTTGACCAGCACTCGGATTTAATGCTGCACTGAAAGCATAAGCTTGTTTCCTCCGTCGCGTGAGGGGACCCACCGTGCGATCACACATGTGGCATACCTGAGGGGTTGTGTTTCCTGCCACACAGTCGGGGCACCTGAACCACCCACTTCCTGGTCACACATCCTGGGGCCACAAGTGTGAGGTCACGGTTGCTTTCCTCCGAGGCCTCTCTCCTTTGCCCTGTGGATGGCCGTCTCCCTCTGTGTCCACTTGTGGTCCTCTTGTGGTCCTCCTGTGCGTGTGTGTCTGTGTCCTGATACCTTCGAAGGACGCGATCGGATCGGCTCAGCGCCCATCGCAGGGGCCGCATTCTGACTTAATCATGTCTGCACAGACCCCATCACCAAATACAATCACGTTCTGAGGTCCTGGGAGCAAGGGTTCAGGATACGAGGGGGGCACAACTCAGCCCGTGACGCTGCCCCGTGGTCAAACCTGGCCTGTTTGTGTCAGAGTCCCAAAGATAGTGTGTAGATAAGCTCACTTCTGAGAAACACGTGTTCGCCGTGTTCTACACCACAATTAACAGTTGATAGAAGAGTAAAACATACCAAGCCAGTGAGCGACAGACAAGGTGAAGACCAGTGTGCATTTCTAGAAAGATAATGGGACACTTCTGTGCACAGAGCCACCAAACCCGTGGTATCATCTGGGACATCCAGCCACAGCGAGGGAGTAAAAGTTACCACATGGCCTGAATCAGGGGGTCTCACCAGTGGTGGTGCTCAGGTGGGAAACCCGGCGTCCTAAGCAGCAGGGGAGGGCTGGCCATGGTCGACTGGCCCTCGAGGGGCCTCCTTCCTCCAGTGGGAAGTGACAGCCAGGGCCAGAGGCAGACACTCCCCTCCAGCCTGGGGTCCCCTGGATAAAACTCTTGACGTTGAAACAATATCGATCGTGTTGCGATTTTATTTCTTTGGCGAAGGGTTTCTTTGTGGCTTATTTACTGATGGAAGCCTTTTCATTTTGGTGTGCAGCAGGTAGAGTAATGAATTTATTTTAGAAATGTCAGTGATGTTTCATGATGCTGCCTTCGGCAGCAACATAAAAGGGACTGATTGTTAAACTGCTAATTTACAGATCTTCTCTAAGTGAATGCAAACAAATTCTGGTCCTCAAAGCCCTGCTAATATACAATGTTCAATTTTTAATTTCCAGTCCATCTTAGATTATGGGGATGAAAAACAATATTTAATCCCTCGTTAACACATGAATAAGCGGAAGCTGTCATTTTCAACCAGACAATAACGGGATTATCTCAAGAACTGTCAGTTTATGTGAAAACATTATGTTGCCCAAATTTTCATAAAAATTAGCAGTGGATAATATTCAAGATCAGAGCCATGGAAAGAGGAAAGTCTGCATTCATGGTAATAAATATTCATATTTGTCTGCTCAGGAGATGAAAATCTAATCAAGAGGCTATTGATGCGCTGGCTTTTTTTTTTTAACCAAGACGTTTCATCTAAATTGGGTTTGATATGGAAATTAGTCTCACTGGAGTCCTCCAGGCTGGGAGCACGGGAGGATCAGGGGTGGGGCGTCCGCGGAATCAGGTGCTGCTCCGGCGGTGGGGCTGCAGACCACAGCCACCGCCAGCGTGGGAACCCAGCATCTCGCTTCGCTCAGGGTCCTGGGTGTCTAACGAGATGGAGTGCTGTGGACCCTCCCTCTCCTTTTTAAGAAAAACACAACATAATTTCATGCCAGTTAACTCGTAGCTACTGCAGGGTTAAAATCATCTGTGTTTTTGCTTTTGTTGACAATTACCATAAATCAGAAGACGCTCTGCATGAAGCTTAATGAAATATGCATGATTTAAAACAGAAGATAGTAGCTGCAGGATGCTGCTTTATGTGTGTGTGTGAGGGTGTGTGTCTGTGTGTTTATCTCTGTGACTGTATCTCTGTGTATGTGTGTGTCTGTGTATGTCTGTAAGTGTGTGTGTTTGTGTGTGTGTGTGAGCTTGTGTCTGTGTGTATGTCTGTGTGTGTGTGAGTGTCTCTGTGTGTGAGGGTGTGTGTCTGTGTGTGTGTCTGTGTGGGTGTATCTCTGTGTCTGTGTGTCTGAGTGTCTCTGTGTATGTGTGTGTCTGTGTGTGTGTGTGTCTGACTGTGTATGTCTGTAAGTGTGTGTGTTTGTGTGTGTGTGTGAGCTTGTGTCTGTGTGTATGTCTGTGTGTGTGTGAGTGTGTCTGTGTGTGTGAGGGTGTGTGTCTGTGTGGGTGTATCTCTGTGTCTGTGTGTCTGAGTGTCTCTGTGTATGTGTGTGTCTGTGTGTGTCTGACTGTGTATGTCTGTAAGTGTGTGTGTGAGCTTACGTCTGTGTGTATGTCTGTGGGTGTGTGTGTCTGTGTGTGTGAGTGTATGTGTGTCTGTCTATGTGTGTCTGTGTGTGTATCTGTGTGTGTGGGGGGGGTGGGTGTGTGAGTGCCCGTGACCTGGCATATGTCTGTGTGTGTGAGTGTGTCTGTGTGTGTGTGTGTGTGTGTGTGTCTGTGGGTGAGTGTGTATGTCTGTCTCTGTGTCTGTGTTCCCGATACTTTCTTGAAGGCTACACTTTTGTCTCCGCTTCAACAAGCATTTGAAAACACTGGACCCGGCAGGCGCTCATTACTGAACACAGTGCAGGCCGGTCCCACTGTTTCTGGCCCCATCGAGGCACCCTGTCTTCACCATCCGTGAGTGGCCCAGGCCACTGAGAACCCACCCCCAGCCCTCAGGGGTCTCCCTCACACCTCGGGCCCCCAAGTGGAGCAGAACCTTCCACAGCCCACACTTACAAATTCCTGGAGAGCAAGAGCAAGATACGCCGTTGCATCCTTGGCAAAGGACCAGATACCGCTCTTTAGCACGCCAGAGGCCGAGTAACCGAGTGGCCTCGTGGCGTATCCGAAACGTTTCCTGCTTCCATAAGCAGGATCTTCCCTAGGTCACCGTAATTACGGTAAAGAGCAGAATGTTTACGTTGACGTGTATTTTAAAACTGTGACCCCAACACATCCTTTCCATTCACTCTATCCCCTCACTCAAGTAGAGCGGATTATTGTGGGAAAGCCCGTGGAAAACGTGGCTTCTCGGGGCAAGGTTTTCTGGAGACAGGTCTCCTCCCGCAGCCCCTCCCAAGCCGGGGCAGGAAGGAAAAGCTTTCCTTCCACACGTGCTGCTTGGAGCTCCGTGCGTGTCCCTGACGTGGAGGTCTCGCCTTCACAAGAGCTGTGTCCCGTTTCCCCTGCGGCCCTGCCTTCCCGTGCGCCTTCAAGACCTCGGGTTTGATGTGGGTCCATCCAGAGATATTTCATCCTAAGGCTGGCAGGGGGGCCGGGGACTGAGAGGCAAGAGAAGGAGCTCGCCAGGCCGGGTCCCCTGGGCCCCCCGGGGCTGTGTCCACATCACTTCCTACACGGACGGCACATTAATGGGTCTTTCTCGGGAGAAGGCGTTCCTCCTACAAGTCGGGTGTGGGGCGTGTCCCTGCCACCCACTGTCCTCCCCCGGGGTCGCTGGAGCAGGCTTCCGCACGCCTGTGCGCCCACCGCCCACAGGTACCGCGTCGTCCTGACGGCCGCCCCCGACTCCACCCCGACAAGTTCCTCCGCCTGGAACACAGAACGTGGGAGGCGGTGTGCGCACTGCAAGCCTGTGGGCGCCCCCCAGCCTCTCCTCGCGCTCGGGGGCCGCCGCCGCCCCTGCGTCCGACCCTCCCAGTGTGGCCCTGGCCTTCACTGCCCGTGGCAGGTGAAGAGCGAGCTGAACCCCTTGTCTGAAGCCACCGAGTGCTGTGCCGACACCTGTGATCCCCGGGTGTCAGCGAGGGCTCTGAGAGGAGCGGGGCCGGTAAGTGGGGGGGGGCGGTTCTTAGGAATTGACCACCAGCGGTGGACGCCGAAAAGTCCCCACCACCCGCCATCTGCAAGCCGCAGGTGCAGGGAGCCCGAAGCCCCGCCCTGAGCCCCCCGGGCCCAGGCCCGGCGGCGGCGGGATGACCGCGGGCGGGAGGAGATGCGTGTCCCAGTCTCGCAGACGGCAAGCCCCACCTTCCCCCGCCTCCTCGTTCCCATCTCTTCTGGAGACACGACAGGGACACGCCCGGCAGGAGCGTTTCGCCAGCCACCCCCACCCCTGGCCCCGTCACGTGGCTGTCCCAAGACCACACTTGCAAATGCAGCGTCCGTGGTGCCGACCGTGTTTCTCCAGCACCGACTCTGCCCTCAGAAGCCTGGCGAGGAGAGGACTCGGCCTGAGGGTTTCCCGCTGCCGCGAGCCACGGACGAAGACTTTCCTAGAGCTGGCGTGGGCGCTTGTCCACGTGGCCCGGCCCGTCGGGTGCTGCTGTGGAAGAGGATCCGGGAGGCAGGCAAGCGCGGGTGCAAGTGGACTGTTCCGGAAGCAGGATCTGTCGAGCGGCTCTCGAGCCGGTGCTTCCCCAGACAGAGAAACAGCGAGAACTCACCGCAGTCTGCCGCCAGACCCCGCGGGGAAGCCGGGCCCCCAGGGCCGGCCGGCCCAGACTGCCGGCCCGCCGCAGCCACCGGGGGTCACACTTGCATTCTCCTCCCCGTGTCAGGGGCCGCGGGGGGCCGGTCTCCACACGCTGGCGGATTTGCCGCGACGGACAGATGGTGCCGGCGAACAGGAAAGACGCCCTCCGGGCTCTGGGAAAGGCCGTCTGGGCGGCCCCGCGTTCAGGACTCCCGGGCAGCCCTCCTCCCGTTCAAGTCCCCACCGTCCCCCACCGGAAGGATGGTGCCTGGCCTCCGGCAGGGTTCCCGGAAATGACCGACGCGGATCTTCCCATTTCCTGCTATAGATACTTGAAGCCAAGGGAAGGACGCGACAACACTCTCCGGCCCGAGGAGACCTGTGAACCTTCTGCTTTCCCCTTGTTTGAGGAACCGGGGATCCCCCACGGGAAGCCCCGTAACCAAGCTCCCCGTCTCCGAAGTGGGTGAAGTCGATGAGTGTTCATTTTGCAGGGACCCTGCCCTCGGCAGAGGAATTCCCACGGCACTTTTCCACCTATCTGTGCACGTGTGTGTGCACGTGTGAGTGTAAGCACGCGTGCGCACGTGTGCACAAACCCGTGAATGTGTGTGTGCATCGTGTGTGTGTGAGCCTGTGAATGTGTGTGTGCAAGCACGTGTGTGCATGTGTGCATGAGCCTGTGAATGTGTGTGCATGTAAGCACGTGTGTGCATCATGTGTGTGCACGAGCCTGTGAATGTGTGTG
>NW_024412700.1:5337300-5375991 GCF_014898765.1 Herpailurus yagouaroundi | reverse complement strand
AAGCATGTGTGTGAGTGCGTGCATGTGAGTGTAAGCATGTGTGCATGTGTGTGCACGAGCCTGTGAATGTGTGTGCGTGCATGTAAACACGTGTGTGCATGTGTGCACGAGCTTGTGAATGTGTGTGCATGTGAGTGTAAGCACGTGTGTGCATCATGTGTGTGCACGAATCTGTGAACGTGTGCATGTGAGTGCAAGCACATGTGTGCATGTGTGCACGAGCCGGCGTGAGTGCTAACGAACAGACTTTGCCAGCCTGTCCGTCTGCTTTCTGTTTCTGAGATTTTCCACGTTGACTTACGTGTGTCTAGCTCATTCTTACCTCCACCGGCCGTCAGTTTCAATTTGAATACAAGTCACAGCGTATCTGTCCTTTCCCCCACTGAGGATACCCAGGTCGTGCCCGCTGTGTTGCGAGCAGGGTTGTGACGACTATCTCTGGGCACACGGGCTGCTCCTTCTTAGGGGTGTGGGGAGCTGCCGGCCCCGAGCCCCCACCCACTAACGCCTGTTTGAATAAAAGGAATGGAAATGAGAATGGCAGAAACGCACCGGCTCCGGTGCGTCGATACCGAGAAGGGGAGAGCGCTGAGCGCACGAGGCCCTGTCATGCGGCCCGGCTGGCGAGGGGCCTGGCGGGAGGCCGCAGGTCCCACCCCGTCGTGTGGCCCAGAGCCTTCCGTTCCGCCTGGCTCCCCCCGCACCGCCTTCCCGCAGAGGCCCCTCCAGCCCGGTGCACTCCATGGGGCTGGTCCCCTGGGCTCTCAGCCATGGGCAGGGAGCACGTGTGACCCCCCCCACGCCGGCCTGGCACATGGGGGCATCAGCAGAAACAGGTAGAGACGCAGAAGCCCTCATCCACCAGAAAAGCAGCAACACAAGAGAGACCCAGCGAGAGGCGCCCGTGGAGTTTACGGAGTGGCTTTGACAGCGTCTGGGTGCCACGCTCAAGCCCCATTCGGTGTCCGCCTGACAAGCTCGGTCAGGGGGCCAGCTTCCCCAAACTTCACTGGACCCCAGGCCATGTTTCTTCCTAGAAGCTGAGACCTGCATCGGCTCCGGGGCCTCAGGAGCCCTGACCTGCGCCTGGAAGGCTTCCGAGGCTGGGGTGAGTCCCCTGTCCACCGGCAGTCTCGCTAGTGGTGCCCCGAGGTTTGAACTCAGGTGTTAACCACACACAATAGAGGCAGCTTCTCGCTCACTGCACTGGCCCTGGGGCCCCTCCTAGGGTGCCTGGCTCCCCTGGAGTCACCGCCTCCAAGCGGTGTAGATGCAAAGGGCTCCGGGGGCCAGCAGGAGGTGTGTGGGGCCGACCCAGGGGGCACGCGGCTGCCGCATTCCAAAGCCAGAGGTTGGTCTCAGGCCACGCTGCCTGCCTGGGGAGCTGGGACCCTCTAGCCGTGTGTCCAGAAGGGGAGCAAAGACATTCTCTGCTGCCACAGCACGAGTGCAGGGACCAGGCTCCTGGCCCATCACCCCGTGTGGGCTGCCCGTGTGTGAGACCCAAGGCCTGGGAGACGTCAGGCACGGTGGATTTGGAACAAAACAGCACAAATGCTGTGCTCTGTGACCTGAGGCCCAGACCTGGGTCTACCCCAGTGACCTCGTGCTCCCTCCATCACCTCTGAAAGGCCCATCCTCAATATAGCCACGTCTTGTGGGGCTGGAGGTCAGGGTAGCAACGTGTGAATCTGGGGACAGGACCAACTATAAGAACAACCACATCACCTTCTGCCCCGATGGTTGTCTTTTAAAGAATCGTGTTCATGTTATCAGAGTTTCAAATTATTTTTTTTTTCCTTTTGAAAACCACCTCTTAGTATAAAGTCCCGTTGTACACAAATCTGGCCCAGCTGATGTTGGCATCAACCGTTAGTTCAAAGTTCAGATGCTGGTAGGATTGGCCAAGGATCACCACGATGTGTCCCCGCCCAGACAAGGCAGGAAAAGGTTGTCAGGGGGCATATTTTGGCATTTCCCACATGTGGGAAAGTGCTTTCTTTAAAAGCATTCTATGGGGGTGCCTGGGGGGCCCAGTCAGTTGAGTGTCAGACTCTTGCTTTCGGCTCAGGTCACGATCCCAGGGTCGTGTGATCGAGCCCTGTGTCGGGCTCCAGGCTGGGCGTCTCTCTCCCACTCCCTCTGCCTCTACCCCCTCCCCAAGCATGCGCACACTCTCTCTCTGTCTTTCTCTCTCCTCCTCTAAAAAAAAAGTATTTATGTTGCATAGGAGGCTCTGGGCTTTTTTCCCCCAGTTTGTGAGTATTAAATATTCATTCATTCATTCCATAGGCATCGTGCTGATCTCAGGAACCATGGTGAATAGAACAGGGTTCTCGGCCAGCCACACGCAAGCTGGGCGTTTCATTCTCAAGGCAAAAAATACCTGTTGACCATCTGGGTGCCGATTTATGTTCTAAAACTAGAGCCGAATATAAAATACAAGTGAAAAGTCATGGATCCTGCCCTCAAATAGCTTGTAATCTAGTGGAAGAAATAGAATAAGTACAATCTGAAACTAGGTCGACAGTGTAAGGTGAATTAGTATACAAGTGGAATAAACAAGAATTTGTTTTCAGAAGGGGCCCATGGCGGCGGGGGCTTCCTTACGTGCTGTTGTGAGTTAACTTGTGCCCCCAGAGAGACGGGCTGAAACCCCAGCCCCAGCACCTCGGAATGTGACCTTCCTTGGAGACAGGAGGCTCCAGATGTCACTGAGATGAGCTCACGCCGGAGTGGGGCGGGCCCTTGACCCTGCGGACCTGCGTCCTCACCGGGACGAGGACAACACCACGTCGGAATGTGGGCACCCGGAAGAGACTCAGACGGCTGATGTGTCTGCAGACCCAGGACAGCATGGTCGATGCCACTCAGAAGCTGGAAAGTCAGGAAGGCGCCTCCCCAGGGCCTCACAGGGCGGCCGCCCGCTGCCAACACCTTGATTTCAGACGTCCCGCCTCCGGAGTGAAAGGACACGTTTCTGTTCTTTGTGGGCCTTCGTCACGGCAGCCCCTGGAGGCAGCCCCACGTCTCTGCCCGTTGGAAGAGGCGGGGACAGGACGGGAATCCGTGCTTAGAAACCACCAGGGCCCGGCCAGCCGGCGAGGAGGCCCGTCCCAGAGCCCGGGGCTGGTTCGGGGAGCTGGCGGACATGGGGTTCCGGAGGCCGGCAGGCCCTGCCCCACGAAGCCCCGTGGCTGCGGGATCAGAAACACGTGGGCTGCAGGGACCTGCAGGGTCGGGGACAGCGTGCAACGGCGGGACGTGTGTCCCTGCCAGACTTAGTTGTCAGCACCCGGACGCCCAGGGCTGGGGAGCCGCAAGGCACACCCCCAGCTGCCTGGAAGCGGGCTCTGGCGGGGAGGCCCAGGGCCCCGTGCTCCTGCGGCCATGCTGAGCCCGCCCGCGCCCCCGAGGAAGAAGAGGTACGTGTCCCCCTCTGCCCACAGCTGCCTCGAAGGAGCCACGCTCGTTTATCCTCCTCTGATTTTTAATTAACTTTAGGCTGAGCCAGCCGTGCCTCTCCCGGACTCCAATTGTGACAGCTATTGACTGAATTGCCCGGTCAGTTCCACGAAAAACTAAAACTGAAAATGAGTCTGACCGGCCGGTTGCTGATTGAATCGATCAGCCAGTGCGGCCATATGATTTCTCAAGCTGCCTGGCTTCGACGGCCACGCGTGCAGTCAACTTGTATTTTATTTGACGCATGTGTATTTATATAAATGTGAGAAACCGTGTGCTCGGCCCACAGAGTAAGTGTCTACTTCCTGCCACCTAATTATCTCGACGCGATTAGCGAGTGAGATATTACAGCTGAAGATTAGATATTAAAAGGCATCATTACAGCACAGAAATGAGATTTGTGTAAAGTGATATCTAACTCCAAACCAGAAATGCACTCACATAGCACACGATTAGGTATTGAGAGGCCCAGCTTGCAAACATCTGTATCGAGAACAAAGATAAAAATTCATTACTGTGTCCCAAAGAAATATGAACCCTGCCATTAAAAAAAATGTGATGTTGTGGATCTTCAGGAAGTAAGTGTTTGATGATGAATGTGATGTGGGGGACTACGTTCAGCCCGACTCCATACAACCTGACTGTGTACAATCCAACTGTGCACATCCCGACCGTGCACATCCCAACTGTGCACATAGCTGTACACAGCTATGTGATGCTGTCCTACCACACATGCCAAGCACATGCTGAGCCTGCGCGGGTAGTCCTTACAGGGAAAGCAAGGGGGCGGGTACCACAACCTGAGGAACCCTCGGGGAAGAGCGGCTGTCCATCCTACAGACCACCACCAAAAACTAAGGCTTCGCTGCGGCCTTGTTTGGATCACGGTGAGACAGAGACCCCTCCAAGCTGGGACGCTTCTCCAGTAGATGGCTCCCAACCCTGAGCCAACAAAAACTACTTTGCAATGTGCCCTCCCTACCAAAGCCTTTGTTCAGGAGGAAATGCCGACGGAGTCCAGAGGATCAGTGGCCTGTCTCTTAACGGGGGGGGGGGGGGGGGGCCATCAGGTTGACCGCGGGGCACTAATGGGCTGGGACAGGTAGGGGCAGAGTGGCCGAGGGCCCACGTGTTGGGGCAAGCTCCCCCGAAGCAGAGCAGGTGGCCAGGGGGCTCTGAGGAGACTGAACTACAGGCCTACGGGGAGGGGAGCGGGGAGGGGCAGGGAGGGGACGGGTGCCGCCACGGTCCAGTCCCGTCTTCTCTCCTCCCACCCATCGTGTGTGCAAACCAGTGACTGTGAGGCTCGGTGTGGCATGGACTCAGGGTGGCCTCCCCGTGGTGGGAAGAGCAAGGAGACGCTGACCTCAGCTTGTCGCCCCCGCGGTGGCCAACGTCCGGGTGTGGGCTTCCCCACCTCTCCCACCACCGGGGACCGACCGGCCCGCCTTGCCTTCTCCGAAGACGGGCCATTTCGATAGTCGTCCAGACCACCTCCCTGTGTCAGCAAACACTCGGAGACGTGTAGAAGGGAGTACGAAAAATCTGCAGGAATGAATTCTCAAACAGATGATGAGCTGTGGCGGTTGCCAGATGGTTGTCTGACTACACAGGCGTTCCAGACCTTCCTCGATGTGTAAAGTCAGCTTCAGTCTCGGATTCCACGTCACGTCTGCTCCAAAGGAAAGATGTAAAGGACCAGGCATACTCGAGAGTGAGTGACTTCTCCCGTAACGGCAGCACTCTGTGGGCAAAGTGAGTGTCTTCAAGGCGGAGGAATCATGGATGAAGTGATTGCTGCCCCTGAAAAAGTGCTAGGGAAGGTTCTGGCTGAAGTTACAGAATGAGCAGCACACGCGAAATCCATCTGGTCCATTGTACAAACCATCCTGTACAAATTAATGTGGCCAAAAGTTGACTTCATACTTTTAATATATTGTAACTTTTGTAGACTATAAATGAGACTCTTAAACTATTGAATAACCTTTACAGTACGTTTTATAACCAGATAGGAAGAAACCACACAGCTGTGTCCACATAGAGGTGTGCCGGGTATCCGTGGCAAATATTTACCGGTTGAAGAGCCACGTGGCCTGGGGTCCGGGGGTGCCGGCCCGTGGGTGGCGTGAGTGTCGCGAGCATTCCCTGTGGTAGCGTAAGTACTTCCCTCACCGCGTGAGGCTGTTACGGACACCGGCGTGTGCCCCGTCCTGAAGTTTCCGTAGTTACATTTCTAAACAACTGGCGATTTTCTAGCTCAGCATCTTCCCAAAGGACGTGCTCAGTGCACTTACTCTGTGTTGAAACTACCGTGAAAACGTAAGAAGTTCCAATGCTTTTGAAAACCAGTGGACATCAGGCAAGGAGAAAGCTTTGTGGGGCTGGTGACTCGGACGTGGAAGTGAACGCCGTGGCTCGGCACACACAGCTGACTTCTCCCACTTGGTCCACGTGCCCTCGCCAATGGCCCCGCGGCCACCGGAGCCTCTGGAGCAGGGCGTCGGGGTGATGCGGTCTCAGGATCAGACCTTCCGGCATCTGAAGGACCAACTATTAAGCCAGCCTCAGCAAGAATAATGAGTCACGGGCAACCATAGGACTGTCGTAAAAATGGTTGTTAAAGTGCTCGTTAGAGCAAAATGACGTGTGTGCCTTACAAACTGACATTCCTAACCGATGCTCGTTTCATCTGGCTCGCTCGTACAAGTTGTTTCCTAGCTGTGCTGCAACATGTATGGTGCGCACAGGAGCAGACAGATGCACAGTCGATGAATCAATGAATATTGGCATGTGCTGAAAAATCACAGGTAGGAAGCATTTTAAAACAGAGCCAGACAGATGATTTATAGTGACTTCAGGGGTGGGATTTTTTTCGTGTTCATCTACGTGTCTCTGCCGTTTCTCAAAAAGTGCGGTCCTATGGGGCTCCCGCATAGCTGGGGACACGGTTGGGCCCTGCCATGTGGGAGGCAGGTGTTGCCATGGATGGAGACAGAAGCTGTGATGTGAAACAGTTCCCACGCAGGGCTCCCGCCCCGTCTGATGCTCCAGACCCGTTCCTGGTAGAGAATCGCCTGAGGGGACAAAAGGCCACCTCCACCCAGTCAGGAAGGGGCTGAAGGCGTGGATTTCCAGGATTTCCCACTTCGGCCTTTAAACAAAGATCAAACACAGAGAAAATTGTGAATTGAGGTGTTAGGGGCTAGAGAGGAGGCCAAACGAAGCAAGTTCCCCTTTCCAGGCTTCCAGCCCAGCCCCCCCATACCAGCCGGCTGCCTCTCTCCAGAGCGGGGTCCTCAGCAGGCAGCCTCTTCCGGGACCGTGGCAGTCAGGGGGCGTCCGAGGCCTCCCGTCAACCTCTCACGCGGGGATCGTCCTGGAAAAGAGAGCTGTGTTCCTCTGGTACTGCACCCAGCACTGGGCTGGCGGCCACACCGATCGAGTGTGGGGTCCCGCCCTCCACAAACGCAGCCCCCTCAGACTCGCGGGAGAGCCCAGCCCTGCTCCCGGCGGCTAATCGAGATGAGTCTGATGGTTTGGGGGGGCAGCCCCTGGGTGCTTGCGGGGGACTAGCACCCCCACTCTCTGCCTCACGCCTGCCGGGGGGTCCTGAGGAGGAAGCTGGCCACCACCCTCGTCCTTGTCCTCCCAGTGAGAGAAACACCTGCATTCCAAGTAAACACTTTTCCCAGTGAAAAGAAAAGGCGGCCACGGGAAGAGTCCCCCCCGCAAACCGAGTGATCAGCATAAACTACCCTGAACCTCACAGTGTCAGTGGCTTGCTGTTGTTGGCGGCTCCTCTGTCATTAAACGTCACCAGTGATCATCGAGGAAGCAGGAGAAGAAATCTGAACCACCCTGTTTGAACCCCCTAACCCCTCCTGGGTAGGATATTTTTTAAGATAAAGTTATTTAAGCATTTAATTTAAAAGCAATCAATCGGGGGGCACCTGGGTGGCTCAGTCGGTTGAGTGTCCGACTTCAGCTCAGGTCACTATCTCGCGGTCTGTGAGTTCGAGCCCCGCGTCGGGCTCTGTGCTGACAGCTCGGAGCCTGGAACCTGCTTCGGATTCTGTGTCTCCTTCTCTCTGCCCCTCCTCTGTTCGTGCTCCGTCTCTCTCTGTCTCCCTCTCAATAATAAATAAACATTAAGAAAAGAAAAATAAACAAAAGTAATCACTTGAAGGGGAAAGGAGGCTTGGTTCAGAAATCACAAAGCTGGGATTTCTGGAGCTCTGTCTGTGCCCAGCCGTCTGGGGTTCCAGGGTCATGGCTGCTTCATACCTGTTGCCATCTTGTTCCAACTGAGATTTAACTTTTTAAAAATATGTTGGTGCTTTGGGGTGAAAGCTTAAATAACCGGGCAAAGAATTTGCTAACGTTTGAGAATTGTTGTACAAAATAATTACCATATAAACACAGCTTTTCTCAGTTCCATTTGCTGTGACCCTGAGATATTTTTGGCCTATTTTGAGGATCGAGACCCAGAGATGGGCATCACCCTGAGCAAAGTTGACTCTAAAATCTGATAACTTTCGGGTATAGTTTTCAGCACAGAGGGTTTTCTTTGTTTACCAAGCAGTTACGCATCACACTCAAAATAGACTTCTGATAACGAGGGTACCTGCCAGGCTCCAGGGAAGTGCGTGTTGTCCAGAGCGAGGCAGGCATGCGTCCCAGCAGCACAAGAAGAAAATATTGTGTTCAGTTATAAATACAGGAGCATGGAGGTTTTGTGCCAAAGGAAAGAAAGTCTGCAGCACGGGTATCTTGTTTTTTGTGCGTGAGATCCCGCCGCCTCAGGATGCTGGCGAGACACGGGCTCTCCTGAGAGGCTCTCTGCGTCCACACAGCCTGCTTGCTTCCTGGGTTCTGTTCGGTGCCAGCCACAGCGGAAGAAAGCAGAGCCCGAAGGCGCCTCGTCGCAAGCCCCTCTGTGGTGTCGGCCCCGATGCCGACGGCAGAGCGGCCACAGAGGCGCCACGTCGTGGGTGTGGGCTACCCTTCCGGTGGGACCTAAATCGTGGCTTGCGACCCAGACTAGGTTTATCTTCCCGGATCTGTGGCCGGGAATGGAACGAGGGCTCGAGGCTGAGGGGCGCCCCTAAGGTGGGCTCTCGGGGACTTTCTGTCCGTACAGGTTTTTCTTCATGAGCGGTATTTGTGTGAATTTTCAGATACGTGTGATGATTATTTTAGGAAGTTAAGGGATGATTTAGATTCGCAGCCGATGCTCTTTGTATTATATAAGTAATGCATGTGCTTATGAAGCGCAGCGACCACCCCATGAAGGGGGGACCCAAAATGGCCTCATTAAGACGATGATGAAAGGACTCTTTTAGAGCCCTTTCCAGGGGCAGGTAATTGCCAGCGACGTTCATTAGGCAGAAGGGAAGGGAGAGGGCTGGGACACGTGGGGGTGCGGGGGGGGGGGGGGCGGGGAGGCCTGCTGGCAGTCCTGGCCCTCGGCCCTCGCCGGCCCCGCGACAACTCACTTGCTGGGGGCAGACCACGAGGACTGCTGAGCTGCAAAGCCGTGATTTGCAAAACACGTTCAGAGGCTATCGGCCGCTTTCCCGAGAGAGAAGTGTGGTGTGCCACCCGCGGGTGCCGCGTGGCCGGTACGGTGTGAGCATGCCCGCCGATTTGCTCTCCACCCTTGAAGGCTCCGCCGAGCCCCGGGCTGGGCCTGCCCCCCCCCCCGGCCCCCCAGACGCCTGCCAGCCCGTGGCGTCCAGGCCGTGTGGTCTCTCGGGAAGTTGGGGGGCCAGGGTTTCTCGCGGCCCCCACAGCGGACACCTGTGGAAGGAAAGTGATGAAGTCCGTCCGTGGTCTGGGCAGGGGCGTTCCGGACGCGGCGTGGCGACGGCTTCCTGCGGAGCGTGGGCGAGGACACCCAGCGTGCCGCTCGCCAGCCACGCTCCTGTGCAGCGACAGGACCCTTAGCCGGATGAGAAATTCTCAGGGTGGCTTTGTCGGATCCCCCCTCGGCTTTTCTCAAAACTCCTGGAAATACCACCTGCGGCTCCTGCTCTTTGGGTGGAGGGAGATGGTCCGTCTGTTTATTATGAACGTTCCCCCCCCCCACTTAAACACATGTGATCTGGTCATTTATTTAACACGGGAGCATCGGAACGGAAGGCGCTGTGAACCAAAACAAGGAAAGTTCTCCCTGCTTGACGCAGGAAGAGTCTAGTCCGAGGTGCAGGGGAGCGTGCCCACATGGCCCCCGTCCGTGCCCCCCACTCCTCCCTGGTGACAGAACCCTGATCTGGGCCCCACGCACAACTACAGGAACACGAGGGTCTGCGGGCGCTCCCGTCTAGGTGGGCGACTGGTTCACTGCAGGCCACGCTCGCCTGTCGCTCCCCTTTGCCGCCCGGACCTCCGGAGGCCATCTGAGAGGCCGGGGGCTGGAGGCCCGAAGCCAGGAGTGTGGCAGAGCGGGAGAGGGAGAACGGGCCAGCATCGTTCGCGCTTTCCTGCCTCTGCAGCTGAATTCGCCTGTAACGATGTTCCCTGCTTCTCTCCGCCAGATCCCAGCGCCCCCGGGGCTGGCCGTCCTCATGGTGGAGCTGGATTCCAAAGGCAGGGAAGCCGTTTGGCACAGCTGGGGTGGGGGCCTGGCCTTCTGGAGGACTCAGCTTCGTGCCCTCGAGCGGAGTTGTAATCTCCCCGGACCTCCGAGTGGCACCGGCTCTAACACGTAGGAGGACACGCCCCGACCCCACCCACAGCCCCGTGGGAATGAGGTTCTGCCTCGCTGCGAGGCCCCGGAGACCACTGTCCGTCCAGGGACACGACGCCCGGCATTACGGAGCGGACTCGTGGAAACCAGCCCCACTGGAGGCTGGCCCATCCGCCGACGTGACCCCGAAGAGCCGGGTCAGAGCTGGGGTCGGGGTCAGAGTCCCAAGAGGGCCGTCTGGCCTCTGGCCTCCTTGCTGTGGACACCCAGCCAGGTGGCAAGAGCCCAGCCAAGGAGAGGCGTGGACGGCACCCCGGGACCACACAGATCCGGGCAACGGGAGTGTGAGAACCCCGCAGCAGGCGCCGTTGGGGGGCAGGGGGGGGAGGCAGGACTGGAGCGCCGGAAGGCCTGGGGTGGACTTTGCCGCCTGTCGCGTGGGGCCGCCACGCCCAGCGCACACAGGGCTGTGGCACAGGTGCAGCCAGGTCACGGGAGCACCTGGTGGACACCCCACAAGCATGTCCCGCGGCTGCGTGGCCACGAGGTGGCGACGGGCAGAGGGCCAGCTCTGGAAGGTGAGGACTTGCCTCCCTGTTATGGCCCCAGAGCTGTGGCTAGGGGTCCCCCAAGGAATCTCGGGGCGTTCCCCAACTGCTGATTAAGACACTGGCGCCTCTCGGCCATCCCTTCCTGGTAGGCTCCCAGCGTTTCGTGCACGGCCTCCAGCCAGGTGTCCCTGAAGGACGGACGGACTCTTCTCAGGGGACTCGAATTAAGAGGGTCTGGGTTTCTCTTCCTCCGTTTTCCAGATCACGGACTTCAGGAGCGCTCTCGTCCTGGCTGCCGCCGGCCTCCTCTGCCACACACACAGCTCCCCCTTCTGAGTGTCTCTGTCTTGTCGCCGAAGGACAAGGGGGCAGCGGCCCTCGTTCTCACAGGCCCCCGACGTATGATGCGTGCCTGCCCCCCATCCCCCGTGCTGTTTGCCGGGTAATCTGAGTACATTTCGTCCGCCTTCTCCTCTCATCTCCTCGGTGGAGACGGTGTTCAGATATTTTCCTAAATTTCCTCCGAAACATTTCCAGTTCTGTTTTCATATTCAGGCTTTAATCTGCCTGGGATGAATTTTCAAGTATCATGGGAAACTGAGGTCCAGTCTGATGTTATGTACGGACCTGTATTGAGTGGTCCTTCCTCTTCCTGCCGGCCCACGGGCCCACCACTGCCATCCACGAGTTTCCACGGACACGGGGCCTCATCTGCGGTCTCCCTCTGTCTCTCGGGCAATGAGCCCCTCCCCTCGAGGCCCCTGCAGCGTCAGGACGGCACACCCTTGCGGCCCTTGTCCCTGCTTCTCATCCGTCCGTCTGTCTCAGAGGACACACCGTTGGGTAGACCAGAAAGCCAAGCGCCCAGGCCCCCACGGGACGAGCAGCCAGACTGCTGTGAGAACCCACGAAGACGCGGTCCTTAACGGCACCCGGAAACATGCCCCCTCTTTGGTCCCGGGGTCTCAGGGTAACCAGAGCACCGTGGAGGTGTGCGTGGCTCCAGCCCTGCAGAGCGGTTAACTCAGATCCACCACCGGAGCTCGGGGCCGGGAAGCAGTTGATGGTGCGTGGTCGGGAGCGTGGACCAAGCCACAGAGTGAAGAGCCCTCCTGTGACTGGTGATAAAATAGTAATGTTTTATTCGGTGCGAACGGCGTACCTTTCTCATCTGGCTACGTTCACGGTGTGGAAACAATTCCCTTTCTTAGGAATTGCTTTGGGGTCCCACGTCCCCGGTGGCCTGACTCATGCCTGCCCTCGAAGCACCCCAGGTGGGTCCAGGCCTTGGCCCGAAGCCCACAGCCCTCCCGAGGCTTTGGGCTCAAATGCGGGCTCTTCTCCCTGTGCCTGCGCTCTGGGGCGGGGGCTTCGGCCGGGACCACCGGGCAAGTGAGGGAGCAGCTGGCGTCGGGGGACCCGGGGCTTCTGCCAAGAGCCCGTGTGGCTGCCCAGCCCTCAGCCCCGCTGTCTACCCTGCAGACCTCACTGCAGCATCTCCCGCACGCGGGAGGCCCAGAGCCTCTCCTGGGCCACTTCCCGGTCCGCGGACGGCTCACGGTGCCGCCAGACGGGAAGCTATGGTAACAGCGTCAGGTCAGAAGGGACCTGATGCAGGGGACCCATTACGAGGGTTGTCTGGGAGGAATGCCTCGAGTCCCCGACCCCCGGGTCTCAGCATGTGACCGTCCTATGCATTAGACCTCAGCCACGGCCAGTCACACCCAAGCAGATGCTTCTTTTCAAACTGCGTGTACGAAACAAAGAACTGTACTTGTTAGCTTGTTGTGTGTGCAGCACTTGGGGAAAAACCCCAAAAGGTGTGCACGTGTGCTAACGCACATCCGTCCGTGTTCCCCCGACACCCGCGCTCAGCGAGCAGCACCAGACCCCCCTGGAGAATGTCCACACCCAGGGGCCGGGGGAGGTGGACGCTGAGGGAGGTCGGGCCCTCCACCCGCCAGAGGGGGGGGGCCGCTCTGCCTTGTCCGCGTTCCAGGTGCAGGACGGTGGGGGCGCAAAGCAAGGAAGCAGTGTGCTCGCGAGTTGAAAACCAGCCTATAAAACCCACGCGACAGCCCCCTCGGGACGATTAATTCATTAATGCTCCAAACCACCACTGCACTGTTTTCTTGTAATTATACACACCTCGTACGCTTGCTTTTGAAGACATTAATTGCATGATTAGTTTTATGATTTCTTCTGATTACCAATTAAGTTACCTTTTTTTGTATTTCATACAAACCATTAGGGTTTATAGTGCAGCTTTTTAATTTCTCACCTAGCAGGGGTTCTCACACATTGGAAGGCTACATTATCCACTCAATAAACAGAGAGGGTTTAATTTTCTGTGTAAGGTATTGGCGTGGACCTGCGAAGGTGATGTTGCAGATATTACGCTATCAAGAGTGACATTTAATTTTACAGGGAAAATTCTTGTTTTTCACCGTCGCGACGATGTTCACAGAGCGTGGTTTTAGAGAAGAGTGCCGGCCAGATGCACCGGTCCCGGGTCTGCCGACTCGGACGGTCTGGTCACACCCCTTCCCTGAAAAAGATGTTGGCACTCACCCTGCCCTAATTTCCTTACGTGCTGCCTCTTCCCAAAGAGGATGTGAAGCCGCAGGTGCCTTTGCCCCCCTCCACGCGTGCCCGCTGCACCTGCAGACAGGAGGGAGGCTCCGCACACGGCTGACGACGGGGCGAGACTTGGCGGGGCCCCGTTCGCTGCGCGGCTGTGAGCTGGGGTCGGAGCTAAAACGTCCAGGCTCCTGCAGCTGCTCGCACAACGGCTTTCGAGCCCTGCTGCACCTTCACGCTCCGAAATCTCTCCTCTTCCCCCAGGAAAAATAAGGGCAAATAGATCTGTAATCAACAGACGGTCAGGTGGACAAGACGCCTGATTGGATTGCACAGAAATGACTCCATAAACTGAGAATGTGCGGGAGGAGGTGTAGTTTAATCGTGTGATTTAGCAGCATCGATTCCCAGCTCCGCGCACAAAGGGGCCGGTGAGTAATGCCGTTTATAATACTGTGTACGGGCCGGAGCCCCTCACGTTGATTTCAGATGTCTGTGTGGTTCCAGCGCTCTGACAGCCAGGCCGCCCCGAAGGGGTGGCCGCTGGGAGGTCTAAGATACTTTTAATTGGATGTGGCTATAGAAAGAGAAAGTTCCAATTTTGATGTTGATCCTTAAAGTATTAGCCTGACAAAGCGTTGCATTGAAGAAGGGGGTGGGGGAGGGAACCGTCCACTGGCGCCCTGAGCGGCCTCGGGGACCCTGCAGCCTGAGCCTGAGCCGGGCAGAGAGACGCCCGGCTGAACGTGTGCCCGCGACAACCGGGGAGAGTGGCCCGGCGCCCTACAACCTGCCAATTTTTTCATAAATTGTGGGGGAAATCGTAGGTTTCTTGAGTATCCTTTATTAACTCCCGCTCCCCTGTTTAACCACACTTCCTTTCCCTTGTTAAAGCCTGCTTCATTTATTGTCCCACACGCTCCTGAATAATGTATGAGCAGGGCGCTGTCAGTCCAGGGAACACAAAGGTCCCTGAGCTGGGGGCCCGGGGAGCCCCTTCCTCTGCGGCCTCGGTGGCCGTTACGGTTCATAATGGGCAGTTTCCCCGATATGTGTGTGTGTTTAAAGGCTACTTTAGGGTTTCTTTAGGAGAGATTTGTCATGTGGGTGGGGGAGACCTTCAATGAGTTTCATTTAAAATCCAAATACAAGATTATAAGTTAAAAAGACTGTCAGGAAAGAGAGGACAGCCCTGTGACGTGGCCTCGACGTGTCCCCGGGCCAGCGGTGTGTGTGTGTGAGGACAGTGTCCTCCACCTGGCACTTTCCGCTGGTCACCCCCCAGCCGGTTGCAATGAGCAGAGGGGACAACGTGGCGGGCAATTTGGGGCCCCGTCACCTACTCCAGAAAGTACCTAAAAGAGCCTAAAAGTTCCTGTCCTGCTTGTCCAGCCAGCGTCCTGTGCATTCGTGGTGACAGGGCCATTTTTTGCAAGAGGCTGCCTGTCGCTAACCCTTCGGCAGCCCTCGGTCAGCCCCGGTCCGGCCTGTGCCGCGTGGGGGAGTGAAGGGGCCCTGGGGTGAGCAGGGCTGAACAGACACAGACGGGCCAGCAGCTCCCCCCGGAAGCCCAGACCAGGTCTGGCTGTGCCCACCGCTCGGCCAGCATCCACCCTGGCTGCCCCCTGTCTTCCCCAAGGGACTGAGGAGGGCCAACCGCAAGCCCTCACCGCATCAGGAGAGGGGACCGATTCCGATTTGGGGGAGGGGGCTGAGATCGGGTTCCTCCCAGGGCCACACCCCTGCCCTGTGCCCTCCCAGCGGCCAGCACTCCTTTGCTGACCCCGACACTGGTGGTGGGGGTTCGGAGAGGAGTAGCGGCCTTGAGCATCACGCTTGTCCAGAACAGTGTCACCTCTGTAACTGGAACAGCCCTCGCGCTCGGGCCCTGCCCTCTGAGGACCTGGGGACTGTCCCTCCTTGCCACCCTGCTGGACATATTTACAGACACCCGCGGTTGTCTGAACTAAAGCGAGTCTGTGATAAAGAAGGTGTGCCGTCTGCACCCAGAACCGGTCAACACACGCACACACGTGCACACGCACCCGTCCACATACTCCCACGGCCACACACAAATTGAATAATCGGAGAACAATTAGGTGCTAATCTGCCTGTGCTGCATATGAGTTATTGGCTTCTAGAGAAGGTGTGACCAGAAAAGCCTGGGGGTGGCCAGAGGCAACTCCACGAAGACATGAGAATTTCCGTGGCTGCCAGAAAGATGAGAGGGGCGTGAGCAGACACGGTGGCGGAGGAGGCGTGTTTCAGGGACGAGATCTATCCATTCGCCGGGCAGACTCACAAGGAGGTGCTCGCGGACTCTGTGTCAGGCTGGGGGGGTCGAGGCATGCAGGCCCCCCAGCCCCTGTGTCAGAAGGTCCCAGGGTCGCGTCCCTGTGGCGATGCGGGAGCGCACACGTATGCATAGGACAGCATGCCGCCAGGTCACGGAGGGGCCGTCCGTGCTGGGTCTCGTGGCTGCTGTGAGTTGCCTTCCAGGTGGGGCACTGAGGACACAGACAAAAAGCAGGAAAGGCATAAGGCTTGGGGATGCGCCCGGGGACGGTGGGCGGTACCTGTGTGCCTGGCGAGTGTGTGTAGGGACGACCTGAGCGCCTTCCCTGAGCTGGGACCCTGGCCCCGTGCTCCCGTGGCCCCTGTGCACGCTCACCGCAGCCATCCCTCCCTTAGACTCTGCCTTCCCGGAGGGCGCAGATGACCTCTTAGCCATCCTTCAACCCGGCCTGCGCGTGGCACACCCCAAGTACAGCTTCACCTGGTGGGAGGGAGGAGGGAGGGGGGAGGATGAGGACACGGGGCGGACAGGCGGCTGGGCAGGCAGATGGACGGTTGAAGGGGTAACCACACACACGTAGATGTGGGGACACAAGTGGAAAGTTTCTGGAGAGAGAAGAATGGGCCAGGCCAGCACGAGAGTCACAGCATGGACCACAGGCGGCCTTCTTCATTTTCAGAGTCAGGAAATGCATATTTTTGTTAAAATACTCGTTTTGTTTTATTGAATACTCATGTAGAAGACTTAAAAAAAAGCAGAATAATAAAACCTTTAAAGTGAAAACCACTATCATTCTGCCACCCCAATTTACGCACTGCTTGGCATTTCTCTTAGAAATGTATGTGTGCTGTATTATACGTACATAAAAGTGTAACGTATTTGTAAATATACGTATAAGTACATGATCAGTTTCATCTCGCGTCTTCACTCAGCATGTTTGGCGTTATCAACTCGTCTTCAAAACACTGTTCTTTGTACCTGATGCGTGTAACCCGGCTGCTGTTGTTGATATTCAGGGTATTTGCAGAATTTCACTGTTACAGATCTTGCTGACCTGATACCCTTATACGTAGATTTGACCCACGTGGCTTATTACTTAAGATCCGTTTCTAGAAATGTAACTACTGTGCTAGAAGGCTCAAGCTCTTTTAAGTCTCTGGTTCTGAGTATCCAGTTGGGGGCGTGTCTGCCCCGACCACAGACCATGTCCGTCCTGACCACGAGCAGTGTCCGCCCCAACCACAGGCAATGTCCACCCAGACCACGAATCATGTCTGTCCTGACCACGGGCAGTGTCCCAGCCCCGACCACGGGCCGTGTCCATCCTGACCGCAGGCAGCATCCACCCTGACCACAGACCATGTCTGTCCTAACCATGGGCAGTGTTCCAGCCCCAACCACACGCACCTCTGCCCTGACCACACACACCTGTGAGCACACCCTCAACAGCACCAGGGGCTAGCCCTTGGCCAAAGTTCCTGCCATTCTTCAAGGCAAATCGTGGCGTCTCATCATTGCTTGAATTTGTGGTTTTCATGTGGCATAAACTTATTTATTGTGCTCAATCATTTCTCGCCTACTTCCTGGAGTAATTGGTCCATGCATTTTTGTCGTCTGTCTTCCTCGTGGCAAATGTTCAGGCAGGCGTGTCTGCTTCCCAGCTCCCCAGTTTCACTGTTCGAAGTTCGGAATGTTAAGCTTTGGTTCAGATGTGTTTGTCATTTCCTTTCGGGTCTCACCAACCGCTCTCGTGTTTAGAAAGTCCTGGGTCACCCTTGAGCAGACAAATAGTAATTTTTCTGTTTCTTCTTCTAATGGTTCATGTTGTTCCACTCAATCTTTTAATTCATCGGGGTCACTTTTGGTTGTCACTGTTCTATATCGTGAAATGAGGGATAAACATGGATCATTTGTTGAATATCCGTCCTCTCCCCTTGATTAGCCGTGTGTCCTTCAGCCCTGTCGCTAATTTTGCCTAAAACAAGCTTCTTGGTGGAGAGATCAGGCTGGATTTTTTTTTTAAATCCTTTCGATTTTCATACCCTCGTTCTCTCAGCATTGAAATGCCTTCTTCAGGTGGGCGCTTACTGGAGTTTGCAGTGATGGCTCTGGTCTCGTCCCCCCACACACCTGTATCCCCTAGGATGTGCCCACGCCCTGACATGTGCCTCTGTGGTCCGCTCACAGCTGCTCATAGAATGTTTTGTTCTCTATCGTCCTCCATTGTTCATCGCTGCCTGACGTGTGTTCTGGCCGCCACTAGTCGTGTTTGGAAGTCCACTCACAGAGGCTCCGGATGCAGAACCCCTTCCTGTTCTAGAACATTCTTTCAGAGCTCCCAAGTTGCTGGTCCTTCCCTTTGCTCTGGCCCATTTTCAAACAAAGATAAGTCTTCTGCCGGGAACAGGCAGTGTGTTGCCCTGTGGCCTGTTGGTTTGCTTGCTAGCTGGTTCTTACCCCAGGGGGGCTGTGCTGGGGTGGGAGGGAGAGCTGGATATTCATGGCTCCTAGGAAAGCCCCCACGTTCCAAAGTGTATGCTAATCCGCTTTGCTGAGGGGAAATTTACTCATGATAAAATTCACTGATCTGATGAGTTTTGATAAGCACTCCTGCAGATCAGGGCCCCCCCCCCCAAGCCCTCCCCATTTCTGGCTGCACCGTATCCTGGTCCACGGACGTTCCCCACACTGTCGCTTTGCTTCCTGCGGGTCCCTGGCGGAGCCTCCTGCCCGGTTCTGAACCGCCCCGGGGCCAGAACGTGGGGGCGGGCACGGGTACGTGGAGAAGGCTCTGAGGGTAGGTGGGCCTAGCCCGCCTCCGCCGACAGCCGGGTTCCTTGAGGGGCTACTGCGGCTCGTGAACAGCCTTGGGTTGTGCACTGAGCAAGGACAACAGGGCGGGTGCGGGACACGCCTTCCTCCGCAGCGGGAGCAGACCCCCTTCACGCAGGGAGCGTGGCCCCGAGTCCCGTGGCCGGCTGTCCGCGCGCCTCATCCTCGCCGGGCACCAGCCAGACGGCGGCGGCCACGAGAGATGTGCTGACGCACGTTTGCCCCTTGGGCTTCGGCCTCGGCACTGGGGGCCGCAGGCGCGTGCACACCTGCTCCCACGCGCCTCAGCCACAGAACGCTTGGGCTCGTGTCCTGCGTGGCTCCTTCCTCCAGTAGCAGTCTCCGCGCTCAGTGCAGGCTCCGCCCGTCCCCTCCCCTGCTCTGGGACACGCCGCCCAGCGTGTCTTTTTCTCTGCCGTGCGGCTCCGACGACACCTGACTCCCGGTGCTGGGCGGCTGAGCTGTGCCCCCCTCTCCCTGCTGGTGGGTCGGGGGGGCACGGAGAGACCTGATTGGTGGATGGATGGGGGGAGCAGGGTCACAGAAAGATTTAAGGGACCTCGGCGGGCAGGCTGAGGAGTTGGAGGCTCAGTGCTGGCTCTGTGTCCCCTTACTGTCCCAGAGCACTCCTCAGGCACAAGGATGCCTTTGTGTGCTCAGTCTACCCGCTTTTTGCCCCGATTTGACTCACAGGCTCATGCGGCTGCAGAGGGGCCAGTGACTTGTTGGTCCTAAAATGTCCATGCAATGAGAAATGCAAAACATTGATTTCTATCTGGAGGAGACCCCAAGTATGTTCGTTAAATACACTCAGAGCTTAGTCAGCTTGGACACTGAGCCCAAATTAGGGGATGCCATTAGCACTGCCCTCTGCTTATGTTCAGTGACGTTTGCAACCACCCTAGCGTCCCTGCCTCTTGGTGCCTTGGGTAACTGTGTCTTCTCGTCCCTCCTAAAGAATCTGGGGGGCACCTGGGTGGCTCAGTGGGTTCAGTGCCGACTTCAGCTCAGGTCATGATCTCGTGGTCCGTGGGTTCCAGCCCCATCCCGGGTTCTGTGCTGACAGCTCGGAGCCCAGAGCCTGCTTTGGATTCTGTGTCTCCCTCTCTCTCTGCCCCTCCCCCACTCATGCTCTGTCTCTCTCTCTCTCTCTCAAAAATAAGTAAACATTAAAAAAAATTAAAAAAAAAAAAAAAAAGAATCCAGGCGTGATGAATCCTCTTCTGCCTAGTTGTCCGTTTTTCCCACTGGGTGAGAGGCTTGGTAAAGGTTCTCCCTGCCGCCCTCCGAGCGGGCCCCTGATTGAATCGGTGTCTCTTCCTGCCTTTGCTGTGGAAGGAAGGGAGCTGCAGAAAATATTCCCTGCTCAGCCTCGAAATCCGCCCGATGCCTGCACGAGACATGCGCTCTCGAAACCTGGGACGGACCGTGCCTTTTTCCCTCCCTCCCACTATTATTCCTTTCTTAACGGCTGATTGTGCGGCGTCTGGGAACAAGTGCGGCAAATCTCTGGGTCTGAGGACAGCTTGAAAGCGTCCGTCAGTCGGGATAAAACTTTGACGTCACGGGTATATCTGTCCGCTCAGCTGAGCCACTCCACTTTCTTGCCTCCCACCTGCCCCTCAAATTTCTATTTAAAATGAAAACAAAGTATTCCGTCTGCAGTTTCCAAAAAGGCAGCCATCCTTAACAGGCCCAAATGGATTAGAGCTTCTACATCAGTGGAGCCCACTTAGCGGAGTGTGAGGCAGTCGCGGCCCAAGGTAATTTGCGAAATGCAGTCGCCTCTGATCAATCTGAAATAATCCTCCTGTTTATAAAACAGAACATGAACTGCAGCACCGAGCCCGACGCCAATTACACCGGTGACACGGTTTAAAGCGGCAGCCACCCTGGCAAGCCGAGGGCCAGCCAGGGATCAGCGCGCAGCCTCACCGCTCCCTTTCGGCTCCCTGGTGCCGTCTGGGAGCGACGGGAGAAGAATTAATCCCACGGTCACGGGAGCAGTTTTCATCCCCGGGAATTAGCGGAGGCACCAGATACCGTGAGCGGCGCAGGGCACCTCTCGAAATCCCGCCAGGCCCTGGGCCGCAGCCGGCCCCACTCACGCAAACGCGGGCAGGAGCCGGGAAACCGGCTGCTTCCCGCTTTGTCGGCAAGCACGGCCCTCCGGACTCGGGTGACCCCGCCGGTTGGAGGACGGCGGTGAATCAGCCGCGACCCGCAGCTTTGGCTCTGCCGGCGGCTCCCTCCAAAGGGTGACGGGACCCGCCTCGTGGGACGTGCAGGGGGCTCCAACGTGGTGGCATCTGTCACAGGATCGGGGCTACACTGACACAAAGCAGGGACATCCGGCCGCCTCGGGTCACTCCCTGCACCCAGGGACTGCTCAGGTACTTTCCTTGGTCACCGTTCTCCCCTGGGGCCGAGAGGCCCTCGACACGGAACCCTGGCGCAGGTGGCTTTATGACAGGGTCTTCCGCATCCGACCGGGCGCAGGCTGTCTGCAACACACCCACCGCCTAGGCCCCGCCCCCCAGCCCCCTTGTCGCTGCCGCGCCTTCTCCGGCCCTCGCCAGGTGTGGCTGTAAATCCCTGGCTCTTCCCTGCAGACATCAGCCCATATCAGCTAGGCGCCCGGGGAGAGATACGGCCAAGCCCAGAGAGAAGGGGCTGAGCCCACAGGCCTCCGTCACTGCTCTTGGCAGGAAGCCCGGGGCACAGTGGCCACAGAGCGGCCAGTTCTGGGACTGAGTCAGCTGTCCTCATGTCTGTCCCCCGGGGTCATTAGCGGGTGTGGCGGCCCCAAGCACCGCTCACCCCTCCTCCCCTAGCCGGGCTCCTGGCAGAGAGGTCTTTCTTCCTGAGTTTCTCCTTTTATCCCCACCCTTTATTTTGCAAATTCCAGACTTTCCAACACATTGAAACAACGCTTTGCTCTTCATCCAGAGGCACCGTTTGCTTTCTGTTCCATGGTTTTAAACTCTGTCATTTGTCTTTCTGGATGGAACTTTTGAAAAGTGTCTTCCGGACCTTATGAAACTGTGCCACGAAATTACTTACAAGTGTGTTTTCTAAGAACCAGGACGTTCTGCATCGCCCCCACAGTACAGCATCCGTGAAGTGGTGTTCTGTAACCCGACGACTCGTGGCCGGGGTCCCCGCTGTCCTGATCACGCGTCTCGTGGCCGGGGTCCCCGCTGTCCTGATCATGTGTAACTAATGGCTTATGGCCAGGGTCCCCGCTGTCCTGATCACGCGTCTCGTGGCCGGGGTCCCCACTGTCCTGATCATGCGTCTCATGGCCAGGGTCCCCACTGTCCTGATCATGTGTAACTGATGGCTTATGGCCAGGGTCCCCGCTGTCCTGATCATGTGTCTTATGGCCGGGGTCCCCACTGTCCGGATCACGTGTCCCGTGGCCGGCTCTCACTCTGATCCAGGCTCCAGTCCAGAAGCCAAGCTGCTTTTGCCGTTGTGTCTCCTGCTTTACTTTCAAATACCCTCCCTGCCTTTTAGTTTTGCTTCATTTTTGGTGTTTCGTAATCTGCAGTGTACGCACCCGGCCAGTTGTCAAGGGGCACATTTCTCCATCTAGGTCTGCCTGTTCCTGCGCAGATTGGAGTCCGATGGCATCCCTTCCCGCCGTGTCCCATCCGGAGGTGGGAGGTGCCGGCTCTTCCCAGTCTGGACAGTACCAAGTATCAGCTGGTGATGGCGGTGGACTCCTCACTCCATCACACAGACAACGTTTTCCCTGGCCGTTGACGAGTAATCTGTGCGTGGCTCTGAGGCCGTGAGAGTATCCTGTGCCCCGGTCCTTTGTGGGTGCACTTGCTTTAACAGCTGGGAAGGAGCTGCTGGGAGAGCAGGCGGAGCAGGGAAGCCAGGCGGGAGCTTCTGGCTCCGAGGACGAGGCCACCACCCTGCACGGGCCCCTGAGAGGCCCCCGGCGTGCCCCGAGGCGGACGTGCGGGCACCGGGCAGCCGGTAGCCGGTCTCCCCGGTGGTGGGAGCTCGCCGTGGGGCCGGGGCGGAGGCAGGCAGGGACGGTGAGGACCAGGAGGGCGTTGCTGCTGGGAGAGCGGGCTGTGCAGACAGAGATTCCGGGGGCGTTGGGACACGGTGTCTCTCGAAGAGCCCTGCCGAGGGATTGGAGTGCACTCTGCCGGGGAGGGGAGAGGCAGCTCCAGGGCCCACATCCGGGTGGGGACGCATTAGCCCCAGGTCCGGTGCACTGACCCCCAGACCAGCGTTCCCGGCCAGCATGTGACAGGGCCTGTGCTGGGCACACGCGGTGGCGACAAGTGCGGCCGATGCCGTTCTTCGCATTGCTGTAGAGACGCTGTCGCTCTCCAACTTACGCTACCGTTTGCACTTTTTAACGAGTCCTCCGTGAAGTCACTTAGCACCAGACTGTCCTCACCAATCTTGCTGGAGCCCCTAAAAATAGAGCTTTCCTGGCATTTTTACGTAACCTGCCTTTAGCGACAACCCATCGAGCCCAGATTGGCCAGCAGTTTTCAAACTCACCTGGTCACACGTATGACCTTTTCCCCAGATCGTGACCTGTTTGAGGTGGGAGACCTGTGTTTGCCACATTTATTTTTAATTGTGTTTAATGTTTATTCATTTTTGAGAGAGAGAGGGAGAGAGAGAGATGGTGTAAGCAGAGGAGGGGGAGAGAGAGGGAGACACAGAGTCCAAAGCAGTCTCTGGGCTCCGAGCCATCAGCACAGAGCCCGACGCAGGGCTCGAACCCACGAACCACGAGATCACGACCTGAGCCGAAGTCGGACGCTCAACCGACTGAGCCACCCAAGCTCCCCATGTTTGTCATTTTTAAACGCTTTTACTTCCCAACCAACTTTGTGAATCACCGATGAAATCAGTCTTTCCTTCTGTGTGCCAACAAATTTGGTGTTTAGGTAACACTGTCCAAACAGTTACTGGGGAGTGGGGTCCTTGGATGCCTGATTTTTGCTTTAAATAGCTCCTGTTTATAGGAGACAGTTTATTACAGACTCTTTAAAATACATTTCTAAGGAAACAAATCGCATCGTCCTTATTAGAAACGTATTACAGATTTCAAATTAAAGTTCGGCTCACAAGCACGCCGTGCTTGGTCGCATCTTATGCTGCCATCAGCACACACAGTACGACAGGAAACACTCTAAGTGCATTTGAAATTAAAATTGTGTTTAGTTTTCAAGACGAGGATGTAATCAACTTCCCTCAGAAAATAATAAAAACCGGAACGCATAAAGAAACGCAGTCCGAAGACCATGACGCCATCTTTTTTACCGAATTCATGACTTCAGGCAGCCTACCCGGGTGACAATTTTTCGTAGCAACCACGCAAGTAAAAGCGGGACCCATCAGTCAGCTGTCCACCCAGGACCGCCTCTCAGTTCAAACGGGGCAATCGGGAACCGGTGACCCGGAAGGTTCCCTGTAATTTGTCACCTGTCCTGCAGGAAGTTGGTCATTGGCCTTAGATTTATGTTGGCCCGGTTTTGTTTTCTTCTCACAAGCAGACATTGATTTAACCGTCCGTGCCTGCAACGGCCAGAGCCCCGTCACAGTCTGAGCCACTGGGACGCCTTCTCACCTCCCCTGCCCCATTATCTGGGTGCTGACCACGCCGACGGCCACGGCAGCGGGTGGGCCGGACTCCCGTGGGCTCGGTTTACCTGTTCGACGGCTTGATTCCCGCGCTGCTCAGCCTGTGACGGCGCACAGGTCTGCGTCCTGTGCGAAGAGACGCTGTCTGAGGCACAGAGAAGGAATCCGCGGTGTCCAGACGGGTCAGAGAGGCAAGGCTGTGGCCGTACAGGGATGTGTCTGAGGAGCCTCGGCCTGCCTGATGGGACGTCGCCGGCCACGAGGCTGCACAGACCACGTGCACTTGCTCGCCTGGCGTCCTGCGCGGTGCGCCCCGCACGCGTCACCGCTGCCCTGAGCCTCCCATGAGTCTGAGCTCCTCCGGCTGGGGCTCCACTCTATCCCCGAGGGGCCCCGAGGGGCCCATACCTACACGGAAGGAGTAGGGAGGACCTGAGAGGAAGGGCTGGGGGACAGGGGGTGTGCCGGAGCACGTGTGGGTGGAGGGAGGTACAGAGAGGACACAGCCGGGCCCTGATGCCCGGAGGGGCCGGCAGATGTCCTCTGCCAGTGGAGCCCACTCTGCTTGATCACCTACCACTCTCCACGTCTCTCCCACGAGGATGCACACGCCCGGTGGCCGGGCTGGCAGACCCACCCTTTGCGGTAAGTCCCGACCTACCGTCGCCTGTCTCCACGGGGTAAATATTGCCGGCCGGGCCAGTTTCGGGGCATCCGCGTTCTACCAGGCGGCTTGCACGGGGCCTGGATACCCAGCAGCGGACTCCCCGGGCGGAGAGGGGGGCGGGGCGCAGCGGCCCCAGCACCGCACAGCAGGTGCCCCGAGCGACAAGCAGAGGGTCTTGGCCCTGGAGGCGCCGGGAGCCGTCACACCTTCGTGTGCGCACCGCAGCCACGTTTCGCGGGTTATTTCACCATACGCTCACCACACACCCACCAGGTCGCTGTTTTCACTCCGCATTACAGAAGAGGGACCTGGGGGCCACGAGGGTTGGCCGGCACCCAAGGCACACGCGGGTGCTAAGGGACAGCAGACCGCAGCGCGAGAGCTCTGACCGCGGAGCCCGGCACTCGTGAGCTCTGTTGCGGGCGTCCGTTGCTTGTGCTGCTCGGAGTAGTCTCCCCCTCCCCGGCGTGTGGTGTCGCCTTCCAGGAAAACTGCCCGCCCGTTCCTCCCCCCGCTCACCGCGTTTGCACATCACCTGGCTCTCTGTGGGCACCGAGGGTCTAGGAGGCAGGTTCCTGGCCCTGGGTGTGCGCTCATCTCCAAGCAGGCCATGCTCAGGACATGGGCGGGTGCAGACACTTTGTGGGCTGACACCCCAGGTGCCGAGTCCCAGCCTCCCAGGGAACTTGGCACATCCAGTGCAGCCCTGTTCACAGACAGGTAAACTGAGGCACTCGTGCTGGGCACTGGGAGGGCATGACCTGCCTGGCCATGCCCGTGAGTCCTGGTTGAGGCTTCTCAGATCACCCTGTGTACATGCATCCCAAACCAGCGGCAGATACCCCTGGGCGACCCTCCCTGGGCTGCACCCACCCACAACGGGTTTCTGTGGTCTAAGCTTTTTAGGAAAGTGAACAAAGAGTGCGTCCAAACAAGGCACCCACTGATCCCCTGAAAATAGTGAGGAGGCAGTAATCCCAAACCAGAGCATCAAGGCCAGTGGCGGGGGATCGCAGGCTCCAGAATATCACGGGGCAGGGGGGTGGTGCCCAGATCTGAGCCCTTTCTCGGCGCCGTGGGGTGTGGACCCGGCTTTGCCACCAAATGACCCTGAGTCTGGGCATGTTGTGGCGTCTGCCCGCCCTCACCCGGCAGTGGCACTCCACCTGGAGTCTACTGGAAGGGCATGGGGAGAACTATGGAAGCACCACGAGGTGAGCAGACAGGGGGCCCAAATTCTGGGTGTTATTGAAACTCTCTGGGGAAAGGTGATTGCAGACAGTCCTGGAATCCTTGAACACCACTGATATAGGGGTTCCTGTCAGTTTTTACTTTTTAGAAATGTTGATACAGGTGTTAGAGTTGGGTTTGGGGTGACATTTAGACGCAAAACCACAGAGCCGGCCAGCGTGATCAGAAAGCACGGGGACTTCAGGACGCCAAGGCGGCAGCACCTGGTTGAGCCCAGAAGCCTGTTCTGAGAGCATGGTCCATGCAGCATCCTTGGGGAGATGCTGGAGACACATCCCATCATTAAAACACTCAGCGGGGCCCATGCACGGAGCGGGGCAAGAGAGTCCTCTGCTGCCTGTGAGGTCGCGTGTTTCTTAAACACATGCGTGAGGGGCGTACGCGGCCACGTAGCTTCCGGAAAGCCAGCCTCTGCTCACTGCGTCGTCCCACAGTCTCGAGGCTTCCTACCGCCGAGCCCCACCCTGTCAGCCGGCTGCCAGGGTCCCGCCCCTGCTACGTCGGGCTCACTATTCTGGCTCTGCACAGAGGTTCTGCACACACGGCCGAGGCTCTCACCTGGAAGGTGGGCAGCAGAACATGCGTGCTGAGAATGAGGACGGCAGGTGCTCGAGTAAATGGGGCACGTCGTAACTGTCACGGTGTCGTCCTTAGCTGCCAGCACCTGGGGCCTTGAGGACAGGATTACGTCCACCCTCTCACCTGTAGGAGGCACGTGCACAGGAGGGCGTCCTGTCCACGCCTGAGCCGCGGAGATCCTCCAGGATGGTGGGTGACAGTGGATGGAGCCTGGGTCCCCCCACCTTCCTCCTGGCCTCGGGAGAGCCGTCTGCCGCCTCCGAGCCGCCTTCGCTTATGTCCCACGGTGTCGCGCAGCTCCAGTGGGCCGCACACTGGCCCGCTCTTCCTGCACGGCCCTGGGAGGCCGCATCCGGTGCCGCTGCCCTTGCACGGGGTTGTTCCAAACACGAGTTTGCTTTCACCTTTCCTGGTATCACGTGGAATGACCACGAATGCCAAGACAGCCCAGGGATCTCAGATCAGAAACCCCAAGTGTGGAATACCCTGCAGGATCTCCATGAGCACCTCCACTCCCTCCACATTGGCCTGGCTCCAGGTCTGCACGTGTGTATGCCAGTGCATGTGTGTGTGTGTGCGTGTGTGCGTGTGCATGTGTGTGCACGTGCACACAGGTGCATGGGTGTATACATGTGCATGTATACAGGTGCATGTGTGTGCATATGCATGTATGTGTGTGCAGGTGCATGTATGTGTGTGCACGTGTGTGCATGTGTGTGCATAGGTGCGTGTGTGTGCGTGCATGTGTGCAGCTATGTGCATTGTACGCGCGGGTGCAAGTATGTGTGCAGGTACGTGTGTGCACGGTGTGCAGGTGCATGTGTGCACGCATGTGCAGGTGCACGTATGTGAGTGTGTGTACAGGTAAATGTATGTGCACGCCTGTGTGTGCGTGTGAGCCCGCGTGTCCAGGGAACCCCGCCTCCTTCCCGCTCTGACTCGCATCTGTGTTGTGGGAACAGCAGATGGAGAGCATTTCCGACCAGCCTGAAGCTCAGCTTCTCCGGGTGCCTTTTGGGTGTCAGCGCGTCAGGGCCCCTGGGCCACCTCTCCTCACAGGCCCTGAGCTGTGCAGATGGGCTGCAACCTGGACGGGACCCACAGCCAGGCCACGGCCTTGACACTGACTGATGGGCTCAGAGCCACAGGCAGAAATCCGCTTCACCCTTGGGAAGCCCGGCTCACGCCCCCAGCAGGCGTCAGGGTTTGCTAACGAGGCTCCAAGGCCCTGCTCGGAAGGCCCAGCCCCAGGAGCAGACAGAGAGGCAGGGGTGCGGCCCCCAGGGGAGCAGGCCGGGCCTCTGAGGTGAGGGCGCCCCATGCCACCCAAACAGACACAAGGCTGCGGCCAGCCCATCCCGGCCGGGGCTGACCGTGGGGTGCCCGGGACGTGGTGGACTGTCCGCACACATCTGACCGATTAAGTAATGAAAGCGTTTGCGTGATGCTTCGCGGTTTTCGTTAAAACTGACATTTAATCTTCCCAGCGATTCCCTGAGGGGTAAGTGCTGTGTTCGCTTCACCTCAGGGACGGGGAAGTTATGTTGGCGCCCTGAGGACACAGTGCCTACCGGCCTGTGGTGGCTCCGTTCTGGAAGCTGCTCCCGGCAGTGGTCAGCCCAGGCCACCCCGCCACGGACCCACCTGCCTGTCTCGTTGTGGAACTGTCCCCTCCAAGAGGTCTCCCCGAGGCCCGGCCGCGCAGGCTCGCTCCCCGCCTCCCCTCCTCCCTGCCCCGCGCACTTCACGCCCGGCCTCCTGTGACAGCAACCTCATTTTAGGGACCGTCACCTGTTGCTTCCCCTCCAACTGGGATGTGAGCTCGGCGCCCTGCCGGCTGGCTCCGTGCGAAGTCTATGCGGACTGTGTTTGCCGAACTGACCCGAGCCCCCCCCACACACACGCACGCGCGCGGACACAGGCACACCCGCACCCTGGCTGTGGGGGCTGCCACGTCAACTTTACCACCTTTACGACCCTGACGGTGAGGAGCTCCTGAGGCTGGACGTGTCCCTTGTCAACAGGTAACAGAAGGGACAAAACCGCAGAGACCCAACGTGCCTTTCTCTCGGGCACCCGCAAGGGGACAGTGTTACCTGCAGGGATTCGAGTTGAGATGACATCTACCAGTGGCCCTTGCATCTGGGAGGAAGAGGAGCGTGGCTTGTCCCCAGAGCTCACCCCAGGTGCCAGGCGACACCTTCACTCTTGTCTTCACGGTCGCGTTAATGCCCTGGGGGTTCTGTGCGCCCTGTGGTCTCGGGGAGTGGCAGCCGCCCGAGGTCACAGCCAGCAGGCCCTTGGCATGCCCTGAGTGTCTGTCACAGGTCTTGGGAGACCCCATCCCCCCATCTCAGGACGAAGGGGTGGTGTTCCTGAGTGTAGAGAAGGAGGGGCGGCAGGGAGGGGACAGACCGCAGGTAGTCACGACGCTCTGTGTTGCTGGGGAAGGACACGGACAGCTAGCAAGCAAAGCAGAGTGCCATCTGCCAGAACTAAAGACGGCCAGCCACAGGGCAGGGTCCCGGGCCCCCCTGTGCCTGGGACGCTGGGGAGCCGCCCACCACGGATGGCACTCAGGCGCGGGCATTGACGGCTTCCCGCGAAGGGAACCCCGCCCCGCAGGAGGCAGCCCCAGGGTCTCCGGGACTCAGCCCGTAACCACTGTTCTGTTGCTCCCGTAAAACCCAGTTGATTTTCTGAGACCCAGCCCAGCACGGGCGCCGCTGTCCTGGGGCTCCCAAGCTTGCCCTTGCCACCAGAGCTCGCGTCGGTGTGGAGAACGTGCACGGGGAGGGTGATGGCCTGTCCGGGGGCGGGACGGCCTCTGCTCACAGGCCAGGGGCCGGCGCCCTGTGCACGAGGTGGCGGTGGCCCAGGAACAAGGCAGATGCCATGTGAGCTACTGGTCGTGCCAGAGCTCTTGTCCGGGGGGTGGGCACCACAGCCACCAGCGCTGCGTGCCTGTGATTCTCTCCATGGAGAAGAGAAGGCCCCTGGGGTGCTGCCATGAGCAAGGGTCACGGAAGAGCACATACGTGTCCGTACGTGTGTACAGGGCAAGAATGTGCGTGTTCACGCGTGTGCAGGCGAGAGTGCGTTCATACGTGTGCAGGCGAGTGCATGTTCATACATACGCAAGCGAGAGTGTGTTCATACACGCACAGGCAAGAATGTGTGTGTTCATACGTGCGCAGGCGAGAGTGTGCTCATATGTGCGCGAGCAAGAGGATGTGTTCACACCACGCATTGGTGGACGAGCGAGCGTGTGTGTGCACACGTGAGCCATCGGGCCCTCCCTGAAGCGAGCTGCTGTCTGCAGCCGTCAGCGGAAAGCCTGCTCACACCTGTGCTTCCTGACGCGCGAGCACAGCAGCCCAGTGCTCCCGGGGCGCCAGGCACGGGCTTGTGCCTCCCATGTCCTCATGCCACACCAAGGGGCACGTTTTCCCTCCCCCGGCATTCTCGGGTACGCTAAGTAGCCCTTGCAACATTTATTGTGAAATGGGAGAAAACGAGACTCAGAATCACTGTGTGAGTAGGCCCCCGTCATAGCGCCAGTGTGGATGGCCGGCCTGACCCTTCGCTTGAATGTCACTGGGCAGGTGACGCCTCTGGGTCCCGGAGGCCGAAGTGGAGGCCAGTCCCGGGAGGGAGCCCGCCTTCCAGGCCTCCGTGCGGCTTCTGGTGGCCTCAGACGGTCCTCGCACGTAGGTGGCTTCCCCTGTGTCTTCACATCCCGCCCCCTCTGCGGGTCTGTGTCCGTCCAGATTTCCCCCCGTGGGGACGCTAGCAACACTGGATTTGGACCCACCTTGATGAGCTCAACCTAAGCGCGTCGTCGGCAGAGACCCTGTTTGTGAATAAGGTCTCGCTCGCTCACGGGGCCTGGGGCTTAGGGATCCCATGTCTTTCAAGAGGACACAATTCAGCCCTGTAGGTCCTCCAGCCGCACCCGGCCCTGTGGAAAGCATCCCGGCCAGGTGCTCGCAGTGTGACTCTGGGGTCAGCCCAGGTCCCATCGGAGGAATGGCCACATCCTCTCACACGCACACAAAGGGCTTCAAGCATCTGGGGGCAAACAGGAGGTTTGGGGTTGGAAATGGCGTCAGAAGGCACAGTCTCCCCGACTCGAGTGGAACCGAGGCCGGATATGGGGTCCGACGCGGCCTCTCAAGATGCCAGTGCTTGTGTGCTGGTTCTCGAAGAGGGTCCCCGGGCCGGCACCGCCAGCGCCCCGGGAATTGGTGGCAGCTCAGCTTCTGGGCCCTCCCCGGACCTGACGACGCAGGGCTGTTTCACAAACCTCCACGACTGACCTGCTTGGGTGTCAGAACCGCTGGAGAGCGTGCTCGAGGGGCGTAGACGGCCACACGGGCGGGCCTGGCAGATGGTGCTGTCACTGCAGGAGACGAGTCCGTGCCCGCCCTGCCGGGGCACTCCTCTCAGAGAGCACGGTCTCCGTCTGGGGTCCACGCGCCCCTCTCGAAGAGCCCGCTGTGCCTGGCCGGCCCCGCGCCCAGGCCCCCGCCGCTCCCGCGCAGGCCTCTCATCGTCCCGCCTTCCAGGGTGACGTTCACACCCAGGTCACCAGCCTGTGTTGATTCGCCTAGTTAGGTTCCAGGCTCACGGATGTTTCCCTGTCACCTACTGTATCCGTTAACGCTTCTGGACCCGAGCGAGACGTGCACACGGCCTGTCGCCTCACAGAACAGGTGACCCAGCGGGTCGGTCAGCAGGGAGGGGGGCCGCGTCCCCCAAACCCGCACTGCTGGGATCTGGGCAGTCCCGCAGCCGGGGGTCTAACCACCTGCTTCCGTTGCGGTCCGCGGCCACCCGCTGGAGGCGCAGTCGGGGAGCTGTGCTCTGTGCTGGCCTCTCCACGCAGAGGGCCCTGTGGAGGCAGTGCATGAGGCCCTGGTCCTGGCGGGTCTGGAGAGTCGGCATCACCTCCCAGATCATTCTCGGTCGATGGCACCTCTCTGCACGCGGGAGACCCGGCGCCTGCCTCTTGCACGTGCGTGCTCGTGTCGGCCTGTCCACCCGGCGTCCGAGCGCGTCCTGAACAGCAGGTGGTCGCACGGTCGCCAACACGCGCGTGCAGGCTGGACTCCAGACTCGTGCTCCGTGAGCACAGACTGATCGCAGGACGTCTGGCGTAGCGTCTTTGGTGTCCGCGGCATTCCATTCCCATCACACAGGGAGAGGCACAGCCTCCAGGTCACAGCTTGGGAGCGTTTAGTCAAAATGTGTAAATTTGGTCATCTGCAAATTAGACTTAATTGAAAAGGAGCTAATCCTGTTCCGGAACAGCTGAAGTCCATTGTACTTGCTTGTAAAGCAAATTTTCGTTTAAAAACAACGTATCCCCTCGGGGCAGAAAGCATGGTGGCCGTCAGCCTGGGACGCTCCGGACACCCTCTGGCTCCCGGGCCAGGCTCTGCGGACCTCCCAGCCCTGCCCGCTGTCCTTGCCCACGTCCACACCCCAACCCTGGCTCCAAGGGTCTGGATGCCAGGCGGCCACGGCACAAAGGGCTCCCACCTGCTGGGACGTGTCACCATGGGCTGGGACCCAACATCTCTGCAAATAGGGACGTTGGTCGTGTTTTCCAACTCGCAGTGGCAGGAGGACCTTCGCTTCAGCGTGTGACGGGCAGCCCGAGAAGGCAGAGGCCAAGCACCAAATCTGCACACTGTCCGGTGCCCTCGGGTGACGGTGGGACACCAAGGCTTCGGAGCCAGGGGCGTGGGGCCACATGCCAGGCACGGTGAAGCGGAGCCTTGCTTTGCCCGACGGGCCTCGACCGCTGCGTGCGGCGCTCGGAAGCTCACTTGAACTTCTGCCCCGTGGGACGAGGAAGGGGGACGGGACAGTCCCCGGGAGGCCCCTCCTGCTCGGGAGTCGGCTCGCGGCGGCGGAAGGCGGTGAGAAGCGCCATCTTCCTGCTGTGACGCGGTGACTCCGGGCTGTGGCCTCACGTCTCTGCGTCTCTTTGTTTCCCAAGTTCAGTGTCCCCACCCGGGGCCTCCGCTGCCCACCCACGCCCTCTCCCCTGCACGCCTCTTCCAAACCGGCCCCCCCCCCCCCCGTGGCCTCCTGCGGCGCGGCCGTGGCGAGTCTGTGTCTGCTGCTCTGGGCAGTGGCGGCCCCTCTGTGTTCCAGACCAGCCCCCACCCCAGGCAGCCGGTCTCTGCCGACCGACCGCAGCCCCTCCGCGGGCGAGTTTCAGCTCCACATCTCCTCGCTCCCTCGGCCTAGGCGTCCAGGTCACCGGGGACGATGAGGCCGAGTAGGAGGACCAGAGTCCCTCTCCGTTCCGGGCCGAGCTGGGAGGGTCCACATCCCCTCGAGGGCCACAGGGCACAGCCGCGCCCCTGGCGCCCGGACACTCGGGTCGCCTGCCGGCCAAACCCGCAGATCCCAGCTTCGCACTCAGGTCCCGTCTGGCCTCCACCAGGTGTGGTTGGCGGAAGGCCCCGCGACGGCCCGGCCTGGCCCCAGGCCCCGGAGGACGGCCTCTCCCCTCCGCAGGGCTGAGAAGGAGAGGGCGCGCCGTGCCCCAGACCCAGAGGCGACCTCCCTGGGACGCTCCGACCTGGGCTTCTGACCTCCAGGCCTGGTCTCGGGATCCGGCGTGGCCTCCAGTGGCAAGTGCCCCAGGGGCCGCTCAGGCCCGGGCTGACGTCTGCTTTCCGAAGATGAACCAAAAATGCTGTGCCGGACACACGGCTGCCACATCCCGGGCTGGAGGGGGGCGTGGCGGCCGGGGCATCACTGGCGGGGCTGGGCCCCCTGAAGTTCCCCATCTCACCAGCCCGCGGGGCGCTGGGACCTGTCACCGCCTCCTCCTGGACGACTCTCGCGGCCGCGTGTGGGGCTCTCCCATCCTGGTTTCCGAGACTCCCTGTAAGTCGTAGGCACGGTGGCACCTGGCACGTGGCAGTGCCCCGCGGACGCTGCCGTCACCTCCTGTTAGACGGCCCTCAAAATTACAGTTCACTCAGAGGTGGGCGCCCCCTTTGAACAGCCGGGTAGAGGCTGGAGAGTGAGCAGGGTCTGGTGACTTCTGAGTGAGATGAAGGTTCGCTGGGTCCCAGCGGGTCAGGGGGGACCCGGTCCACGACGCCGGTTCCACGGGGAAATGTCAACACAAGGGACGGCACCAGGGCAGAAACCTTGGGCCCCTTTTCCACGAGCTCAGTCTCTCCCCATGAACCCCTGCCTCTTTCGCTTGGAGGTCAGGTGGATGGAATTGAGGCCCCCCTTGCCGTAAGTCTCAGGGGAATTGGCCACACGCGCAGTATCACGGGGCGGTGCTGGAGCAGAGGACGACGGCCCGGAGCGGCCTGCTGTCCCTCCGTCCCTCTGCTTGCAAGTTTCCCGCCACAGTGTTGTCCTCAGTTTCCCGGCAACTTCTCTCCTCTCACAAATCGGGAAAACCCCAGATACCGCCACTCGGCTTCTCGTTAATACCGTGCACAGGGCGTCAGGGCGTGTGGAGAGCTCTCTTCTTTCTCGTGGTGGCCAACGAAGTCTCTGGAACTCAGACTCTGGTCTTGTTGGCCACCACGTCCTGTGCAGAGGGCTGTCCTCGTGCCTCGTCAGGTCCCTTGTCCCACCAGGGGGCGCATCCCAGGTCCCGTGTCCCTCTGGGAAGCGCATCCCTGCCCAGGAGTCAGAGGAAGGATCCCCGGGGCCTTTCTCCTTTGAGCGAGAAAGTGGGTCGGGAAGCTGGGAAAGATGTGTTTGCAGCGTCAGCCGTAACACCTCCACGTGCATCTGCTTCCTGTGGGCCTGGGCACCGGGGAGGGCTGGACGGACGAAGGCTTCTGCTCCGACACTCGGGAAGACGCCGGGGCCCTTTCTCGAGCACTTGGGTATCACGTGGGCTCAGCTCTGCAGGGTGCCGCTGACTGGGGTCTCGCTCAGGCCCTGTGGGCTCTGAGAGACACCACGGCCATCGGGGCGTCCTGTGCGGCCGTGTCGAAAACGCCCCCGTGCTCTGCACCGTAGAACGGCAGCCCCTGGAGACACAGCCGCTGCTGGGGACCAAGCGTAGGAAGACGTGCCGTCCGTGGGCAGAAGGTGGCCCGCCCTTCAACGGGAGCCCTGCTTTCTGCTTGTTCCAGTGAGGTCAGGTGGGGGCCAGAAGCGAGGGTCAGCACAGGCCGCTGTCGGGGTGTCGAGAGTGGGGGCTCTGGTCACGGGGCCCCTGCCGGGAGAGAGGTTTGGGAGATGGGGCGCTGTCAGGGAGGGCAGGTGTGGATCAGCACCTGGGGGGCCGCGCAGCCCAGAGGGAAGGCCAGGCTGGGCCATGGGGAGCGGCCTGCAGGGGGCAGAGCAGCGTCCAGTGAGGGAATGCCCCCTGCTGGGGTAGGAGCAGCAGGGGGTTTGAGACCCAGGGTCCCGGGGTTTGCTGTCGGCTCGGCCAGGGCCGGGCAGGGAGGGCACGGGAACGGCTTTGCTGATCATTCCACACGTGGTGGAGACACTGACCGGGGATAAGGGGGTGCCCTGGGTTCCACCAGAAAGGGGGTTTGCTGGTGAATGGAGAACCTCTGGCCTCATATTCGTCCAACCACCGTGTCCACTGATGCTGCCACACTCACGGAAGGAGCCCGTCAGGGCCCGTCGGGGCTGGGTTTGCTGTGCCTGAAGTGCATGCGGGTCTGTGCTCATGGGGTCCCGAACGCGGGACCCGCCTGCTACCGTGCGATACGCTCAGAACCTTCCATCGCTCGTGCCCAGTCCTTGAGACCAGTCTTGTGCATCCCATGACCCACAGGGGTCTGTCGGCCCCGCCGGCCACGTCCAACTTAGTGCGTTAAACTGGGCCTGAATCAGAGACAGGACGTGCCTCAAGCAAGAGGAGAAGATGGGCTTGGAAAGTGGACCCGGGCACCTGCTAAGGTCCCGTGCTGTGACTGCCCTCGGGACGCTGTCCTGACAGGGCCTGGCCAGAAGTCAGACTCACCTGCTGCCTTCTCTCTGATTCGTAGCCATTCCAGAGCATGTGAAATGCTTGTTTGCACACAGCTCTGGGACTCGGCGACACGTGAGCATTTATCACCTGCGGTACTCTGAGTGCGTCCCGCACAGCGTCCGGACGGCTGACACGGAACACGGAGGACTCGGGGGCCAGCCAGGCGCCGAGTCCTGTCCAAGCAGCTCGGGCCCCGCTACCGTCACAGGCCGCCTGGCCGCTGGAGCACCTGCTGGAGTTCTCTGGCACCAGCCGTCCTGGCCGGCCTGGGGCTGAACAGGTTCCCAGATGGGGGACTTTCGGTGCTAAAACCGAGAGCATTTTATATTTACACACACACACACACACACACACACACGTGTAGATACGCCTCTACACACGCGAACATGTCTGCATTCACATGTACACACATATACATACGTTTGTACACACGTATGCTCACATGCGTACATCTGTGTATACACACACATCTGCACGTGTGTGTGCACGTACACACACAAACATGGACATTTATGCACATGTGTATGTGTGTACATACACATACATGCACGTGCACGTGTGCATTTATACACACACATATATACCAATATACACACAGATGCATGTACATACATACACAAATGTGCATGCAGGCATGCACAGATACACTTGTGTTTTTCAACACGGGACTTGAACTCAGGACCCCGAGATCAAGACCTGAGCTGAGATCAAAGTTGGACGCTTAACTGACCGAGCCACCCCGGCGCCTCCAGATACGCATTTTTTAATGGCATCCAACGCTCTGCCTTCCCATGTGTGCGTTTTTCTCCTCCTCTTCACATAGGGAGCTGAGCGGGTCTCTCGTGTGCCTGGGGCGGCATCAGTAAAGGACACGAAACCGCGTGGGCTTCGCCGGCTGCCTGGGCCGTGCGCTAGGGTCTCGGCGTGCGTGGGGAAGGCTCTCGATTAGCGTTGAGGCTTCGCCATCTGAGAGCCCGCGGGACCCGAGCGTGGGAGCCCCTGGTGTCCTCACAGAACGGCAGAGCTGGATGGAGCACGCTAGACGCGCAGGGCCCTCGCTGCCATTTTGCACAAAGCCGGGCTCCCGGGTCCTCTGTGTGTGGTTGCCCAGAGTGGGACCGCCCCGCGTCTCTCACTTGGCTGCTTTTCTCCATGTGCAGTGGCTTCTGCTCTCTCTGCAAAATGCCGTCTCTTCCCTGAAGTTACACCGTTGAGCGAATTAAGATCTACTCTGACTCAAACACCGAATCCTGCTCCCGCCTCCCCCCTTGACTAGACTAGTAAATAAGGCCAGGACGCCGCTCACCAGCACCGAAAATAATTGTGATGCACCTGACATGCCAAGGGTCACATGTCCGCTAAGTGGTCCGTGAATCTGACTTTCCTCCCTGTCAGCCATTTAAGTTCTTGGCGTGTTCTAAAATCGTTTTTCCTCCTTTCCCGTTTTCCTGAATTGTACCCTGGCCTAATTTGTAAGAAAAATGTGCTTTGAACTTTTAACTAAGGTATTGAAGAATAAGCTACCTTTTCTTCTTGATAAGCTCACGTCCGCTTCCTTTTCTTCAACTCTTGAATTGATGATTTTTTTTCCTTTGTTTCTTAAAGAAACAGTAAGCTCCAAAAAGACCCTCCAAATGCATGCTATGAAAAGTACTGTAGGGGAGGGGGATTAATAATTTTATTATCGGAGAACGAAAGCTCTTTCTTCTTACCGGAATTTGCAGTTTTCTGGTGCTAGTGGAAAACGTATCTGAGAGCATTGATTCAGCTGCTGTTTCCTGCGACTTTTGTGGTTGTCTTCAAGAACTGTGGGGAGGGGTCCAGTTAGCACGTCAAGCCCCCCCCCCCACCTCCCTGGTAGGACCCTTTGGTCCCTCTGAGAGCCCAAGACAGTGGAAACCAGTATGACAACAGGGGGTGTGAATCACACTAAGTCTCTGGGTGGGACCCGGCCAGGCTCACGCAGTAGGGAGAAAAGTGAGTCCTCACCCCTGGGTAGGCTCAGACCTGGGCGCTGGAGGTGGGAGTGGGGACAAGGGTCAGGGAGAAAGGTGGCATCGGACCTGTGTGCAAAAAAATACCACCGTAAAGAGTCGGGTCTTCAAATTCTGATAGAGTGACGGGCCGTCGGTCTCCACCGTCACCTCCTGGCCACCTACGTGGTGAGAAGGGGCGGAGGGGGAGCCAAGGGGCGAGGGGCGTGTGAGTGCGTGTGCCTGTGTGCCTGCATACTCACCCGTGTGCAGCGAGGCCTCGTCAAGAGCACTTGAGCGACGAACCACAGATTGTCTCCAGGAGCGATTTCCAACATCATGAAATTGTTTTGTGAATTGGGATATTCAGTGTTTTAGCACTACGAAACTGTAGCACATGGGAGCACCCTCTCTGGGGGCCGGTCTACCCACAGCAAAGGGTCGTATGCGCCATAGAAACCAAGGGCTACACCTATTTCTTAGCGAACTCCAGGCTTCACGATTTCTCTGTGTCCATTAGTGAGATCTTTTCTTTCAAACCTGAGCGTGTTCAGGCTACACTTACCACCCATTCTCGCTTATATTTATACCAAGTGATTTCCGCAGCATCTCTCAAGGGGCTTTTAGAAACTGCTCATTTTACTGTCTAAGGAAAATGTGAGTTGGCAGTAAAGACGTTACACCGGAAGGAAAAGTTGACATGTTTTTCTGTCACGAAAGGCCTGCCCAGAATGCCAATTAATCACGCAACACCTCCCGATTTCAAAACGTATTACAAGCCTACAGTAACTAAGACAGTATGGTACCGGGATAGACACAGACACGTAGGCCGGTGGAGCACAACAGAGAGCCCAGAAATAACCCCACATGTATATGGCCACCCCATCTTCCATAAGAGAGCCAGGAACACGCCATAGGAGGACAGTGACTTCAGGAAGTGGTGGCAGGACCTTATCTTACACCACACACGAAAACCAGCTCAAAATGGGTCAAGATTTAAATATGAGACCTGAATCTATAACATTCCTAGATGAAAACATAGGGAAAGATCTTCATGACTCCCAGTCTGGTGATGATTTCTTGGATATGACACCAGAAGTGCAAGGATTGAAAACAGACACAGGCACGTGGCATGGCACGGCCGGCTGGACAGGAAGCGGTCTGGGGCGCGGAAGGCCAGCGGAAAGGAAGCGGTCTG
>NW_024412700.1:5318072-5337290 GCF_014898765.1 Herpailurus yagouaroundi | reverse complement strand
AAGGCCAGCGGAAAGGAAGCGGTCTGGGGAGCGGAAGGCAGCCTCCAGGATGGGAGAAGAGATTCTCGAAGCAACATCAGACAAGGGGTTAACATCCAAAGTACATAAGTACCTCCTACAACTCACAAGCACACGCACAAGAAGAGTAACCTGATTTTAAAACGGTGAAGAGACTCAGGACTTGGGTAGATACTTCGTCCAAGAAAACGTCCAAATGGCCAGCAGGCCAATGAAAAGGTGCTCGGCCTCACTCTTCATCAGGAGACGCGCCCGGTCGGGGTGGCTGGTATGGACGGCACACGACAGGCGTTGGCGAGGATGTGGAGGAAAGGGAGCCGCGTGCAGCGTCGGCCAGAGTGCAGCATGGTGCAAACTGCGGAGATTTCTCAAGAAACCGCATTAGAGGGGCGCCTGGGTGGCGCAGTCGGTTAAGCGTCCGACTTCAGCTCAGGTCACGATCTCGCGGTCTGTGAGTTCGAGCCCCGCGTCGGGCTCTGGGCTGATGGCTCGGAGACTGGAGCCTGTTTCTGATTCTGTGTCTCCCTCTCTCTCTGCCCCTCCCCCGTTCATGCTCTGTCTCTCTCTGTTCCAAAAATAAATAAACGTTGAAAAAAAGAAAAAAAAAATTAAAAAAAAAAAAAAAGAAAGAAAAAAAAAGAAACCGCATTAGAACTGTCATATGCTGTAGCCATCCCACTTCGGGGTGTTTATCCCGAAGAATTGAAGTCGGGATCTGGAAGAGCCGTCTCGTCTCCCACGTTCGCTGCAGCACTGCTTGCCCGAGCCACGATGTGGAGACGTCAGCGTCCATCCGTGGACGAGTGGACAAAGAGGACGTGGCCCGTGCACACGACGGCACGCTGTTCCGCCACAAAAAGGGATGGAACCCTGCAGCGTGTGACAACATGCTGTGTGCCAAGTGAAGTGAGCCGGTCCGGGGACACGGCTGCCCGAGCCCGCTCACGTGAGAGGCATCTGAAGTCGTCCGGCTCGGCGAAGCGGAGAGCACGACGGGGGAGGAGGGGGATGTGAGGAGGCACCAGGCGCGGGGCGCGGAGCCCCGTTGGGCGGGCCGAGTAAGCGCCGGACCCAGGCCTGGACGCTGGAGCCCAGATGAGACGGCCCTGACACGTGCAGGAAGAGGGCGGGTCTCGGGCTGAGGGCCCTTGGCACGCACAAGAGCCGGGGGACGCGAGCAGTCAGAGGAAACCACGCCGCCTGCCTGGAGGTGGAGACGCAAGCCACAGACCGAGAGACCACCCCCGGAGGCCGAGGGGGTGCGTGCCGCAGCCCGGCAGATCCGTTTTGTACCTCCCCCCTCCAAAGCGATACGAGAGCAAATTTGGGTTATTTTTAGCCACAGAAAAAATGGTACAAGTTCCGCCGAGGCCACACGGGTGCGGAGGGATCCCATGAGGCCCCGGACCGAACGCTCCCCTGCGTCTCTGCTTCCTGCCTAGGCCGGTGGTTTCCCTTCTGTCCCAGGTGACACAGACGCGTGCTTCTCGAGCTGTTCAGCAGCCCCCACACCTCCAGTGACAGTCCCCAAACATCATGAGCGATAGAGTATCAGGTCCATCGGATGCTCCCCAGAGTAACTGTGGGCTCTTCTGTAAGACGGTTGCCCTCCTTCTTCCAAGATGAGATTTGTTTTCGAGCAGCCTAAAAAGTACTGGTTTCTTATGACACCCTACCCCCCGCAGATTCTCAGCCCAGTGCGGCAGAAACGGGGTTTGTGCTCTGTTTTCACGTGGAGTTTGGCATTTAAAAAACTCTGTGCTGCTGCACCCACAGGCGGGCATAACATCTCCCTCAAGTGGATCAGTGAATAACTCTCGCGACACGTCCTCACGGCGGAAAAAGCCTGACGAAGAAGTCACCGCAGTTCCTTCTGAGACGGGAACAGTGTTTCATAAGCAACGGCGGTCGTTACGATGAGCCGCCGTCGCCCCGAACGGGACGGTCCCCGAGGAGGTGCCGGGCAGAACGGCCCTGCTCTTGGCTCAGCACCCGTGTGGACCGAGAGCTCCCGGAGCGCAGACAGGTGCACGGACTGCGTTCTGACAGCCGGTGAGCACCCCTTCGAGGAGCAAGCCGCGAACCGGCTGTTCAAACGTTGAACGTCCCTCTGTCTTTACCAAGGCATCGACTGAGCTCTAGGTGAACAAGGCGTAAGAGCTGAAGAAGGAAAATCTGTTTCCACAGAGGTCTCCACCGGGGGCTCCCGCGTGAGTGGCTCTGCACGTCTGTGCTGAGGGTGGGGGACGCTCCCGGCGAGCCCCGTCTCGTCGTGGGGCTCAGGTTGCGAGGAAGCAGACCGGGCTCAGAGGGGGCGTGAAGGAAGGTGCTGGCCGCAGGCGGCTCCAAGCTGCGCAGGGGTGAGGAGAGGAAGCCCGCTGGGGGAAGGTGGGGGGAGAGAACGCAGAGCCGAGTTGGGGCCCGGGGGGGGGGGGGGGGGGCGGGGCGGGCGACCAGGGTGAAGAGCAGCCAGGAGCAGGGGGCACCAGAGGGCCTCGGACTGTGCAACTCGCAACACGGGGAGCCGACAGGGGTGTTCGGGCCGCAGAGGGTGAGCCTGAGATGATGATTTCAGATGGTCCCTGCGATCACTGCGGGGGAGGGGCTGCGGGACGCAGGAGGCCCGCAGGGAGACGGGCGGCGGTGACCGTAGCCCCAGGGCGGTGTTGTGCACAGATGTGGGGGACGAGTACATGTGTGCTTGGAGTGTGGAGGTCGGCCCAGGAGCAGGAGAACCGGAAGCCCCCGGGTGGTTCTGGAAGGGCCTGGCCAGGCACATTCGGGATGTTCTCAGGAACTCTGGGCCTGGTGGAGGGACTCAGGCTGGAGGTGTCCGCGTGGAGGTCATGTGCATCGGGGTGGAGTGGGTCGGGGAGGTGGTCTCGAGACGGTGAGGGAGAGACTGAAACCCAGGCATCAGGCGCCAGGAGCAGCCTTGGCGACACCTGGGGTGTGAGCCCTCTGACCCCGGGGTGGCTCCTGACACCCGCCCCTCCGCGGGACGCCTCTCCCTGCACCGCGAGCACGCAGCACGTGCACCTTTGGGCCGTCCTTGCGGGCTGGTCCACAGCCCCCGACCCTCCTGCTGCCCCCACAGACCTGCTCTCCACAGTCCCCCGGAGCAGGTGCGGTGGGCCCGGAGGTGCAGGCGACAACTAGAAGACCCCTGAGGCCACACGCGCAGAGGGCGTCCAGGCCCCCAGGTTCCCCGCCCCACGGAGGCCTCTTTGGCTCCCTCAGGACGCACTGTGAGGCTGTGTCCCTGCCCAGGGAGGGGCAGGCACGAGTCTGTGTCTGTGCAGCGTTCACGGCCACGGGAGCCCACCCCCGCCCGCGCAGGAGCAGAACCCCGAACGGGACCCCGGCTGCCCCCTCTCCCACAGCGCACGTCCCGTGCCGGACTCCCCGCGCGTCTCCCACGCCGTCAGCCGGCCGTGCGCATCGAGCCATCACAGGCCTCGAGGCGGGGACGGACATCCAGGTTCCCCACAGGAACCACGCTCGGGATGCTGGCGACAATGCCCAATGAGCCACACCTGAAGGGCCGGTCCCGTGTTGGAGAAGGAGGGGAAGGCGCCGGAGCTCCAGGGCCAGGGCAGCACCGTCCCGGGACGCGTGGGCAGGGAAGGGGGTGTGCGCAGAGAAGGGAGCAGGGGGAGAGCCGAGTGGGGCCGGCAGAGGAGCCCCAGGCAGTCTCCTCGTCGGGCCCCGGCCGGGCAGACCCAGCCCGTCTCCCCGAACGGCATTTCACAGAGGAGCTGGCGAGCCGGCCACGGAAACCCACTGTCTGAGACGTGGGACCGGACGAGCGGCAGGGGGCGGTCACGGGCTGAAGGACCAGAGGGACCGGAGGTCACCGTGCGGTCGCATCTCTGGACATCGGGGCCGGGGGGAGGGTGTGGGGCGTGCCCTCAGCCGCGTGGACGGCCTGGGCGGCTGCGTTCTCAGGAGAGGGACTCGAGACAGCGACGCACACAGTAGGAAGACGCGACCCCACCGAGGAGCAGACGTGCCCAGAGGGCAGCAGGGCGACAGCGCCCAGCACTCAGCCCCCGACAGCCCGCTGACCGGACTCCCCGTCTGCAGGAGCACAGAGCAGAGAAGCGTCTGTCATACTTATTTTTATATAAGTTTATTTATTTATTCTTGAGAGAGAGAAAGAGGGAGTGAGAGGACGAGGGGCAGAGAGAGAGGGAGAGAGAATCCCAAGCAGGCTCTACACTGTCAGCGTGGAGCCCCACATGGGGCTCGAACCCACAAACCGTGAGATCGTGACCGGAGCCGAGACAGAGTCGGACGCTCAACCGACTGAGCCACCGAGGCGCCCCTGCGTCTGTCATACTTCGTCGCCCGATCGTTTCCATCTCGGCAATCAGGAAGGACGTAATCAATACGGTGAGCGTGGAGTTCTGATCACAGGGGCAGATGTCTCTGCGCAGCGTCACTAAGAGGAGCGACGGGCTTTGCAAGGAGACGGAACCAGAAGTGATGTGCGTGTGTGCGGGCGTGCGAAGAGGCACCACCGACCGTGTCGCAGAGGCGGGACACGGGAGAGCCAGCGTGGCGGCCACATATTTAGTCCGAGGGCACGAGAGTCTGCCTCCTGGAGGTGACAGGTCACAAGTTTATCTCAGAGGCAATTTCCCATTCCAAAGACAGGAAGGTAATTCTTAAGAACAGGCAGGGAGGACAGACCTCGGGTCCCAGGAAAGACAGGCACAGTCCCAAGGTCTCGGGTGTGGGAGCTGGGGTGGCCCTGAAGGTTTGGGGGTCCCCAGAACGGTGTTCTCAATATGACAGCACGGAGGACACCAGTGAGGGTGGAGACGAAAGAACCAAAGAAGCAGGGACACGTAGAAACGTTTCTAAGTAAAGGGAATAAGCCAGTGTGGCTGGCTCCCCTGGCTGTGCTCCTGGAGTGGGGGTCTGGGGGGGGCACTGCCAGATGGAAACCTCCTGCCACCGAGTCCGGCACAGCTGAGGGTCCAGCTGCGGGCAGCGCCCCTGTTGCCGGTCAGGGCCCGGAAGCCCATCCCACAGGCTCCCCCTCCCCACGATTCCAGCAGGACTGTCTGGCACGGCCTCGCGGGGATGGGGTGGGAGGCAACGGGCACTGGAAGGGGTGAGGAAGGGAGACGGCTCTGTGCACGCCTCCCCTGCAAAGCCTCTGCTCCGTCTTACAGGGACCCTCCTCTGCGACGCAAGCCGGGTCTGGGGTCAGCGTCTCTGGGATGGGGCCAGGGTCCCTCTCCTGAGAGCGAGGAGCGAGGTCGATCCTGCCGCACCTGGCCACAGGTGGACGCCCAAGTGCGCTTGAGAGCCGCGTGGAAGCACCAAAACTCTGTGGTCAGAGCAAGAAAGGAGCAGAGAGACGCCTGCCCCCAGAGGCGTGCACGCGACACGTCCCCAGGGAGACGGCACGACTCGGCTCCCTCTCTACTGCCAGGAAAACGAGGATCGCAGAGGGCAGAGCACGGCGACAGGTCACGGACGTCTGTGGACAGGCAGGTGGACGCACGAGCCCAGGGCTCCTGTCCCACGGGGGCAGGACTCGCAGGACTGAGACAACCCCCTGACAAAATATGGGAACTGTTCTCGGTGATGTTTGAGAAACGGGAAAGGGCGCGTGCTGCTCAGAGACAGACACCGGTGAGGGCTGTTTTCGAGAGCACGGAGTTTGGAAACCCACACCTGAGGTCCTCGAGGCAACGGGCGAGCGGTGAAACCGGGCGTCTCAAGGGGGCGGGTGAGGCCCTGGAAGGAACCGGGTGAGAAGAGGCGCCCACGCGGGTTCACCGGGTCTGAGTCGCGCTAGGCTCATTCCCTCGTTCTCAAGTTCAGACGACACCCCTCCCACGTTGGGCGTTCAGAAGACGCTCTCCTGATCTACCATATTCTGGAGGGAAGCAAAGTCGCGGGTACGGTTACGCAGACTCGAGGACGGTGGAGCGGCGGGAGGGTCCCAGGCAGGGGCTGATGTCAGCAGTTGGGCTTTCCTGCGGGCGCGCTGCAGGGCGGCCTCTGTAACCATTTTATCAGGGACACAGATGAAAATGTAGGAAGTATGCACCGTCGGCCAATCCTCTTAAGAAAAGAGACGTGAAATCAGACTCTCGGAAGATCCTGAACCAAGGAACCGAAACCAAAGGCGCTCTCCCAGTGCCCCCTCCCTGGCCGCCGCCCGGCCAGTGCCCGGTGTCCAGTGTGCCCGACTGACCGCATACTTCCCGCCCCGAAGCCCAGCCTCGCTCACCCCACATCCCACGGCCCCTCCGGCTGCTCTCTGCTGCCCCCTCCTGCCTGGACCGTGGAGCGACTCCGTCCATAGAGTCGCTTGTCCCACAGGGGACGATCCCACGCCACGGTGCCATTAGCTGATGGCCCGGCAGCCTGTCCCCGCGCAGGGGGCATCACACACGGTCACCTTGTTAGCGGCAAGGCCACAGCTCTGCTTCCTGAGAAGCAACCTTAACGTTGGCTATGAGTCTGCAGTAAGACGCTCTTTGGGGCTGATTTTAGGTTTTTCACATTGGCTAATTCAGTGTCACACATTTAATTTCATTCCGAAGGCTTCACTGATCCTCATATTCCACAGAAACTGTAGGATGGGACACTCTTGGGTTTTTTTTCTTTTATTGTTATTATGAGTCCACGGCGATACAGCCACGGCCGGCGGTGAGGGTTGGGATTTGGGTGTTCTTACACCCCAAGCACGCTGACTCGAGCAATAGCCCCTTGTCAATCCCCCTCCCGTGACGTGTCCTGTCACTGATCTACGGATTCGTTTGGACCGTGGCCACAACATCCTCTGGGTCGCTTCTTACTCCGCAAGATCATTCCAGTTTGACCGCGTCCCTACTCCGATTAGATTCTTTGTCGTTTTTTTTTTAATTTTTTTTCAACCTTTATTTATTTTTGAGACAGAGAGAGACAGAGCATGAACGGGGGAGGGGCAGAGAGAGAGGGAGACACAGAATCGGAAACAGGCTCCGAGCCATCAGCCCAGAGCCCGACGCGGGGCTCGAACTCACGGACCGCGAGATCGCGACCTGGCCGAAGTCGGACGCTTAACCGACTGCGCCACCCAGGCGCCCCTCTTCGTCGGTTTTTAAATTGCAGTACAATCACCATGCGGTGTTATAGCGTTACATTAGTTTCAGGTGTACAAATTGGTGATTCAACACGTCCGCACATCACCCGGTGCTCATCTCGGACGAGTGCCCTCCTTAGTCCCCATCACCTGTTTCACCCGCTGCCCCTCCCACCTCCCCTCTGGTGACCGGCAGTTTGTTTCTCTAGAGTTAAGAGTCTGGTGTTTGTCTCTTTTTTCCCTTGTTTGTCCATTTGTTTTGTTTCTTGAATTCCACACGAGTGAAATCATACGGCGTTTGTCTTTCTCTGACTGACTTGATTCACTTAGCACAATACACTCCGGATCCTTCCACGTCATTGCAAATGGCAAGATTTCATTCCATGTTTTATGGCTGAGTAAAAACCCACTGTATGGAAGCCACATCCTCTGTATCCACTTATCAGTCAGTGGACACTTGGGCTATTTCCGTAGTTTGACAGTTGTTAATGCTGCAATAAACATACGGGTGCATATATCTTTTTGAACTAGTGTTTTCATATTCTTTGGATAAATACCTAGTTAGTGCAATTGCTGGGCCGTAGGGTCGTTCTACTTTTAACTTCTTGAGGACCCTCCGCGCTGTCGTCCGCGGTGGCTGCACCAGTTTGCGTGCCCACCAATGGTGCACGAGGACTCCCCTTTCTCCTCGCCAACACCTGTTGGTTCTTGTGGTTTTGGTATTAGCCATTCTGACAGGTGTGGGGTGGTATCTCACTGTGGTTTTGATTTGTCTTTCCCTGACGCTGAGTGATGTCGAGCGTCTTTTCGTGTGTCCTTTGACCACCCGGATGTCTTCTTTAGAAAAGTGTCCGTTCACGTATGGTTTTTTCCTTTTGGGAGCAAGATTACGTCTGACGCTTCTCTGCCCTTCCGGGAGCAGGGACAGTGACTTCCACATCTGAGTGTTTGATAAACCATCCCAACTGACTCGGGGCCACCGGGGCTGGGTCCCGTGTTCCCTCGTAGGGCAGCGGCACTGTGAGTGAGTGAGTGAGTGAGTGAGTGAGTGCGAACGGCCTTGGCTGATGTTCTACAGGTGGTGGTGCTGTCCCGGTAAAGCGCGGGCGCCGTCGGCGAATAGAACGATCCGCTTGGGGCACCCGTCGATAGGAAAGTCCGTGGGGAAGAGAAGAGCCGTGACCCTTGCCGTCAGCTCTTGCTCCGCCCTGAACCTAATGTGCGTGTTCATGTCATCTTGGTGGAAAATTGATGGGGTTTGCCAGGCCCCCTGATTTGCATGGAAGCTTTATCCACAGGCCCGGGATGTGTGCATTTATTTCCTCTTGTGCTGTGTTGGGAACTTTTCTCCGGCCAGGCCGGCTGGGGTGTGAGCCCGTGCGGCATCATCCAGAGCCGCCCCTTTGCGGTCTACCCTCCGTCACCAAGCTGTCACACGAGGCAGCAGGCCTCTGCTCCGTTCAAAGCCATTGTGCCTCCAGGCACTCTCTCCTCCTGTAGGCACATGGGCAGTTTTCAGGAGGGCAAAAGGGCAGGGGACCTTCACGGAGAGGCCGGCCTCCGCCTCCAGCCTCCACCCCCGGCCCCCACCCTTGGCCTCCGCCCCAGCTTCCGCCTCCAGCCCTGCCTTCTTTGTGTCCCTGCATCTTGGCTGTTTGAGCATCAGCAACAACCCTGCTGAGAGCTGCATGTCCTTTGCCCTTTGCCCTTTGCCCTGGGCAGGTGAGTCGCCCGGAAGCCTTGCCCAGTCAGGTCTCACTGATTTCTCAGGGGCAATGCCAGGGGCCTCTGGGCGTCTCCCCCTTGTGACTGAGACGGCTGATAGTTCCAGTCCCTCGACCTGGTCACCAGCTGGGTGGGTAGGGCCTGCGTAAGACTGAGCCTCTCTCCCCGAGGGATCCCCAGATCCTCACCCCTGGAAGCCCTCACCGACTCCCGAGGGATCAGGCAGCCACCAGGGCAGGGACGCGTTGACTCGGCGGCCGAGGGAGCCTGGCACCTGGCTGTCCAACGGCGTGCGTGCTGATCAGAGGGAGGGGGTGGGTCAGGGCACCTGGCCTTGGTGGAAAGCCCTGGAAGGAGCCTGGACCAGAGAGGGGCAGCTCTTCCCACCTGAGGAAGAATGATCATTCTCACGTAACTTGTGCCTCAGCCCCGGGGCTGTGGGAAGCAGACAGAGCTCCTGACTGGTTGAGTCTTAATTTGGGAGAAGGGAGGCCAGAGACCCCTGCTGTGGATGGAAGCTGGGGTCTCTTGTAGGAAAATGCACGGGTGACAGCTTCCAGTGCCTGGACGAGGACCCCCCTTTCTGGAGCAAGGGGAGGATTCCGTTTCCTCTGATTATCTCGCACAGAGAGAGGCGGCCACGCTCTGGCCACCTGGGCTGTGGTTAGAACTGCCCGAGCAGGGCTGGGGACAGGCCGGTCGGGCCCCTGGGGCTGGCCGCCTCGCGCTCTGGCCTGGGCGTCGCTGGGGCTCCAGGCCTCGGGCCCCGCAGCACCGTCCACATCCACCCGCCGGCCTGGAAATGCTCCGCAGGAAGACGGCGGGGTGTGTGTGTGACGTCAGTCTCCCTGTGATGTCTCAGAGCCGTTTGTGCTGGAAAAGGTCACAGAGGAAGAAAGGTGAGGCGATACTGCGCTGGTGAGGCAGAAGCAGGAGTCACCACAAGTCCCCTGTTTTGGGGCAGGGTGTCTTCAGGCTCCCTGGGCTGCTTTGGAAGAAATCGCATGATAAAAAATATAAAAAGCTTCAGGCGTCACTTTTTCCCGTTTGTGGTTTCGCTGTGTGCTCGTATAAGCAGGGAGGACGTGAAATCCCAATGTATAAACAGGGCAGGGAGACAGCTGCAGCCCTGGTCCCATTGTGTTGTTGTGCCTTGCGCTCAGAGAGAGGGGAGCCCGTCTCCACCCTTGAGCAGAGCCGCGGGGCCTCACAGAGCAGGGCAGGGTGCAGCGGGCTCGTCGGGGGAGAGACCTCACTGCCACTATGCCTGGGAAGCTGGTGCCGGGCAGGGGGTTGGGGGCGTGGGTGCACAGGGGAGGGGGGGAATTCACGGGCAGGGAGGTGTGAGCTCGTTTGGTGAGGGCCCTAGACACCGCCAGCCTGTCCCCTCCCCACTGACCGTGCCACAAGCTGTCAGTCCCCTGGTGGTGTCGCTCGGCGGGAGGGCCCTGAGGGCAGGCCCCTGCGGGGGGGTCCCCCTCCAGACATGACTGTGATCTGTCGCCCATTTCAGCCGGGAGGTGTGCTCCCAAAAACATGCACAATCCGACCATGGCTGGGCAACCCCTCGATCCCGTCCTGCCGGAGATTTCTGTGCTTCTCTGATCCTCGTCCCTCTGAACAATCTCAAGAGTGAAACCACACCTCCAGAAACACAGCTATCTCATGCTGGCACCACAGGGGAGCCCACGGAGCCCCCCAAAATAACATGGCCTCCACCACCATCCTTGACGTGGATGCTGACGTCTGCAATCTCATGTAAAGTAGCGATTACACTTCTCCGGAAAACCCAGCAGTTGATTTTCATCTGTGACGTTCACTCTTAGGGAGAATGGCGTGTTTGCTGTTTTCAGATTCCAGAGACTCACAGCTGGATGGCTGTCCCCACGCCCACCCGAAAAGCGGGTCACAGACAGCACTACACCGCAAGCGGCACGCCGCAGAGGGGCTCCGTTAAACTGGAGGGGAAACCCCGCAGCATATGTAGAAAGTTTATCCCGTTTATCTGCCTCATCACTGTTGATTAATCCTAAACCCAGGTCCCTAGCCTCAGCTTTCGAAAAAAGAGGTGGGTTTTAAAACTGCGTCCGTGGCCGTGTGAGTGCGGCAGAGAAATCCATCCGCCCCAGCGGGGCTCTGCGGTTGGAGCTGAGCGTGCATTGATTCCTTACGTGACATTACTGGCGATGCCTTAAAACGTAGAGGTCATGAATAAGTGCCCAAGCTTGTGCCGTTTTGTGAAGGCACAGGTCCCAGTGGTCTCCAGACCCTCTGGCTCTCCTTGCTGGGAGGTCACACCCTGTGCTGGCAGGGAGCACCCTGCCACGGGAGCCACAGCACACCCGACGTGGGGCAGAGAGGTCTCGCTGCCACGTGGCCGCCAGGAGAGATGTGTATCCATCCATGTGGACACCGCTCGGTGAGCGCCTCAGGTCCCCGAGGCCCTGCCCCAGCTGGTGGCCAGGGTGGGGAGGGACACAGAGACCTCACAGCTACCCGGGCTGGGCCCCCGGGGAGGATGGTCTGCTCCTGGTCCGCACACGACAGCCCTCTGGTCCCTCGCTCTCCCCATCTACACACAGCCCAGAGGGAGGGACGTCACCGATCTCTGGGTAGGTGAAGGTCAAGGGAATAGCCGAGGATTCTTCGCCAGATCTGGTCCCTTGCAGGGCACTTCTGAGCCCCTCCCCCGCCCCGGGGCCCTGGGGGGGGCCGGGGGGGGGGGGTCTTGGTGCCAGTCTCCAGGCCCTGCAGAAGTTAAGAGAGGAGCAAGCCATTGCCAGGAGCCACTCCATTGAGGACAGGGAATAAGGGCCCCGCAAGGCCGGAAAATGCCCAACTGGGAAGGTGACAGATGGAGGGCCGCTCGGATGCCAGGCTTCTTTGGAAAGAGCAGGCCCCTGAGAAAGATGGCCCAGTGGCAGAAAATGCCGACAGTAGTCATTTGTGTTTTCCGTGGAGCAGAAGCAAGAGTGGTGTAAGTTCTGAGCAAGGTTGGAGCTGAAACTCTTTCTCTTACCAAATTACCGTAAAAGCCAAGAGGACGGGCGCCTGGGGGGCTCAGTCGGTTGAGCGGCCAGCTTCGGCTCAGGTCATGATCTCGTGGGTTCGAGCCCCACGTCGGGCTCTGTGCTGACGGCTCAGAGCCTGGAGCTGCTTCAGATTCTGTGTCTCCCTCTCTCTGCCCCTCCCCTCCTCTCTCTCTCTCTCACACACACAAAAACAAATAAACATTAAAAAAAAATTTTTTTTTAAGCCAAGAGGAAGCTCTTGGTTAAAAGGGCGATTTGGGGAAAATAAGCAAGCCTGAGGGGCTGCCTTCGTTTTGAGCCTATGAGCTATGGCCAGTGCTGGGGGAGGAGGTCCCCAAGCAGCAGGTGGATGACCTCGGTGGGCAGCCCTGGGGCTGCCTCCCCTGCACAGGGGCACGTGCCTTGAAGAGCAGTACGTGACGAGCTCACCTCTGGCCACGCAAGCCCTGACCTCACGGCCGTGTCCCCACCGCGCACTTCCCCCCAGTGTCTCGCTGCCCTGGGCCAGGCCTCTCCCTCAAAAACTCTAGAAGAGCACAAGCAGAGAAGGTAGATGGTCCCAGCCCCCAGCACGCCGTACTCTGAGTCTCAAGCGCCAAGGGTCTCACCCCACGAGCCCCCAGCCCACCGCAGCCCGAGGCCCCCCCACATCAATCCCAAGCATGAAACGCACGCGCAGTGGGCACCTCAGGTCCCCAAGGCCCTGCCCCAGGGGCCTTGCGATCGGATTGTTATTTCTCGTTGGATTTTGTTTTGTTTTCCAAAGGAAATCGGCTGTTGGCTATTGTTCTATGTTTGCTTAAGACCCTTGACAAGAAGCAGTGGAACGTGGAGCTCTCTTCCCATCGGAGCCTGGACGCAGGTGTCCCTTCTGGTGACATCACAGCTTCTTTTGTGCGGCTGCAGACGGCTGTTGTTCTCATACGAGTACGCGCATGCGTACCGTATTTATAAATTAGGCTCTGAGGCACAGGGTTTTTGCTCCTAGAGTTGTGCGTTTTTACTGCAAAATTACCCTGTAAGAGGGCTTTACCAGTTTATGCATGTGATAGCAGTATATGAAAAAAGAGGTATTATCAGACTTTTTAACTATTCTCAATGTGATGGGCAAAATACCGTTTAATTTTTTTTAAATTATTACAAAGTTAAACATCTTTCTGTGCACTTACTTCTGCTTGTATGTCCTCTCCTGTGATTGACCTGATCACAGTCTGTGCTCACGTTTATTTTTCTCCTGACTGAGTTATAGGAGCCGTTTGTAAGTCAGAGATGTTGACCTTTCAAGACTCCTGGATTTTTTTAAATTTTTATTAAAAAAAAATTTAAGTTTATTTATTTATTTGTGAGAGAGTAGGAGTAGAAGAGGGGCAGAGAGAGAGGGAGACACAGAATCCGAGGCAGGCTCCAGGCTCTGAGCTGTCAGCACAGAGCCCGACGCGGGGCTGGAACCCGTAAACCGTGAGATCCTGACCTGAGCTGAAGTTGGATGCTTAACTGAATGAGCCACGCAGGCGCCCCTATTTATTTAATTTTAAAGAGAGAGAAACTGCTTGAGTGGGGGAGGGACAGAGAGAGAGAGAGAGGAGAGAGAGAGAATCCCAAGCAGGCTACGTGCTGCCAGTGCGGAGCCTGATGTGGGGCTTGAACTTACAAAACAGAGAGATCACTACCTGAGCCGAAACTAAGAACCAGATGCTTCCTTGACTGAGCCACCCAGGGGCCCCAAGACTCCTGGATTTTTAAAAATAGCTCAGGTGTTACTGGGTGTTGTATGTAAGTGATGAATCGCGGGAATCTACCCCCAAAACCAATAGCACGCTGTATATGCTGTGTGTTAGCCAACCTGACAATAAATTATAGTAAAAAAATTTTAAAAATAGCTCAAGTGTTATGATAAGCTAGCCCCAAGGTAAACAAGTATTTTATATTTTCTTCTAATCATTTTGTAGTTAATTGTTTTTTACATTTATATTTTGATCTGTTTTACGCGGACCACGGTAGGAATTACACTTTATTTTTTTGCAAAAGGGTATCTCATTTTCCCAACTGCATTTACTGGGTAATTCATTCCTTACTCATCAGTGTGAAATGGCACTTCTGTCTCTCAATCCCTTTGTGTAATCAGATCTCCTTCTGGACGATCTATTCCACTGACCTGAATGCATAGTCTCATGTCGGCGTGACGTCACCTTCATACCTCACCACCCGCTCTAATAGTGCAGATTGTTCGCACAGCTTTCCGCGATTTCTTGGCCATTTCTAAATGTTTATTCCTCCAGAGCCGGAATCCAAATGATCTTCAGAACCAGATTATCAAGTCACACACACACACACACACACACACACACACGTGCTCTCACACCCACACACACAAAACACACCTGAGTAGGAGTCTCACTAGAAATGTATTTTAATTATTAAAATTAAGAAGTTACTGTAGAATGGACTGACCTTTCACAATTGAAAGTCTTTTGATACAGAAGCGTGATTAATTGTCCCATTTATACACAACCTGTTTTGGGCTCTCATACAGTTTTGTGGCTTTCTTTGTAGACATCTCTACCTTTCCAGATAGATGTGTTCCTAGATACGTTATCGTTGAAGGACCAGATGTGGCCGCCCACCGCCAGCACATCGGCTGCCCTGTGGGTCCTCGTAACAGAAGTCTGCAGAAATCCTGCATTTCCACGCGGCCGATTCTCGGGAGGGTTGGGTTGGCAGTTGTTTTCCTGATGTGTCAGTAGAACCACTGAAATCCAACCTGGTGCGTTACCAAGTGTGTTCCAGTAACTTCCAGGTCACTCAGCACGAGCCCTGGGCAAACTGGGGGTGCGCGCGGTCCCTCTCTGTGCCCTGGCCTGGGGCACTTTCTGTGTTATTCCCTCCCTGTGGTACCACTACAGATGCCCGAGGCCCCCTCCTCGGGAAGGGATCCAGAAGCAGCCCTGTCCCTGATGCCACTTCCTGTGGGCGCGGCCACCTGTCCTGAGAAAACTGGCCACATGAGCCCAAGCTCTCCAGAGAAACAAGACCAGTCGTGGATGCCAGGGAGGGGGTATTTTAAGGCATTGGCTCACGCAGTCGTGGGGGCCGGCAAGTCTGAAATAGGCCGAGCTGGCCAGCAGGCTGGAGACTCCAAAAAGAGTTGGTCTGCAGCCGAGTCCAGAGGCCGCCTGGAGACAGAACTTCCTCTTCTTTGGGTGGTCCGTCTTTTCTCTGTTCAGGGCTTCCCCGGGTAAGGTCAGCCCCGCGCCCTGCCCCCAACAGTGTGGAAGGCAACCTACCTTATTCTAGGTTCCTTGATTGAAGTGTTCCTCTCATCTAAAAATACCTTCACGGCAACATCTCAACCGAGGTTTACCGAGTACCTAAGTACTAGTCACATTTGTGCATAAAATTTGCCATCACGTGGCCCTTCAGCCTCGATCACCTTCCTTACCGGGGGACACGGGCGTTGCTGTGTATTAAAGATGCTTCAGCATCAGCGAGCACGTGGGCAGAAGCGCGTCGGTCCAGGTGGCCTTGCCTGGTGGCCTGAAATCCCTGCGGGGGGTGGGGGGGGGCAGCTCCCAGCCACAGCGAGACGGGCCCGAGGGCTGTCTGTTCGGCACACAGCATCCGGCCCCGGGCTGTCCTGGGAAGGTCCTCGTTCCTACACAGGCTGTCGCACCCGTCCCTTCTGTAACAGCCCGGATGGGAGGGCGGCCACGGGGCACGGATGGAAGGAACTTCTAGCCCCGTCCACCCCAGCACCGGGGATCAGACAGCACACACACCTGCGGTGGGTGCCAGCTGGCACCGGGGCACCAGAGCCATTCCCGGGATCCAGGCCCTTCCCACAGCCTTCAGGACACAGTGGAGAAGCCAGGGTCGGCCCCCCTTGGTCCCTGTCATCACGGCACCTCGGTGGGCGGGTGGCACGCACTGGGGCGCAGCGCTGAGCTCCTCCTCCATCATCTGCACCCAGGGCTCCGAGTGTCACGGGCTAAGATGCACTGCCCCCCCCCACCCCACCCCCGAGCTCAGAGCCTGCTGTAGAGACAGAGGCTCCAATGCAGTGTGGTCTGCGCAGTGGGCCCGGAGGAAGGGTGGCCAGGCCGGGCCTCGGAGGGAGGTGTGCCTGTGTGGGCTTGTGGACAGGGACAGCCGGAGCAAAGGCAAGGGGGCGGGAACCTCCTCCCGCCGGCCGTGTCCACTCAGGCGTGTGAGCCTTTGCTTAAGGTCCTACACATACTATAAGGTTGCAGGTAAAAATGATATGGTCAGGTGTGTGCTCCAGAAAGATCCTCCAGTGGCCGTGGGAAGAGAGGGAGAATGGAGGTAGCGGTTAGGTCGTGGTGACAGGTGTCCGGCATCCAGCAAGGGCACAGGGCAGGCAGAGGAGGGCCCGTGGCATAAGCTTTCCACTCGGGACCCCGCGGCGCAGAGCCCTGTGCGGCCCTCACCTTCCGATGCAAGGCGGGAAGGCACATCCACTCACCCTCACCTCGGGCGGCCACGGTGCCCCTGAGCTTCGTCCACTAAAGCAAGCCGCACCCACGGCGTGGGCAGCTGGCCTGCTGAGCCATGGGTCCCGACTTACTTTGTCCCGTTTGTCTCCACGCTTTGGGTTCCGGTCCTTCATCCTAGACTGCGTCCTGCCTGCAATGCACTCGTGGTGCCAAGGACAGGAGGGCCTGAAATACAGACGTGGCCCGGTCCGGCCCCCTTGGGCCATGGTGAGGGTGTCCGCACCCCGGGCTCAGGGACACATAAACCATGTTTCCTTATCCTCTGACCCCGTGTCTCCACCCTCCTGCCAGCAGGGTTGAAGGTCCTGGTGGCCACGGGTCGGCTTCCCGGAAGAACTTCCTCCACGACTCTGCTCCCGGAGAGGCCGCCGAGGGCTTGGCCTGAACAGTTCTGTCCCTTTATTTTGTTTTATTTTGGTTTGGCTTTGTTTTACTTCATTTTATTTTTTAAAGTTTACTTTGAGAGTGGGGGTAGAGAGATCAGGAGAGAGAGAATCCCAAGCAGGCTCCACACTGTCAGCACAGAGCCCGACATGGGGCTCGAACCCATGAACCGTGAGATCACGACCTGACCCGAAACCAAGAGGCGGTCACTCGACCGGCTGAGCCACCCAGGCCCCCCACCATTCCATTATCTTACAGAGTCACTCGGGTAACAAAATCAGTCTCAGGACCTTCTGACTTCATATCACCAAACAGGATCCGCTCGCCAGAGAATGGTGATTTTGTTCCCCATCAAATGCGGGCATTACTTAGAAGTCGCTGACCTCCTAGAATCTGTACTGTTTCCAGGTTCCCACCAACTCTACTCAAATCCACAATTCTCACACACCAGCATGGAAAACAGAGGCAGGAAGCCAAGCGCGGGGAAGGGGCCCCGCGGTGTGTGCGTGTGGGCTCTCGCGTATGGATGTGCCTGCGTGTGCGCGTGGGGGTGTGCCTCCGTGTGTGGCTGCCATCCACGGAGGGGCCCTCCGTGCTGGGGACGCTGCAGGGGACGTCGTGTCTGTGAGCAGTTCCTGGGGACCCGTGGTGAACGCCCCCAACCGGGTCAGATCCTGGCAGGGTGATCTGACCACGTGATGCCCCCAGGAGCGGGAGGCGTGGGGTCTAGTCCGAGTGTCTTTCTTCGTGGCAGAGAGGAGGCGGTCCTGACCTCAAGATCCAGTCTGCTAGGTTCCCTGGGGAACTCGGCCACTGGCGCCCCCAGCGCCCCCAAGTCAGGGCCCCCCCAGCTCTCGGGGAATTGCCACCTTCCCTGGCTTAGCCCCTGCAGGGCCGGCGGTGGGGGGCACGACGGGAGAAGCCTCGCTCCTACCCCAGTCCTGGGTGTGAATCGTGTCACCCGTTCGTAGACGAGGCCGGTTCTGAGCGGCGGCCCCAGGTCCCCGCGGTCTCGTGCTATCGTGTGCGGGGCCAGCAGAGGACCTCGCTGCCGCCTGCGCCCCAGGCGCAGCCCCGGGACGTGTGTGATGCTCTTGGCAGCTCCCGCGGCCGAGCGAGAGGAAACCGGGCGGGCTCAGGTCCCGAGCACCCTTGCCACTGTGGATGTGGGCGTCTCTTCTAAGTGTGCTTCTGCCGTGCGAGTTCCTGTTTCCAAGTCTCTGGAAGCGAGGGGCTGCTTTTGTTTCGGAAACGGCAGGCGTGCGGCCATGGAGCGGGGCGGCCCCCGTGCCCCTGTCACGGCTCCCAGGGGGCTGGCGAAGCGCGGTCTGGACACCTGCCCAGCCCAGGGGGCCCGATAGTTTCCAGCTGTCTGCTCACGGTCCCATAAACCGCACCGAGGGCATGAGTGCCCCTGCCGCCACCGAGGGTCTCTGATCAACGCACACGCCAGCGTCAGCGCTCTGCTCAGGGGACAGAAGCAGTTAGCCCGTGCTCTGGGACTGACCCCAGAGTCACAGTAAACCAGCCCCATGCTTAAACCGTGCAGTCCTCAAACTTTATGACAAGTTAGATATTTAGGCAGCTTTTCAAAACCGTGTTTATTTAAATGATACTGGACTGGTATTAAATTGGTGAGAAAAATCAGCAAGAAGCACCGGGAGGTAGGAGGTTGGGGCTTGTCTGGTGTACGTGCTTGTGCTGCTAATGTCGCACACCCCAGCCGCCATATCTGGAGCCCTCCTCGCCCGGCTGCCCTGGCCTCCTGCCGGGGAGGGGGCGGCGGGGGCGGGAACAGAGGAGCCTGGCGTCCAGGGGCTGCTTCCCGGGGAGAAGAGCTGAGCCCACCAAAGGCTTCCACGGCCTCCCCGTTGGAGGGGTCAGGTGACCAAGGGCCCAGGTGACCGAGGGCCCAGGTGACAGAGGCCCAGGTGACCAAGGGGCCAGGTGACAGGCCCAGGTGACAGAGACCCAGGTGACCGAGGGCCCAGGTGATCAGGGGCCAGGTGACAGAGGCCCAGGTGATCAGGGGCCAGGTGACAGAGGCCCAGGTGACCGAGGGGCCAGATGACAGGCCCAGGTGATCAGGGGCCAGGTGACAGAGGCCCAGGTGACCAAGGGCCCAGGTGACAGGCCCAGGTGACAGAGGCTCAGGTGACCGAGGGCCCAGGTGACCGAGGGGCCAGGTGACAGAGGCCTAGGTGACGGAGGCCCAGGTGACCGAGGTGGGGGATCCAAATCCAATCAATAGCTCGTGGCAATGACTACTGACCCCGTGAAAAGCAAAAGTCTGGGGAAGGAGGAAATCCCGGTCCTCGCACAAGTCGGGAGGCAGCAGAAAGAAGCACAAGCTGACTGATTCCGCCACCTGTGGCCGGTGATGACACAGACCGTCGTTCCCCAAGTCCGGGGATAATCTGTAAACCTGGTACGTTTGGAGGGGCTGCTTGACACGCAT
>NW_024412700.1:5303540-5317972 GCF_014898765.1 Herpailurus yagouaroundi | reverse complement strand
TGCAGGGGCACGTGGGGGCGGAGGGCCGGCAGCGCCCCCTGCCTGGTTCCCACCCCGGCTTGCAGGGCCAGGTGCCCGCTGGGCCTTGGACCTGTGTCTTGTCGCCTCACCGGTCCCCGGTCTTGGCCTCGGGGCTGGAGCCGGGCACCAGACGCCCCGTCCGCACCGACCTGTCCCCTGGTGGACGAGGTGGCCCCCCGCGGCCGGCATCTTCGGCTCTGGGACGGGGGTCTCCGAGGCTTCCCCTCGCCAGGCTGGCCCTCGCCCCTGCACCCCGGTCTCCCGGGACGGGCCCCTCGGCGGGCTGTGTGGGGGCCGTCTGCGACCCCCTGCCGTCTGCCCCCCCGCCTCACGTGGGTGCCGTGGCTGTGGCAGTGACATGGGTGCTCGTTGACCGTGGCTCAGTACCCAGGCATGCCTGGGGCCGGGTGGGGGCGGAGGGGCGTGCGTTCTGGCCTCAGGGAGCACCTGCTCACCATCTCTGCCGTCTGCCGGGGGCGGGGGTGGGTGTCACGGGTGACGGAGTCGGGGTGCGCGCTCAGGGCCGGGGCAGCTCCCGGACGCCCCGAGTGGGCAGGGTCACCCGGTACCTCTGTGAAGGCGCAGTTACAGACGAGGCAGCGCCTGGAGCATCATCTCCGAACATCCGTCCAACTCAGCACAACAGACCTCTTTTTCCCACCGCTGTTGCCACCGCTTTTCCAATGTTTACGCAGCTCTTCCTGGCGCTGTGCCAAGCTTTCATATATGTGATTTTATTTAGCTCCTACAAGACCATTATGTAAGAACGATTACAGTTGCTCGGTCATAAACACAGAAACAGAAATGGACAGGGATCAGGGAGCCTGCCAAGATCACGCATCAGTCGTGGCAGGTCCGTGACGTGGACACATGTGTCCACGCGGAGCCCTGGCTCCTGGTGCCTCGAAGCCCATGCTTGCAGAGCACGCACTCGCCTGGGGGTGGGGGTAGGGGTGGGCGCGTGGGGCGCGCCCTCAGGGACAGAAACGGATTCTGGAGGTGGGAGGGTGGGGAGCCCCCACCCCATGACTCCCTCCACCCTGACACCCCAGCAGGCCTGTCTGCTCCCCCCTCCTGCCTCCTGCCTCCCGCCTGCGAGCCAGACCGTGTGCCGAGCCCCCTCCCTGACCGTGAAGCATCCACCCAGAAACTTCGGCACCGACTAAGACAATTACCCTTGAAAGTCCGCAGGAGACCGGAGGGGCAACGGGTTCTGGAGCCCCCACACCAGGGTCATGCTCCCAGGGCACAGGCAGTGTGCACACACACGCGTGCTGACCCTACCCTCCACCCCTGCACGTAGACAGGAGGTCCCTTCCCCTGCACGTAGACAGGAGGTCCCTTCCGCGCTGTCCCTGATCCTGCTCACCCAAGGTCACCCCGGTCCCCACCCCACCCCCACCCCGGTGCCCGGGTCAGACTGCGTTTCTTCCGTCTGCACCTCCGCGCTCACTCCGCAACCCTGCTGCCTGCCTGTCCACCGACGCCTTTTCACAAGCTCAGTTGGTTGATTTCATGTCTGGGGAGGCAAGAGTTTCCCCTGGAAAACGGTCACCTATCAATTTGACGGACTCTGGAAAATATCCTGACCCCGTCACTGGTCTGGCCACTCTGCGCGCTGAGCCCGCACGCCCCAGGTTTGTTAGCTCTGCGTACAGCCGGGCACCGGCCTGGCGGGCTTGCTCCCAAATGCCAAGACGCCCGTGCGCTCCCTCCCTGTGCTGGGACCCCGTGTGTGGCCCCATCGGGCTCCCTCCCTGCCCACCAGCTTCTGGGGTCCGTGTCAGCCAACTGAGGCTGCTCGGCGTGGTCGAGGGTCTTTGTTCGGCGAGGCGGGGCTCAGCTCCCTGTGTGCCACCTTTTGTGGCACTGAGCCGGGCTTGGCATCATTCGGGGGCTTCTCCTGCTGTGCAGAGAGGCGAGGGGTGGACAGGGGGAAATGCAGAGCCCTTAAGGCGTGTCGCCCACCCCCGGCCTCTTACTGGCAGGGCATCGAGACTCCCTGGGGGTGGGGGTGGGGGTGGGGGTGGGTGCCCGCCCGCCCCCGACACCTGGTCCTGTGCCTCTTGTGCCCCGGGCCGCCTTTCCCGCATCTGTAGAGAGCTTGTGAGAGGAAGAGCCACTCGGGGCCAGAAGCCACGGAACGTGTGAGGTGCCGCCCTGTGTCCTGCCCTGAAAGCAGAATTTAGGAATATTCCTTGAAAGAAGGACTACAAGTGCCCACCCCCACCTCTTTCTCCTCCTCTGCATTTATGTGTCTTCCGCTTGGGGCGTTCGCTCCGCGACGGGGTGAGAGAGAAGACGCGCCCCGCGGTCCGGCCCCCTCTCCGCCGCAAGACACCGTCTCCTCGGCCGCGCTCTTCTACCTGGAGGAACTCAGGGCGGGCAGAGGACGCCCTCCGAGGGCAGCACCTTCCAGCGCCGCTCAAGACCAGGGGGCAGGAACGCTTCTCCGACTCAGACGTGGAAGAGAAGCAGAAGCAGGGGTCCGAGCCCTGGGTGCGCGTGGGTGCGGCGTGATGTTGCCAGGTGCGTTCCCTGCGGTTAGCGGGTGCCGGAACCTTATTTGTGGGATACCGCATGTTCCGAACTCGCGGAGTTCTCGCCGTCGAGACTGTTTCCTGCTCAGTTATGGAAACACGATGTAACCTGGCCACTCGACTCAGGCCAGGCCCGTCCTGAGTCACAGCAAGTCCGGATGTGCGTGTGACGCGTCCCTCAGGGTACCCGCGGTCGGAGCGCCCGGGCCGTTTGCCAACTGTGCTCCGAGGGTTTCCTGCGTCTCACGGGAAGTTTCCATTGTAACACTTCCTGCTACCACGGTCTCGTAACAAACGGCAAACCCGTGCGCTCTACCAACTCCACGCGGGCCGACACCGCCGTGCACACGGCGTCCTGTTGAAGGAACCGGCATGTTCCGCCACCTGGCCCCTCTGCTCTCTAAGGAAAGAGGACTAAGCATTTCTCCTCATCGCGTGTTCCTCTGCTTCTTCTCTCTGAACTGGACATTCTCGTGCCGGAAAGGGGCTGAACGTTGACGAGCTGTTGTGAGATCGTTTCTTGGATCCTTGTTTCCCAAACGCTTTCTCTGGGGACGGAACCGGTGCCTCTCTCTCAGAGGGACGGCCGGCCGCCGTTGGGACGTCACAGTGTGAGAGTCTCCCTCCCAGTTGCTTCCGCTGTCCAGCCTGGGTGTCTGACCCTCACAGCTGTCCGTGCCTAGGGGGTCAGCGCGGGGTCCTGGAGCCACAGCCTCGTGACTGCGCCGCCTTCTCGGTGATTCACGGCCTTTCCAGCCCCTGGAGCCAGCCTCGCCGACTTAGCTCAGCTGGTGGGAGCTCTGGGTCCCGGGTTTAATTCTGTCATGAACCCGCGAGTTACTTTCCGGTTCCGAGCTCCGGTCCGCCAGCCTCCCTCCCTCCCTCCGGCCCTGCTGCCCAGCGGGAGCCTCCGGGCCTGCTCGGGGCTGGACGAGGTGGTTGGTGAGTCGGCCTGCGTGGCTGGAAACGTAGCCAAGGCCGATTCCCCGTGCAGGAAAGAACACAGGAGTACGATGTGTTCAGGGCGGATCTGTTCCCCTCTAACCAGAAATCCAGGTCCGTCTATGCCAAGCCTGGAGGGCAGGAGCGGCTGAAAAGGCAAGACCCTCGTGAGGTCTGCAGGGACGCGCTCTGAGGCCACTCGCGTGGGTACTTAGGAGCCATTTCCTACAGCTGAGAAAATGGCGGTGGAAGTTGGGCGTGAACAGGAACGTGTTCGGGGCGGCCGGAGGCTGGCGTCGGCTACTGAGGCTGAAGCAACACGGGATATTGTGAGTGCCGTGGAGCCAGATGACTTCATGAGGAGGGTAAAAGTGATGATTTCACCAAGGGGGAGGAATCAGCCTGGGAGCAAGCCGACTTAGGAAGGAGCCCCCCGCCCACACTGCCCAGGCGGCTTCTACGTCTGTACCCTGATCTCTGTGACAGGAACCATGACAATAAACAAGAGGGCATCTGGGACTCCGCGGAAGAAGCGAGATCACTGCTCAGGGTGGTGCAAATTCATCTCTCCTCGAAGCCTCAGACCACGTGAAGGAACACCGTGGATCTCAGGCGAGGGCCAGGCCTGGTGAGGCCGTGTCCGCTGTGCTAACCCGGGCTAAGCATGAAAGCTTCGTGTTTGTCAGGACTCCCTCTTCAAAGGGTTTGGCATTGGGAACCGGTGCAGAAACGTTTGCGAACCTGGCCAGACTGGCGGGCTGGGGGTCTGCTGTGATCATGTGACGGTGAAACCAGTGCTTGTGCAGTGTGCCTCCTAAACACCATCGGGACTCAGGAAGGAGGGACTTGAGTTCAGAAGGACCCCTGGCTTGCAGGGGCGGCTTCGATGGGCAGGCTGGTGCCTCAAGGCCCACCTACTGCTGGCAGATTCGGTGTCTGTGAACGAGCCCCTTGGAGCCCCTTGGAGACAGGGGTGGCCGGCTGGTGTGACCGGGCCAACCGAGGCCGGGCTGCCCTCTGCTCGGGACCTGGAGGGAGGGGCCAGTCTTAGCCAGTGGGTGAGCAGGCATTTTGTTCCGGTCGGTCCATGGGACAGGCACAAGTCAGTCACTAATGGTGGAGGTCTGCAGGGCCACGGCCTGGCCTTGTCCTAAGTGAACAGGGGCGCCCGAATCTTCCCCACGTCACGGTCGCCGGGGGCTTCTCAGAACACAGGGTGAGAGGTTTCTTAACCTTCAGTGTTTCCTGGGGATTCAGGCTCAGTTACCACTCAGCACTGTCAGGGGCGGATGACGTGCTGGGCCCTGTCCCTGTGTTTCTGGCACACATCCTGACCCGTGAAGCTCTCATGACGGCCTGTGAGACGAACAGTGAGGACACAGGCACAGAGGGGGCCGGGCCCTGGCCCGGGTCTCCCTGGCTGGAACAGCAGAACAGGATTTGACCCTGTGTACGGGGGCAGCGTCCACACTCACAGGGGTCACCTGCCCCCATTTGCCTGTGTGAGCGCGGCGGTGTGCTGGCCCCTCAGGGGTCAGGCTGGAGCTCCGTCTCTCCCTGGCGGCCCCCCCGGGCCCCCAGCCAAGGTGGGGTTCCAACCCCACCTGAAAACTCCATTTTGGGCGAGCACTCCGTGTCTCCTCATCCTGCTCTAGGTGCACGGGAGGGTCGAGCGGGGGTGAGCGCTGTCCCCCGGGGGACCAGGAGCCCCCCCATGCGGGACCTAAGGTGGTCGGATGTGAACTGAACATTATTCCATCTGCCTTCCCCGAGGCGGGCGGTGGCCGAGGCGCTGGGCTCCGGGACAGGCCGGCAGACCCCTGCTCCCACGGGGTCCTGACGCCCTGGGCCAGGGACGGACACCACGGTGGGGAACATTTCTCCATGCCTTGAAAGCTCTTTTCAGAGACAGTATTGATGGTTTTAACTAACATCAATTCAACAAAGCGGCTCCTCACTTAAAACCCAGCGTCCCTCTGCTGTCCACACCTGGGAGGACCCACGACCACTAACAGCATCTGTGTGGGAGGATGTCTGGAAACGGGGAGTGTAGTTTGGTCATCACCTCCGCCACACCGTGCCCTCTCCGCGGGCCCCCAGCACCGTCCTCAGGCTCGCGGCCGGCACGGCCCGCTTGCCGACGGCTGAGGCTCCGGTGGGGAGGAACGCGGAGGGCCACGCAAATCCAGGCTGCGGGGTCGTCCGGGCCCCCGGCCCCCCGCATTTGCCCGCCGACCCGCTTATTTGGGGGCAGATCGAAGGAGCCACTTCAGGCTATTCCCTCATGACGTTCGAGCCTCCCGCTGGCGGTGCACGTGGCTCACTTTTAACCGCGGAGAATAAAGTCAGCGGTGAATGTCCACAGGCAGAGCGATGTCAGAGGTGACCCCGCAGGCGGAGTGACCTCAGAGGTGACCCCATGGGCAAAGCAGTCTTGGAAGTGACTCCCTGCTGGTGGGACGGTCTCGGAGGTGACCCCAGAGGCAGAGCAAAGTCAGAGGTGACTTTACGGCCCCATCTGTAATCAGGCTGAAACCTTCATCTGCCGTGAACCGGGAGCTGCCGGAGTGGGGACCGCTGACAATGGCCTGCAGGCCGGGGTCTCCTGACCCCCACATCTGCGATTCAAGTCTGGGGTTGGTCTTCGAGCTCCTGAGACTCTGGGAGTAGAGGCAGAGCAAGAGGGGCGGGTTGTTGGAGGAGGCAGGTGCCAGCACAGCCCGCTGCCCACCTCCTCCCTGCCAGTGGCACCAAAGCCTGGTCACAGGGGTGCTTGGGCGTGGGTGTCCCCACCCGGCGTGATGGGAACGCGGGCAGCGAGTAAGGAGCAGAGAGGGGAGTTACTCCGGCACCTGCGGGGTCCCCCGCCCCCACAAAACTGGATCCTTCCCGTTCCGGTCACGTGAGGAACAGGCTGGGTGAGCACGTGTGACCAGGTGTTTCCTGTCTCGGCCGCCCGGAGGGAGAAGAGCTGCTCGCGGCCTCTGGGAGGGACGGGGGCGGGTTGTCAGGGTCTCAGGTCTCTGCGAGTCTAGGCCGCGCGTTCCGGCACTCTCCGCGTGGGCACCTACTCTCTCCAGCTTGGATACGCGGCTTCACCGTGGAGATCTGCATCCTGGTGACTGGGAAAAGGAAGTGTTGCTTCTAAGTGGTACCTGCTTGAGGATCCCAAGACCCCAGGGAGGGGTGGTCCGGGGACCCCTGACGAGGCAGACGGCGTGCCCTCCGCGAGGCTCGCCGGAAGCGGGTGTTTTGGTCCGTTTCCAGGAAGAGGAGTTGGGGTAACGAAGGGGAAACTGAGTCACAGGCTTCACTGTGGTGGCTGGAATTGTCGGTTCACAGAAGAGCGACGGGGCACAGCAGAGGCACCGAGTCGCCCCCCGGTGGCTGTTCCTTCGGGGAAGTTGGCGCCCATGTTCATATGTGAGTGTCAGTTCATCCTGAACCAAACGGAGGCTTGGAGGCTTGGTTTGGACGTGTTTGATCAGCCGCGTCAGCCGTTCCTCAGAAGGATACTCAAAATCTGCGCCATGCCTGGGAGGCGCTGGCCCGTCCACCCTGAGCTCTCGTTCCGTGACTTTCCATTCCCTTGGTGGCGCTTGTCCTCTCGTCCGAGTTTATTTTTATTCTGGTTCGGATTGAATTTGGGCACGCTGTAAAGATTTGTCTAAAGGTGCTTTAACACTGTAAAAGTCCCCTGTGCGTCAATGTTATCGACTAAAACATTTTCCTCCGCGGCGCTTGGAAGGAACCGACTTTTAGGGAAACATTTTATTCTTTAGGTCTTTCGCTGTCTCTACATTACACACCGAAGCTAAAGAGTAAAAGTAAAGAACAGTAAATGAATTTTCGCTTCTATTTCGGTGTCTAGCGGTAGGCGTCGCCCTGGCGTTGGTACCCAGGGTTACTGTCCGTTAATGAACAGAGTGTGCCCCGCGCTGAGACGGCAGCAGTGGCCCAGCAGAGGATAATGGTGTGCACGGCCACGGCCACCGTTCTGGAGTTCGCATCCAGCCCTCATGTGGGGACCTGTCTGTGTCGGCGTCTCGGGGGGACTGGGCTGGATCCTTGGGTTTTGGATCCCAGGCAGATCCCTGGGTTTTGCCAGGGTCTGGCCACGTCCTTGGACTCACCAGTCGGGGGACGTGACTCGACCTGCGGCACCGAGGAGCCCGCCGAGTAAATCCCACGCCCCGCCGTGGGCCGTACTGCGTGTGGCAGGATAGGAAGATGTTGGGGAGAAAATGCCAGAAAGAGAAAGAGGGAAAGGGGGAAGCAGAGGGAGCGGCAGCGGGTGGGTGCGGATGCCAGACCCGCCTCCGTCTGGGCGGGAGGGGTCCCCCAGGCGCTGGGGGGTGCACCGCTCACTGCCGGCCCGGCCTGTCGGGGGCCTGGGTCCCCCCTCCAAGACCAAGTGACATAGACCTCACACGCCTCTCCCTGCTTTACCTTCAGTGTCTTTTCTTCCCTGCGTCTTTAAACAAGTCTCCTTCCACGTGAGGCATGCAGTCCCTCCAGCAGCACTGTGACCGTGACCGTGACCGTGCCAGGCAGGACTGGCGGGAGCTGTAGGGGGTGGGGGTGGAGAGCGTCACCCTCCGGTCACTCCAGGCTTGTGTGAGGAGGTGCCCTGTGTCTCCCGAACATCCCCCGGCCTGAACCCAGTCGCGAGGACACGAATAGACAGGTCGATGTCGTGAGACGTTCCCACCGTGTGTCCGGAGCATGCGTGGCCCCGTGTCTTCCGTGGGGTTTCCTTCCCAGGGCAGGAATTGCCCAGGCAGGAGCAAGGAAGAAACAGACAAGGTTCGTGAGGGACTCACGGTCACTGTTCTTGTCGCTTACGCACGAGGACGCGGCCCGGAGACGGGTGCATGAGGCGCGGCTGTGGTGCATGAGCGGGAAAACACCTGGAGGGGGGCACATGCGTATCATTTATTTTTATCGTACTCGCCTGTGTTTTTCAGTTTTTCCTCATTGAGTGTATCTTTCTCTCTGAATGAGAAACAAATAACTTGCTTTTTAAAGGCATTTTTGTTCAGTGCCTCCTGACCGCCGGGGGCACCATTAGACCCCCCCCACCCACCCACCCACCCAGGGAAGGGGTGGGACATGTGAGTTGGGCCGGCGGTTCCCCCGGAGGCAGGGTGTGACCCGGCCGGTGCCCTGGCCGCGAAAGGTCAGCCGCAGAAAGCCCGTCTGGACGCGGTTGCCCCTCCGGCCCCTCCTTTCGCGGCCCCTGCCGCCTCCTTCTGGAAACCCTCCCGTCAAGGCTCTCCCCGCCCAACCTGCTCTCAGAGCACCCGGCGCCAGCCAGTAACCCCACCTCGCACCTCCGCCGAGAAGCGCCTGCATCTGAACAGGTGTCAGACCTCAGCCCAGGCCGGGAGCCTCCTCATCGGCCTGACGCACCTGCCGAGTGAGAAAACCCCGGAGGAGGAAGAGACGTTGATGTGTTCGTGTGCGCGGTGGTGCCTGCTTTTAAGAGGTGTTTACGCCAGCCTGGAGGGGAAGAAAGCTGCCGCTTTATGGCGGCAAAGGGAAGGAAATGGGGTATTTTGGCGAACTAAAGCAGGGGCCGCAAGAAGCACCAGACCCTGTGCTACCTGTGAACCCCTGGTGGCGGGCATCCCCTCCCGTCTGGCCCCGGTAATACTCGACCCACACCCGCCCCACATGGGTCCCGGCTGGAGCCGGGAGCAGAGCTTCCGGACATGAAAATGCCCAGAGGGACAGACGGATCGCGTCCTCAGAGCCCAGCCGGGCGGCACACCCGGGAGCTACTCCAGAGGTCTGGAGCCCACACACCAGCTCGGTCCGTTCCTCTGGGGAGCACACGGTTGGAGAAATATTAATAAAGACCAAGCAGAAACGGAAGCCCATGTGGCCAGCGGGAGAGGCTCACAGCTCCGCTCACCTCCAGGGAGGTGGGACAGAGGCACCAGGGACGTGTGCTCAGGCCGTGAGCGGTGACGGTCCAGACTTGCGTCTGCCTCTCGGGGCTCGGGGTTCCTCGGTGGGCGTTGTGTCATCGCGACGGCCATGTGTACTGGGGCCCAGAGGCCTCACACTTCAGGGTCCGTGTGCAGACAGAGGAGGCCCCCTCCTCCCCCCGCCTCCCCGCCGGACAGCAGGACAACAGCCCAACAAAAGAAGAATTCGTTCTCGTCCCGGCCACGCGGGTGTCCGCGCTTTCTTAAGGAACGTGCTCGCTGCCTGCGACGGCCCCCTCCTGTGTGGCTCCCTAGGCGGCCCCGTGGCCGGGGAGGGGATGCGGCTTGGGGTCCCCTCCCACCAGGTCGCGGCACAGCTGCTGCTCCTCGAGTCCGTGAACTCGGCCTGTAAATCCGAGGGGCCGGGATCAGGGCGAGCTCTCTGGCTCACCCTGGTCCCTGTATAGGCTGCAAGCCTGGTGCTCTACCCCCGTGTCCACCATGTGGGCACCCAGCCCTGCCCAGCAGCCCCGCAGCTGGCCCCTGTCTCCAAACGCAACCCAGAACAGCTGAGAAGGCCGAACCCCGGGGTACCCTCCACGCAGCCGGACCACGGCGGGGCGGCATCCGTGAGAACCTGGGAGGGGGCGTGCAGAGGGTCTGTGGGCAGGACTCACAGCGCGCTCGCAAAGAGAAAGGCCCCGTCGGGCGAATCCGGAGGCATCTGTGTCCAGACGCCCAGGCTCTCCCTGAGCCCCGCACGCCTCCCCACGGCAAAATGCAGCACCCCGTGGGCCGTGTTGAAGTGCCCCCCGAGACTCAGAGCCCACGGTCTCGCGGGCAGCTGGTCACACAGGCACAGCGACCAGCCCCACCTGTGGAAATTCCAGATCCCCAGAGGAACAGCCCATCAGTGCTTTATCAGTGCAGGGACTGTCCTGAGCCAAGTTCCCAGATGCCAGCCAAGGATCGCCTCAGGCCTGCAACTTCCTGCACAGACACCCCATCAGAGAGCCACATCCCCGGCCGACACACCCCGCCGGGAGCGGCCGGCGGGCAGGAGCCGGGCCAGGAGAGGACGCGGACGGCCCTCCCTCCCCAGCTGTCGCTGCCTCCCCAGAGGGGAGACCAAGGCAGAAAGCGGGACTCGTCGCGTTCTCGGGCTCAACAGGGTGGCTCCCCGCTGGCCTCTTCGCCCCAAAGGCCGTGCTGGAGAACTTGTGAGGAAACAGCATCTCGTCCGGCCCCACCGTTATTCTGTGGGTTAGGAGCCGTCAGTTGGTGTGTTTCCTTCTGTAATCAAGCCCGGCTTACCCGGATTAAGTGCTGAGACCACGGGGCGAACGGAATGAGCCTCGTTACCGCTCGTGCAGGACAGATGCTCTCGCTCTTACGGAGCACGCGTGGGTCGTGGGGAGCGTGCGCCTCCCCGGTGTTCACTGATGTGAGCCTCCAGAACGGAGTGCGCACACAGCGGGTGCTTCGTACATGGTGGCTGGGTGAACGAGGGACTCCGGAGACGTGTGGCCACGTGATGGGTGTCGCCCCAGAGGCTTCAGCCGCCTTGAACCCCCCCCCACCCCCCGCATCTGGGGTCACACAGGGCGCCCGGCCGGGTCCATGACGTTCCTCCTCCGCACACGGTCTCCAGGCCACGAAGCAGAGAGTCTCATCGCACTCTGAATACCCCGGGACGGTGGCCCGGGCCACCGCGGGCACCTTGAAACCAGAAACACAAGTCCTAAAGCGGCAAGTTACGTGTATTTTACTGTGTCTGTGCCCTGCTGAGTCACAAACTGATGCAGTTTAGCGCGTGTATCCAAGCGTCTTCCGTACCTTGAGTCCTTTCGGGACAGAATCCCTTTAGGACAGGAGCTCAGTGGGGAAACAAAAGTGTTAAGCTATCTCCCCAGGGTGAGTTTAGGGCTTTGGTGCTAGCTCATAAGCTGCGGGGTGGCCCCAGGAGCCGGCCCCAGGGGGGGTGGCCCCAGGAGCCGGCCCCAGGGGGGGTGGCCCCAGGAGCCGGCCCCAGGGGGTGGCCCCAGGAGGGCCAGACCGGCTGATCAGCAGGGGGTGTCTGGATGCAGTTCTGTGGGGGCGCTGGGCCTGTGCTGTAGCGGGAGGAGAAGCAGGGGCGGGGCCGGTGCAGGTGTCGTCTGGGATCCCCGCGTCTGGGGGAGAAGAGGCCTGTGTGCAAAGGCGGCCGAGGCTCAGCCCCAGCCCCGACGAGCGCACAATGAAAACGGCCCCGAGTTCTGTTTTCGTCGTATGGATTCCAGACAGGAGCAAGACCCAGAACTCCAGATGAACCAGACGTCTGCCTCTGTGCCCGTAAACAGAGCGGAACTGCGGGCGCGGGCACGTTCTAGCCAGCGAGTGGCTTGCGTCCGCGGCCCCCTGGATGCTGTTCAAGACCAGGGCAGCGTCAGAGGTGTTTTGAGAGCAGGGGTCGGGCCGTGCGACCGGGGGCACAGGTGCGAGGGCACCGGTACTCCGGCCGACGCGCTGTGGGCGGTTTCCCGTCATCCTGTTATTTTTATTCCGGAGACAAAGCTCTTTGGAATTACCCTGATCCTTATCCCGAATCCTTGTCCGTTTGCCGTGTCGAGGGAATGAGCGTATCCCTCCAACTTCAGGGCCCCCCGGCTTGCTTTCTTTGCTGCGTCTCGGAGCAGGAGGTACGGGGTGCTGTGCGGCACACCCGCCCCTGCCTCGCTCTTCCCCGCAAGACGACCAACCCCACCCCGTCCACCGGCCCGGCCTCCTCACCTGCCCCCTCCTTCCACGGGGCTCCCACTTGCAGGCCCCGGGCCAGGTGCCCACACGCCCCAGGCCCCCCTCCCTCCCTCCCGCACAGCCGTGGTCACACGAGAATGAGAGCCTGCACCCCAGCCCCCACCACCCCCAAACCCGTCACCCACGGCCCCGTCACCCTGAGAGCACCGTTATCACTTGCGATCTCTTGTATTTTGTCTCTCCCTCCTACGCTGTGACCTCAGGGCAGGAGCACCTGTCTAGAGGAGGGATGTTATAAGAGGGGAACACCCAAAGGAATGCATCTCTAATGGTGGAATTGCAACGGAGAAAAGACTGATTACTCAGCCAGCAGAGTACATGCGGGCTCAAGTTAAAACAACGTAAAGGAAACAGGCTACAAGCCTAGGAGAAACCCCTTTTCCTTTGGATCTCTCTCAGCGCAGAATTGCTGACGTGTGTGCAGCTCGAAACGTGGTGACACCAACCAAGGGGGAGAGGAAGCAGGTGGAAGAGGGTGGGGGTGCGGGAGCAGAGGGAGTGGGTATTGTGCAGCTTGAGGAAGCCTCTTGAGGGGACCCCCTCCTTCTCCACCCCCGCCCCCCACCCCGATGTAAGAACTGCCTGCCCTCTGTGGTGCGGGGGGCAAAATCGGTGCCGGGGCCCTCCCCGTCCCGGGCGCTCGGCCCCTGGTCTTCCAAGATGTCAGAGGTCGCTGCAAACCTCTCCTGTTGGGCTCGTCCCTCTGGGGAGGAGGCAGGGAGCCGCTGGCTCCCCTGTGACGTGCGGGCAGCGCCCCTGCTGGCCCTGAGCCGCCCGACCAGACGGTCACACCTCCCCCCTACCGCACCTTAGCCCCCAGAGAAGCGCTGCCCACACAGCTGGAACCAGACCGACCACGGGACACGGGGGGCCCGGCAGGTGCAGACCAGGCGGCGGGGCAGAGAGCGGCGTGGGGGTCCGCGGAGAGACCCGGAACCAGAGGTGCCTGGGCCACAGCTGTGCAGGAACGAACAACGAGATTACGTGCTTGTAACTTCTTTGGAAGTCGACTTGGGCCAAATGGCGCTTTTTATCGCAGACCCCGTACAACTCTGAGCATCAGATTGGAGCCACAGCCGGGCAAGGGAAACGGAGAGCCTGTACCAGTAATCGCAGTGATCGGTGCTGCCGTGACGGAGGCAGGGGCATTGTCCCCGCTTCACAGACGAGAGAACCGTGTGCAAAAGCCCAGGGCAGGCCCAGCCGGAGTCGCCACGCGTGAGAAGGGGCGAAAGCCCCACGGCCCCCAGCCCTCCAGCACCGGCACCCACACGGGACAGGGCCAGGCACGTGGGAGGGATCCCGAAGGTCAGAGAGGAACCCTGCCCACCCTCGGGCGTGATGAAGCCGGTGCCCCTCGCTTGGGTCAAGGTTGGGGTATCGGGGCTCGGCAGAAAGCGCCCTGGCCTCAGCAAGTCCCGTAATTGGAGCCCATGAGAATTTGGTTCAAATACCTTCTGCTGGTGACTTTACTGCCTCTGTGCGTGGCGCTCTGAGAGCCAGTTCTGACGATTTGGAAGCTTTCCTTGCCTCGGGGCACACAGGCCTCAGTTTACCCCTAGTCCATGGCTTGGGATGCCTTGGGGCACAGGGTTCCCGGGGGCGTGGGTGCCCCCAGGCCAGCTTGGAGCTGGCCTCCTTTCCGCCTCCGGCCGTCCCTGGCCGTGCCTCTGAGCCCCCAGGCCCCCCGCACACCTCTGGTGTCTTCATTTGGGAGGGAAGGAGCCTACCGCGAGGCAGGTGCACGCCCGGCCCCCGTGTCACCGCGGCTGTGCCGTAGGGTATTCGTCGGCGCTGCTCCAACCGTCCAGGAAGTACAGCTTAAGTAGCATCAGGACTCGTGAGTGAGCTGCCTGCCATCCGGGGAATTACAGACTGGGAGAGGGCACAGGCCCGGGGGCCATGCCCCGCAGGACAGCGGCCTGGCCCCACTCAGGTCCTTGGACCCCCCTGAGAGCCGGCCCACCGGACGCCCCCACAGCCCTTGGCCTCAGGGCTCTGGCCTCACCCTGCTGTGGGAGATGGGCTGCAGGGATGCGTCCTGGAGGCCACAGGTGGGCAGGGGTGCTTGGCACCTCTCTTCCCCTCCTCCCATCCCCCTCCCCCTCCCCCTTCTCCCCCTCCACCTTTCCCCCTTCCCCCTTCCTTGCCTCTCCTTATCTCCCCCTCCCCCCTCTTTTCCCTCCTCCCCTCCCCCTCC
>NW_024412700.1:5242514-5298540 GCF_014898765.1 Herpailurus yagouaroundi | reverse complement strand
CCCCAGCTCTCCCTCAGCCCCCCTCAGCCCCCGTCAGCCCCCTGTCAGCCCCCTCAGCCTCCCCGGCCCCCATGAGCCCCCATCAGCCCAGCTGCTCGCCTCCTCCAGCCCTGCAGAGTATGCTGACCCAGGGGCCGGAGGGCGTGCAGTCCTGCTGGACGCACAGCTTCTCGAGCTCAGAGTCACCCTGGGGCAGCGGAGCCTGAGGAAGCGGGGCGGCCCCTGGTCAACTCCCGGGCCTCCGTGGGCGCCGAGCTGCAATACTGCGTCGCGGGAGGACAGCGAGCCCAAAACCCACTGCCGTCCTGTCAGGATGCCGGTGAGGACCCTCTCTGCTCCCTTTCAAATTCATCCGTCTCTTGAGCACCCCTGCAATAGTTCCTTTTTAAATCCCGGAATAGTTGTGATTTTCAAAAAATACTTGAGTGCGGGTTTTGGCACAGAAGCGTGGCAAAGCACGTTGCCCTCTTCCCAGTGGCCGCCGGGAGGCCCGTCCGATCTGCGGGTGCTCGTCTCCCGAGCTGCTTGGCGTTCTGTTTGATCTTCATCTACCCACCGTTGACACATCGCTTCCGCTTTCCTGGAACACACGCGTCTCTTTCGATCTCTTTCGTTACCTTCGTGAGGGATAAAGCGCCGTGTGGCACTTGGGGAGGGCCGCGTGGCGCTCTGCGTCGGGGTTCGTCTGTCCGTCGACCAGTCGACTTTCGCCCAGACCAGCCTAGCCTTTGCCGTTATTGTCGCCAGGACGGGATGGCCCTGGGCTCCGCCGGCCGGCGGCTGAGGTGAGGATGATGCCACGCTACCGGCACCACGGGGAGGAAGGCCACGCCTGCCGTGGGCCCCTGCTGTCACCTGTGCTTGGTGTCGGGCGCTCAGGGCGAGTGGACGCCTTGTCCCCTGGGTGAGGACGTGGGCCACGCTGGGGAAGCAGGCAGCAGGGCCCGGGGGGACCAGAGCGCCACCTCCTGGCAGCGGGAGCCGTCTGTCCCGCGTGTCACCTAGTGGACCTTCTGCAGACAGCGCTCCACACGGTGCATGCTCCTGATGCTAACGTGGAGCATCCCGGAAGACCGCCTTGGAGCGTGACCAAGGTGTGTGTGTGCTGAAGATGCAAGAGTCCGAGAAGAGGGACCCAGCGCCCTTCTTGTTCTAGAAACACCTGGACTGAGACCCGACATCCAACACAGAGCTTCCGGCCAAGGCTGAACTCAAGTCCGCTCCGTGACCCCAGAGATGGCGCCCTGTGTCCCGCGGCCTGTGATGCACGTCCCCTGGTGGGGGACTGCCTCGATGGGGGGCACCATGCTGCCCCCCCCAAATGCACAGGGCCTTGGAAGCAGCCAGCCGGAGAGTAGAGGCCAGAGGAAGAAGTCCCAAGAGCTGATGCAAGAAAGTGGCCAATGACTCACAGATCCGTCTGAAGGGACAGCCAGCCGCTCCTGGGACCGGGAACCCGTATCCTCAACGTGTGTTGTCCTTTCCGGCTGCCCTTGCCCTGGTTTCCGGCTGCTTTTCCTGGAGGGAGCTCGTCGGTGGGGGCTGGCCTGTGTGCTTGTCGGGAAGCACACCACTGTACCCTCCCAGCCCTTAGTCCCAGGACCCTCGGCCGGTGTGTGCCGGGAGGGCCTGAAGGAGTCCTCTGTGCCATCAGCTATCTCTTGGCCTGTTTGTCCCTCTCGCTTGGGGCTTGGCAGGGACAACCCGCCTGGGGAGGGTGGGCACCTGCTGTCGAGGTGTCGAGGAGGTCTGAGTGAACGCCGTCCACGGGGACAGACAGCAGAGCCTGGTGGCCCTGGGAACACGTCAGGGGCCCTCCCACCGCCACCGTCCCCACACCATCCCCAGCCCGCAGGCAGAGCGAGCCTCGTCAGCACAGGCAGGCTCGGGCCCCCGTCCAAGAGTGTCCTGGGCTCGCTGGCCGCGCCTCCCTCCCTCTCCGGGGTGTCCCCACGTGTGTGGCCCTCCTCCCCCCGGGCTGGGTGGGTGCGGCAACAGGCCTCAGTTTCCTCATCTAGCCTGGGGCTAGTGGAAGGAGCCGCTTCGGGACGGTATCGAGACCACCTGTACGTGCTCAGCCGCGTGCCAGGCCGGGGCGTCCAGCAGTCCCCACCTTGTCCCTGTCTGTCTGTCCAGACCCGACTTCTCTCCAAGGCACGAGGCCTTCTCCTGTCCCTCAGGTGAATTCCCCTCTCTGTCTCTCTGCCTCTGTCTCTCTGCCTCTGTCTCTCTGTCTCTGCCTCTCTGTTTCTGTCTCTCTGTATCTCTCTCTGTCTCTGTCTCTGCGTGTCTCTCTCTATCCCTCTGTCTGTTTCTCTGTCTGTCTCTGTCTGTTCCCATCTCTCTGTCTCTGTCTCTGTCTGTCTCTGCCTCTCTGTTTCTGTCTCTCTGTATCTGTCTCTGTCTCTGCATGTCTCTCTCTATCCCTCTGTCTGTTTCTCTCTCTGTCTCTGTCTGTCCCTATCTCTCTGTCTCTGTCTCTGTCTCTGTCTCTGCCTCTGTTTCTGTCTGTCTCTCTGTATCTCTCTCTGTCTCTGCTCTGCATGTCTCTCTCTATCCCTCTGTTTCTCTCTCTGTCTCTGTCTGTCTGTCTCTGTCTCTGCCTCTGTTTCTGTCTGTCTCTCTGTATCTCTCTCTGTCTCTGCTCTGCATGTCTCTCTCTATCCCTCTGTTTCTCTCTCTGTCTCTGTCTGTCTCTGTCTCTGTCTCTGCCTCTGTTTCTGTCTGTCTCTCTGTATCTCTCTCTGTCTCTGCTCTGCATGTCTCTCTCCATCCCTCTGTTTCTCTCTCTGTCTCTGTCTGTCTCTGTCTGTCCCTATCTCTCTGTCTCTGCCTCTACCTTTTGCTTTATCAGCACCCTAGGCGTCATGCTCGTGTCTCTTCCACTCCGTGGCTCCTCGAGGGCAGGACCGTGCCTTGCTCACCCGTGGACCCCCGTGTACAGACTTTGACGTGGGACCACGCTATGCGTCTTGGTGGAACGGGGAGGAAGCACGGAAGGTCGGATCCGCCGTGGGGTCACAGGTAGTGTTAGTGCAGAGGAATGAGACAGGGAAGGTGGTGGCCGGTAACCTGTCTACACCGCATAACACATATCCCGAAGCCCAGAGGCTGATGTAGCGGCCCGTGTTGCTCACGGATCTGCAATTTGGGCAGGGGTGGTGGGGACGGCCCCTCGCGCCGGGCCAGGGCTGGACGGCTCGCCTACAGGGCTGGTCGGTGGGGCCGCCTCCGCGGGCCGCGGGGGTCCCTGCCGGGGTGGCGGGAGCGTCTGGGGGCAGGTGTCCAAGGGGCGGACCGCGAGGCCTCTTGAGGCGCGGACACCGCTGGTGCTCGGGGAGGACGGAGGTCCGGCTCGGACTCAGAGTGGCCGAGCGGCTCTCCCCACGCGCGCCAGCTTGGCGTGGCTGCTCTGGGGTGACGAGCCGGAGGACACGAAGGCGGAATTCTAGAGAGCCTTCTTTCCCGCTGTCCTGTCATCCGAAAGCGCCCCCACCAGGGCTTCATAACTTTGTCACAAAAGTGTCTCCCCAGAGGAGAGAGTCGCGCCTTCGGAAAGCTCACGGCACCATTGAAGGAGAATGAAAAGAAATGAGCTTCACGCGTTCACAATTCCCACATTCTTTGGAAGCACAGAGCCTAACGATTAGAACCTCACCATTCAACGTAAAGAAAGAGAGGAAAAAGCTGCTAAGACCTTCAACACAGAAAATGCTTAATTGAAAATTTGGTCTCTCTACATGTGGCTGTTAAGAATACTTAATTAGCATTATCACTAAGCAGTAATAGTTCGTTATAATGACATTACGCATTCTGTGACGGATACATTTAAGCCAGCAGAAGCCTCCAGTTCTGTCTCTATAAACTCTGCTCCAGAGCCAAGCACAGCTCCAATACGTTTCCGAAATTAAATTCGCCGGATTAAACGAATAGAATCGAGGGTGCCAGAGTTTTGTATCTAAATCACACATCGTGGGAGTGAAAGGCACTCTCCCCCCCAGATAACCACGGCCCGGAGCCGCCTTTGGCACGAGACCCCCCCAGCAGGTCACCTGGCGCGGGACGCACGCGAAGCGGGCTCCGTCCCGCCACGCCTCTGACACCGGCCCCGCCACCGCTCCCACGCGTGACTGCGGTGTCCCCGTTTCCTGGGCTCCTGTTTGAGGGGCCTTGTGGGGCCCGCCCCTCCATTTGTTGCTGGACTAGCACTGATGGCCTCACCGTTGAGTCACAGCTGACCGGGGAGCATGGTTTTACCCGTCCTGTGACTCGTGTGCTGGTTATTTCTCATTTTCGTCAGAAGCTCGGGATCAGATTCTCAGCTCGGTTTTGGCAGCTGGACGGGACGGGCTTGCAGCCTAAGCCATCAGCTGGACTTTTTCTTTTTCTTTTTAACATGAAACTTGTTGTCAAACCGGTTTCCATACAACACCCAGTGCTCATCCCAACAAGTGCCCTCCTCGATGCCCATCACCCACTCCCCTCTCCCCCACCCCCATCAACCCTCCGTTTGTTCCCAGTATAGAAGAGTCTCATGGCTTGGCTCCCTTCCTCTCTAACCTCTTTTTTTTTTTCCTTCCCCTCCCCCGTGGTCTTCTGTTAAGTTTCTTATTTTTGTCAATAGTTCCCCCCCGGACCTGCTTTTTCACTTACATACTTTTCCATTTAATAAAATATATGTATTCTTCAAAGTGGTCTTTGTAGACCGGGAAAAGGAGTGAGTGAGTTTTAGTGCACGAATGAACTGATAAATAAGAAAGGACACCAGATGTTGGCAACGCTTGTACGAGGGGTCTGGGGCGTCAGGTACCCGTTGTGCCTTTAGTGTGTTTTGGTGAGGGCGTTTAATTAAGGCAATGTGGGAAGCATACAAGGGACTTATTCGCTCAACAAATAACCATTGTCTACTCCGGAGATGCCAGGTCCTGGTGACAACGGGCCCGGCCGGTCCCAGCTTCGCATCTAGCGGGAAAGACCATCTTCGGTGTGAGACTCGGTGCACTTGACCGAGACTGGCCTGGAAGGAGCCGAGATCCAAATGGTGACAAGGAGGCGGTGGGAGAATTCTAGAAGAGGAAACGCATTTGCACAGGCCGTGGCAGAGGGACACGCGGCTCTTCCGGAGCTCGGGGCCCAGAAGTCACGAAGCTCGCCGAGCGCTGGAGCCCATGGGTCTTTGTAGGTCAAAGTGTGGTCCTGGTGGGCCGTGCTGGGGATCGGGGGGTCTTCATCCACAAACAGCAGTTGAGCCACACGATCTGTTGTGTGCCCATGAACCGTCCGTGGGTCCCAGGAAGAACAAGTCGGAGTGGACGAGGAGGGGGCAGAGTGGAGGGAGGGAGGCCTGTCGGGGGTCTCGCAAGAACTGGAGAGAGAAGCGGTGCGGTGCAGGGGGCAGTTGGGGAAGCCAGGAGTGACCCTTGGCATCCGGGACGCGGACCCCTGGGCGAGGTCCCACTCAGAGGAGGTGGCCGTGAGTCTGTTTTACTGCCGGTTACCCCGGGGGGATGCTGGCTATGCAGGAGCCACGCGTGTGGCTAAACCATGCTTCTGTCCAACATCTGCTGAAGATTCGGGTCCCCCAGGACCCACACTGCCCCGTGTGGGCCCCAGTGAGGCTCGTAGTAGCAGATGTTCCAGTCGCCTGCAATCACGTTCACTTCCTGATACTGTCCTGATGCGTGTTTGACTTACGGTTTTATAGCCTTCGTCATCCCTCACGCCTAAAAATCAACACGAACGACTTCCTGGAACCAGAACGGAGCTGCTCGGGGGTGGGGTGGTCGGAGGAAGGGGCGTCTGGGGAGCCAGCGGGGCGAGCGGTGCCATTGTTGCTGGGATTGTGGGCAGCTCATTAGCACCTCCCCCCCTTCAGATCGGCGGTAATTAAACTGTGAAATCAGACCAGCGCCTTAAGCCCAGACACCACACCAGGCTGTCAAGAGGAATCGCGGGGGATAAATCACCGGCCCGTGCCCCGCGTCTCCGCCTTGGCACGGGCAAGGCACGCGGGAGGCGGAATAATGAGGACATTCAGGCCTCCTCACGGGTGGACACTGGGCAGGCGAGCTTTGGAAGCGTTGTCATGACGATGACGGGGCGCGGGCAAACTTCCTCCCGCGAGCTATGGTTAATGAAGACGATCGTGAAAAATCATGCCAACGTCGCGGCCATTTCTTGCACGCTGACTGGCACACGTAACCTCACGCCCAGTGGCACCACACAGTGGTGACAGTAATTGTGCTTTGACAAATGGGGCAGAGATGCCGGGAAACGTCCGACTCAGAGGTGCGCGCATTGACTCAGCTGAGCCGTTCCTCCCAGCGAGCTCTTTGTTCCTCGAACCCTCGGTAGGCGGCGTCGGACTCTGGGTGCCCGGCAGCACCTCCAGCCCCTGCTCGTCGTTTGCGGGAGAAAAGACCACAGTTAAAGCAAACACCGCGCCCCTCGGGAGAATGAGGGGGAACGAGAGGACTTAAACTCTTTTTAAAGTTTTAAGGAAATCGGTTTCATTTCCAAAGGGTTTTTCTTGTGGGGTGGTGTTTGCAAGTTTTTTTAATGGCTTTTCTCTCTTGATGGAAGCATTAGGGGTGCATCTGGGGCGGGGGGCGGTGGTTGCCCCTCTCAGTGCGTCGGCCCCCTTAACACCCCGTGAGCCCGGGAGAGAGCCCTTTGTGCGCAGTCGCGTCGCCCGGGAAGACGAGCACGGCGACGCTGTTGCCCGCGTGCCGGCGTGGCCAGGGCGGTGGGTGTCCGGGCCACAGCCACGCTGTCACCGGCTGGGGTCACCTGGTGGCCCCTAATGAAGAGCACACGTGGGCCCTGCGCGTGTGTGCCACGCTCGAGTGGACGCGCTGAGATACACCCGTGACGCGAACGAGCCGGGCGGGGGAGCAGGTGACGATCGATTTGCTGCCAGATGAACCTGCTGAGCCACTCTGCACGTCTGCAGGGGCGGGACTTGAAGTCCCGGTGACTCAGGGAGGTCGCGGGCATTCGCAAATGTACCGTAGCCATAAGCAGGGGTGCGCCTGTATCCACGGCAGCCCAGGCGTCCAGCCACTGGTGACTAGAGAAAGAAGTGGTGTGTGTGCAGTGGAATAGGCCTCAGCCATAAAAAAGAGTGAAGTCTTTGCCGCACCGTGGGCGGAGCTGGAGTATAACACTAAGCGAAACGTCAGAGAAAAACAAACACCCTATGCGTTCACTCGCATGTGGAATTTAAGACGAAAACAAAGGAGCAAAGGGGCAAAAAAGAGAGAGACGCAAAGCAGGAAACACACTCCTGGTCACCGGGGAGGGGGTGCGGGAAGCAGGCGACGGGGACTCAGGATGCACCGGTCGTGACGAGCGCCGGGTGACGTGTGCAAGTGTCAAATCACCGCTGATGTCACACTGTCTGCCAACAGGAGTTTACGTGAACACTCGCTGCGAGTGTAGGCGGTAGCCTTACACGTGGGGTTTGCAGCTGCTGCTTCTGGTGAACGAAGGCGCTCGCACACTTGCACTTGAAGCTGGGGCCGGCCCTTCGGATACTTTTGTTCACGGGTGTTTTTGGAAGGGCAGCGCGGCGGCCACATTGCAGGCCGCGAGTCGTGCAGCGGCTGTCCTCCCGGCGCAGCTCCCGCCCTCAGCGGGGTTTGTGTGTCCTTCATGTTCCGCGTCTTCGGGTCCTGGGTGCCCCTCGGCTGAGCTCCCTTGTCACGTCCTCCCTACCTTCCGCGTACGAAAAGCCGGCCACGAGGGACACGTCGCTAGATGCCGCGGCTTCGGCGCGGGGCATCCCTGCTCTGGGCACGGCCCCTCGTCCCCCTGCCGTCTTTCTGAAGGAGCAGGAGCGTGCAGGGGCCAGGAGCTCCCTCGGCACCCCGAGGCCCGAACCCGGCTTGCTCGCAGAGCGCTAACGTGCGATGGTGCAGGAACGCTCCTCTTGGACTTGAGAGGCGGGGTTGAGCCCGGCTCAGTCACCGATCGGCCCCCTTGCTTAGCAGGTAGACCGGGCACCAGCGAGTCCCCAGGTGCGTCACAGGTGGCTGCCGGGAGCACTTCTGCGTCACTCGTGTGCAGGAGCGCCCTAACCAGGACGTGTCGGCCCCCGCGGGAAAGGCGCTCACCTCCGAGGGCGGACGCTGCGGAGGGCCAGCCTCGTGCTCACAGACAAGCGCCACGAAGGAAACGGAAGCCTGCCCTTCGGTCGCTCCAACTTCGGTGTCCCGGCTACGCCCGTGACGGTCAATGTAGATGCATAAAGGTGATGTTTAGACTGTCAGGTGCTCACCGGGTGCCGCGTGTCACCCTGCCGCCATCCTGGCCCCGCTGCGCAGAGCAGGGTCGGGTGCCGGTGGGCCTGTGCCGTGAATACGGGGGGGGCTATCGCTTCCCTGGAGCCCCACGTCTACAAGGGGGACTGGCAAGGATTCCAGTGCCGTGTGCCAGGCCCTGGCCGGTCACCAAAGAGGAAAGCAGGGAAGCCAGCGCCTGGTGTCACCGCCAGATGTAGTCGGGTTCTGAGGTCAGATAGGCGCTTCCGACCGCGGGGCAGACAGGACCCCCCACACACGACGTGGGGCATAAACCCAAACACGGGGATTCTGGTGCAGTCGACCCTGTGAGAGGATGAACGAGGCAAGCCAAAATTCAGGGTGCTTTGGGTGGCTCCTCGATGAGCTGCCCGAGGAAGCTGGGAGGGGGGCTCGGGATGAGTCTGGAGGGTCTAGGCAGAATGTCCTGTGAGTCACTGAGCCTTTGGGGGCTCAGCTTCCTGGCCTCCATGAACCCGTGTCTCGGTCAAATGCTGAGGGGTCTCGAGCGAACAGCTCTCCGGCCGGGCCGGCTTCCCTCCGCACGGCGTGGTGAGCACCAGGGTCTGTGCGGGCCACCCTGTCCCGCGGGGGCCCCGGGCACAGACACGCTCTGCGGTGACAACACCTGTCCCTGGAGCGGAAGCTCCCTGAAAAGCCGCTGCATCAGCCGTGAAGATGCTGACGGGCTGGCGGAACGAGTGGCTTCCGGGGAACGAACAGCCGCTGCCTCTCCGGGGACCGTGACCCACGGATGAGCTTGGCCGTCCGGAGGGGGCTGGGAGCCTTCACCCAGCGGCGCCCCTAAGGGTTTGCACCCGCCCGCAGTGGGATCGAGGCCGTCGGACCCTTCTGAGAACCGCTTGCTTGGGCACAGCTCGAGCCCTGTGGCCCTTGGGGATCAGAGTGGCTGCGTTCTCCAGAAATGAGGCCCGAGACCAGCCTCACCCACACAGGGTGCAGCTCAGGCGTAGGGACTCGGGCATAGCTTCCCGGACGCAGGGGACAGAGCCTCCTGGAGCCCAGGTTCCAACGGCACCAAAGCGAGTCCCCTCGGCTGGTGGCTTCCAGGGCGCAGGGCCCACGAGCCCGGGACTGCTGAGCCAGAGGCCCTCTCCCGGGTGTCCCTGCAGCCCCGAGATGTTGCGGCTCCAGAGCAGGACACCCGGGCTCCCAGTCAGCCACCCCCGTCTCGTCTCTCCCTCCTGCCTTCCTACTCTGCTAAAATACATAACATGACATTTGTGACTTACCCCTTAACAAGTGTACCGCTCATTCACACAGTCGTGGGGGCCCCACCACCGTCTCCAGAACTTTCCATCTTCCCAAACGGAGACTCTGTCCCCATTAGGCCCTAACTCCCCATCCCCCTTCCCCAGCGCCCAGCGCCCACCCTCTCCTCTCTGTCTCTATGGATCTGGCGGCTCCAGGGACCTCACAGAAGTAGAATCACAGGGCAGTTGTCCTTCTGTGACTGGCTTTGCTCACATAATGAGCATCATGTCCTCCGGGTTCGGCCATCCTGTAGCAGGTGTCGGGATTTCCCTCCTTTCCAAGGCGGAATGATTCTCTGTTGGACATCTATACTACATTTGTTCATTCATCCATCTGGCGATGGACATTTGGGTCGTTTCTACCACCTGACTTCTGTGAATGAGGCTGCCGTGAACATGGGTGTGCAAATACCTGTTTGAGTCCCTGCTTTCCATTCTTTGGGGTAATTACCCGGTTGTGCGATCACTGGATCGCAGGGTGGTTCTGTTGTAGCTTTCTGAGGCCCCCTCCCCGCGTCCTCGCCAGCCCGTCTTCTCCTATCTTTCGTCTCCCGATGACAGCCTTCCTGGGGGGCATCTGCTACTTCGTCTCACATGGTTACAGCTGAAGCCACGCGATGCTGGAGGACGCCGTGAAGGTCCGCTGAACACAGAAGAACTCAGGAGAAGGTTATGTGTTAGAGTAAATACGAGGTGTTGTGGTTTTTCTGAGGTTTGAGCCACAGGGTTGTGCCAGGCGTAGCCAGCCCCGGGCAAGCACGACGGAGACATGAGAATGTCAGGGGACGTGCCCACCATGGACCCTCGAGGTCCCTCAGCAGGCGCCGCCCCACCCCCCAGCGAGCGGCCTTCTTCCCTCCCCAGGTGAGGCCCCTGCGACTCCTGCCCTCGGCCGACTCTCTCGAATGTGAGTCCGGGCGGGGGGAGGAGGGAACGTGCCCCACCCCGCACCGTCCAGGTGGAAAATTAGTTCCTAATGAAGGAGAAGCAACCAGTGACGGCCGCTAAGACCCGAAGCAGATTTTAATCTGGTGGCAGATAGCCGTCGCAGGGTTGGTGGGGGCGCTGACCCTCCAGATGGGCGCGGGGGTCCGCTGCTCCCGCCCACCTTCTGGATGGGCGGAGAGGAGGTTTCGGGGAGGGGGGGCCGGGATGTACCGCTGCCGGTGAGAGCCAGCACCCGAGGGTCCAGACCCGCCCAGCCGGGCCACCCGCACACAGCAGGAGCTGCGACCGGGCCACAGGCACGGCCACAGTGCCCGCTGCTGGGGTCTCCCCCCCCAAGTCCCGGGGCTTCCCGGGAGCTCAGCGTTCGGCTGCCCCCTGATATCTGTGCCCAGCAGCAGGCGCTCGGCACACAGTAGGTGCTCTCTCTGAGAATGGGAGGGGGACCGGGATGGCGAAGGCTCGTCCCCACTCTGGCCTTTGTGTGCGCGACACGGAACAGAGTGAGGCCGACGGCTCCGGCCTTCGCTTTTCCTGCGTTCCAGATGCCTTGTTCAAAGGCAGGTGTCCCGGGAGGTCCCGTGGGGGGCTGACCCCTGAATGAAAGGGGCAGCGGGGTGAGGCCAGGAGACGGCCGAGGCGCCCTCCTTACCTGCCTCCTTCACAGCTGTATTGAGTCTGCCCCTGCCCAGGAAGCGGTCAGGTCAAGGGCAGACGGCGGTGGTTTCATTCCCGTTGGGAGCGTCCAAGAGGTTGAGGGTCACGTGCGTCAAGGAGAGCGTACGGCCCCCAGGAACAAGGAAGCTGTGCCCGGTTTCTTTCTCTGGAAGAGCACGTGCTCCACGTGCCCCACGTATGGGGCAGGCCTAGAAGGACCCCCTCTCTGCACCACGGCAGAGGGGGAGAGCAGGCAAGTGGGGAGGCTACCGCTGTTTGTAGGGAGACCACGGGCATCAGTGGACAGTGTGGGGGCACCCGGAACAGAAGGCGTCAGCGTCGCCCGCGCCCGGTCTCTGGAGGGCGGGACCGTGCTCCCCACGGCCGCGCGGGTCCACTGCACGGGGCACAGCCTGTCCGGCACAGGGGGTGCCCACCACGGTGCCCACGGGCACTTCGGTGCACACAGCTCACACGGGGCCTGTCTGACTGGCGCATCCAGGCCGGCGGGCGGGGGGCAGGGGGCCGGTCAGGACAGGTGCTCCCGGGCGGGGTCTGAGGTTGCTGCCTTCTGAAGGACACGCCGGCCCTGGGCCCCAGTGGCTGCCCAGGTGCCTATCTCAGTGTGCACGGATTTAAACAGTGTTTTTTTTAAACCTGAGTCACGAGTCCAAAATATTCAGGTCTGAGGGTGAAAGTCATCGACAAGTAAACACAGGTTGAAGGCGAGGAGCTGACGGGGGCCGTGCCCAGGGAGCCCCACCGAGCGCTGGGCCGGCCCGGCTCCTCCCGGAAGGAGGCATCTGAAAGGGGACCGTTTGTCTGAAGCGTGGCTTTCAGTTTAGCGGTGATGTGAGCCTCTCCCGTCCCCACGGGAGCTTGCAGCGGGGGCACCGCGGGACACACTCCGTGAGGGGCCGCCTTCCCGCGTGCAGGACTGGTCCCACGCCAGGCCATCGCCCTCAACCTCCCCACGCCCTCGCGGTGTCCTGGGGGCAGCAGGGAGCGCCCCATCTTCTGGATGGGCAGCGGGCACCCACGTTCTCTCTCGGGAGCCGTATCGGTAGAGAACTAACAGACGAGTCAAAGTGTAAGACGAGGACGTGTCTGACCCAGAAGCCTCCTCAGGCCCCGCCAGGCCGAAAGCGCTGCTTCCGCGGGGTGGTCGGCACGCTGGCGCCCGTGCGGCTGGGGCCCCAGGGTTTGGGGCGGGAGCCGCCCTGCACCTGGCTTTCCCACCACGTAGTACGCAGTGAGCAGGGCAGCATTCGGGCTGTGCACCCTCCCCGCCCTGAGATGACCACTCAAAGGACCTGGGCCTTTCTGAAAGTTCTTTGACTTAAAAATATTTATGGGCGCCTGGTGGCTCCGTGGGTTAGGCGTCCAACCCTTGATTTCTGCTCAGGTCATGATCTCACGGTGTGTGAGTTCAAGCCCCCGTCGGGCTCTGCGCTGAATGTGAAGCCTTCTTGGGGTTCCTCTCTCTCTACCTTTCTCACCCTCTCTCAAAAGTAAAGATTTTAAAAAATATTGATAAATAATCTGGCCAAATTATATGCAGCCACACGTCTTTAAACGCAATTTAAGCCCGAAATCAGTGCAGGAGAAGGGAAGACCAGAACGACCCTGGCTGGCGGGCCATCTACCGTCAAACACCCAGGTGAAAATCAGCAATTCAAGACCCAGATCTGGGTTCCACGCAGAGAAGGAAGTTCAGATTTTGTCCAGATTTCCTAGTTTCCGGACATCAAAGGCCAGCTGTGTGTGGTTTCTGCCATTGCTATGGCTCAGGACAAAGGAAGGCACACCGGCATGTGTACGGATGTCCGACAGCCCGGGGCACGTGAGGGCCGCGGTTCACCCCACGGGATGGCGGGGGGTCTCGCCAACGTCGCCAACCGTCCCCTGCTCTCAGCAAAACCGGCCACACAAGGGGGTCCGCTGGGTTCGACCGCTTTCTCAAAGGTGGGCCGAAACCAGTTCTCACTGAGGGCTGACTTACACGAATTAACTAAAGAAATACGTGCAGGAGAAATTTCCCTCTTGCTCGTGTAAATTCAGTCTTTTGATCGTTCTCTTTAAGAAATCACCCTGAGACAGAGGCACGCAGGAAACAACACGGCCGTGACTCCTTCTCAGGAGCTGTCAAGAGTTGAGCAGAGAGGACGTCGTTTCGGCCAAACCTACCCAATGAGGCCGCGGCCAGGCCCCCAGGAGGGGGCGAGGGAGCCCCAAGTTAGTCCGAAAAAGTTCAGGTGATTTTTCAGACACAAAGAGAGAAAGGAATAGTCACTCGCCTTTTCCCTGAAATGTCAAAATTAGTCAGCGTGAGTCGTATAACTTTGAAAGTGAGACGTACTTCTAAATATAAAAACCAAGGAACGATTTCGTTCCCTTAATTATTCCACAACAACCTCACGGTCAGTTGACGTGGGAGCTGGCTCAGAGCGGGGGGGACCATGTTCCAGGGCTGAAAAGCTGGAACAGTTGGGGTTCCGTTTGGGAAGCAAACCGACTGGATGGGATGTGACGCGGGGGTTTGGAATAGGGATCCACGGTCATGTGACTTAGAAGTCGCTACTCCAGGGCCAGGGGACCCGAGAAGGAGCGTTTGAGGCTATTGCCGCCTGTGCATCTGATGGAGGGTCCCCAGGCCCTGCAGGTCAGCAGGACGGGCAGCCAGGAAGGGACACTGGCCCGAAAGCTGGAGCCCACCTGGCTCGTGGATGCCGGCCCGGGGCTCCAGGGGGCGCCCAGCGATCCGGGATGGCCTGCGGGAAGGGATGCCGGGCTCCTCTGGCCTTCCCGGACCCACGCCTGCAGGGGCAGAGGTGCCAGGGCCACGGTCCCCGCTCGGCCAGGTGGACCGGTGAATGGCCTCGGGCAAACCCGCCACCCACCAGTGTGTTCCCTGGGGAGACTCGGACTCTGCTCTAGCCGTTGTGTTCTTTAGAATCCACACTTAGACGTAGTTTTCATTCACGTACGTTCGCCACATTATCGGGGTGGGGCCTTTCTTCCCTGCGGCAGCCCACTGCGTGACAGGGAGCCGTGAAGTCACCTCCCACACGCGCTAGCCCCCCTGCTGGGCTGGAGGGGCCACACCGGCAGCGCACGCACCTTGCACCTGGCAGGCGGCCACCTTAGCGGGGTCGAATCTAAAGGCACCGGGGGGGGGGGGGGGGCCGCGGGGCCCGCCAGGGGGCACACTGCCTGCCGCTCCCGGGTCATGGGCGTCAGCGCCGCGCCCAGCTCCTTCGGGGAACCCTGTTTGCAGGCCTACGTGTTTTGGTATCATGAGATAGTGATGGTGGGAGGGGGGGTCTTAAAAAAACTTTTATTTGGGAAACAATCTAATCAGTGAAAGTGAGATGTTCGACGTCTGCAGTTTCCTCTTGTGAGCAGCACAAAACACGAGTTTAATAACAGGTGGAGGCGTACATCCTTGAAATAGAAGGGGTCTCGTGGCGGACGGCCTCCCTAAATGCCGTTCATCTTGAGACCTCTGTCCCATCCGGAACACTCTTCCTTCTCCCGGCCTTTGCAAGTTTGCCTGGGACTCGTCCAGAGCTCAGCCCTGCCTGCTCCTGCCAGCGGTCGCCTTAGGGACACGAGTGCCCTGGCCTCGGCTTTGGGGGGACGTTCCCAGCTTCCGGGAGGTTCCATGCTCCCCCCCAAGGGTCTTTCCTCCCGGGCCTGGCCTTGCTGTGTCACGAGGCCCAGCCACGGGTGGGACGCCGTCCCATCAGGAGGCCGTCCCCACCTGGAGAATTCAGTGTCAGTCTCCTTTTGCCCCCATCACCCCTCGGGTGTCTCCACCTCCCCTGATGGAGGTCCCCCATTTCCTGCCAGCAGCCTCAGTCCTCCTGTCTGGTGGGCCCTTGCCCCACCCCCCCACCCCCGACCTCTGAGCCCTGGTGGATTTCTGCCTTTGACCCGTCGCTGAAGCCACGATGTGCACGCCTCAGTCCCTCGGGCGTTGGCACAGGAGCAGTGGGGTGGGAAGTGATTGCTTCCTTCTCGCAAGCGTGTCTCCTCCCTCAGCAACAGGACGGTCTGTGTGTGCCCTGCCCTCCTCGCCCCGACGAACTCTCCCTGGACCTTACAAAGCTGAAGCTGTCGCTGGTGCCTGTGGTCACTGTGCTGATGGCCACCTCCGCCCGCATCTGACCACCTCCCCCCCCCCCAGGCTCTGGAGCCACCTTGCATTGACCACAGTACGGTCGCCCTTCACGCTGCCCCCACAACACAGGAGAGAGCCGAAACCCCACCCACAGCCGAAATTATCACCTATCTCCAAAGTTTACTCACTATGGAAATGCCTTGTGGAAATACCACGTTAGAGGATCGACTTAAAAAATACACTCGTGTGACTATTTTTACCGTAAATAAGGCTTACCTTGCCGCTATGTTTTTACCATTTTTACGCGTGTATTTTTGCTTAACACCGTTCTCATGTGGCTGTGTGAATCTTGCCCGTAAGACGTCCAAGCAGTAAGTGCCAGCTGCCCACGCCCACCACACCCGCCCTCGCAGCCCCTGCCCCCAACCCCGCCGTGCGGTCGGCTTCCAGCAAGTTAAAAATGCTCCCGTCTCCCTGCCAAACAGAAAAGACTCGGCGTGTACAGAACCCACCCCGGGAGGGAAAGCTGTGAACATGAGGCCCAGAGGTCCTATAAGTTTCCCAAAGAAAGCTGGTCTAGAATACTCGCCTCGGTACCCTAGTACCAAACCGCTCACAAATAACTGAGCTGTCGGAGGTCAGTTCCAGCTTTACCCCGTGTCCTCAACAACTGGAAGACGCCACGCTCCCGGGCGATTGTCTTTCCAGCTTGCGGAATCCAAACTTCCGTAAAGAATTGTAAAGTGAAACCAGGGAACGTTAGACTTGCTTCCACGGCTGCGGACTCCGTCACCTGGGTGATGGTTGTTCTGATTTTTGTCTGTGACGGTGGACCTCGGGAGCCCTCGAGGTGGCATTTCCCACACCTGCCTGACCTCCAGGTGCCAGTTCTGCCGTGCTTGTTCAAGGACCCGTGATCCTTAAACTCCGCCTGGGGAGTAAGACCATCCCCGGGCTCTGTCCTCAGGCACTTGGAGGCCGGGCCTCGAGCAGACGTTCACTTTCTTTTTTTTTTTTTTTAATTTTTTTTTTCAACGTTTATTTATTTTTGGGACAGAGAGAGACAGAGGATGAACGGGGGAGGGGCAGAGAGAGAGGGAGACACAGAATCGGAAACAGGCTCCAGGCTCTGAGCCATCAGCCCAGAGCCCGACGCGGGGCTCGAACTCACGGACCGCGAGATCGTGACCTGGCTGAAGTCGGACGCTTAACCGACTGCACCACCCAGGCGCCCCGCAGACGTTCACTTTCAACATCACCCTGCTTAGCACCCAGGGTTTGCAGACTCCTTGCTGAGTGGCCCGATTCTCCTGTCCCCTCACATCACCCACCACGGGCGGGGCGGACGTGGGGCAGGGGCAGCGGCAGCCAGGCTTTCCAAGAATGCGGGTCAAGACGTTGGGTCCCCGAGGGAGGGTGGGCAGCGGGGCTGGGCCAAGAGCTTGGCCAGAGTGGACCCGCGGGCACAACGTACTGAATGGAGACCCGAGCAGTGACGCAGATATGTGGCGTCAGCAGTTATCGAGCAGTGACCCAGGGGACACACGAGAGAGAGCCTGGCTGGACCAAAAGTGGGAGAATTCCCAGAGCAGAAGGCCAGGAGGGCGAAGGGGCAGGTTCCTGTGCTGTCGGCTGAGGGTGGAGACCAGGCTTCCCAGGGGTGCAGGCTCGGGGTGTGTAAGGGCCCGGGACTGGAATCTCAACCCGGATTTTGACGGGAAAGGAGTAGTTGGTGTATTGATCGTCCGTACAGTGGGCTTTTTGTAGAGCGATAGATACTCTGATGGCACAGGACGTGCAGGATTGATAAGCAGTAAACTATTCATATTTCGATGTTAATGGCGCGAGGAGTTTTCAAGACAGCCTCCGAGGCGTTTCCTCTCCGTAGGGTTCCACTCAGCACCCGCCGCCTTCTTTCTTGAGGACACGGGGCTCGGGCTGTACACAGAGCCCGTCTGGCCTGGCCCGGGAGGGGCGCCCGCGAGCACCCAGGAGCCCAGCCCTGCCGTCCGCTCCCAACGCTGTCAGCCCCAGAGGAGCCGCTGGGCACTGTGTCCGGTCACCCTGCACCGGAGCGGGTCTGGGTGACGGCCGGGCCCCTCCACTGCCCCCACTGCCCTGCCACAGAACTGCCCACCTCGGGTGACCACGGTTCCAGGGCCGAGGGTCGGCTGCCTTTGACTGTTCTGTACCAAAGCGTCGCAGAAACAGGGTTGAGCTGGAACTTAAGCCAGAGAGCAGGGGCCAGAGTCCAGGGAAGATGGGAGCAAGGAGCATGACTGCACGTGGGGTGGGTGCGCTGCTGGTCAAGGCGGGTGTGAACGGGCAGGAACTGCATGTGGGGGCCCAAAGCCCGGGGGCAGGTGTGGGCGCAGGGCCCAGCACGGCCCCCAGGGGAGACCGCCGAGGCTGGCCGACTCGTGGACACACGCCCGCTGCCTTGCCTCCCGTGGAAGGCAGTGGATCAGGTTCAGGGGAGTCACAACGCTCCTGGGCAGCCCCAGGGGCCCCCTCCACACTGTCTCACCACACCAGTGACGCCCAGCCTCCTCAGTGCACGGGCCCCGCTCTGGTGTGTCTGCTCTGGAAGCAGGTGCACATGTAGGAGGTCCGAGTGAGTGCCGGGGGGCCCCGAGAGCAGGTGCACATTGGGGGGCGTCCGAATGAGTGCTGGGGGCCCCGAGAGTGCAGACACAGGTTCTGTGCGTGAGCACCCAACAGCGTGGAGCCCGGAAGCCGGACTTTATCTGAACACGTCCAAATCGGATTGGAAATCTCGCAGGGCCAGGTTTTCCCCACGGATTTGAGCCCCACGTGTGTCCGTGTGCATGCCGCCACAGAGGTGTGTGTGTGTGTGTGTGTGTGTGTGTGTGTGTGTGTGTGCGTCCCTCCCCTTCCGCCTCGTCAGCCCCTCTCCTCTCAGGAGGGCTGGACGACTTTCTCATCCCTCTCTGTTTGGGGCGACGGTGGAAACAAAGGGCGCCTTGCTGCTATGCCGCGTCCGCTCCGAGCGAGGGCGGCCTTTCCGGCCCCACACCACCTGCCCCGACAGCCGGGCCCCCGAACGGCCGCCTCCCGGGGGCTCCGGCCGCCGCCCCCGCTTCTGCCCTCTGCCAAAAGCCTCCCCTGGAAGCGGGCGGAGAGCTCACCTCCCGAGCGGGGCCGGGTGACGGGCACCCGGGGCGCGGCGGCCGACCCCTCGGAAGGGCTGTCTGCCGCGCACGGCCCCTCGGCCGCGTGATGCCTCCCTGCTAAATTGTATCTGACGTTTCATTTAAATGCTCGGCGCCTTCATTCAGAACCAGCCCTGCCGTGCGCTCAGGGCCCTCCGTGTATGGATTTTTCCTCCTGCCCCCTCTCCCTCGGTGACCCCACCCTCCCCTGGCCCAGCGCACACAAGTGGGGCTGTGGCCGTGTCTTCACGCTGGACGTCGCCCCCGTGCACCCCTATCCCAGGGCCTCCCTCTGGGCATCAGGGTGTCTCCATCTGCAATTTGTAGCCAAGACAGAAATCAATTCCCCGGGATTGCTGCCGCGCGAAAGCCCCCAAGCCCGCTAATGGGCATGTGGAACGCGAGCGCCCCGCACGCCTCCGTGATCAGTGGTGTCGGGACGACTCTGCCCAGCGGGGGTAGGGTGCTCGTTCGAGAGCGATCTCCGTGGGAGCTCTGGTCGAGCGACCCTTTCCATGCAGACATAAGGCATGGCCCGGAACGACCCACCCTCCTGGGGGGGGGACAGGGCCCATCCTGTCCAGCAGGACCAGGAGATACCCTTTCCCCCGAGCCCCCCGAGTGCCCCTGAGCCCCCCGAGCCCCCCAAGCCCCCTGAGCCCCCCGAGCCCCCCAAACTCCCCAAGCCCCCTGAGCACCCCAAGCCTGGGTACGGCAGCAGCTGTACTCTGGTGACAAGCAGATGTGTCTTTGTGAAGTAGGCTCCATTCTCTCCTGTGGTCTCAGAGACGCTCTGGAACATGCGGGTTCTAGCTGCTTTTTTTTTTTTTTTTTTTTAATTTTTTAATGTTTATTTTTGAGACAAAGAGAAGGCAGAGCATGAGTGGGGGAGAGGCAGAGAGAGAGGGAGACACAGAATCTGAACCAGGTTTCAGGCTCCGAGCTGCCAGCACAGAGCCCGACGTGGGGCTCGAACTCATAAACTGTGAGATCATGACCTGAGGCGAAGTTGGTCGCTCAACCAACTGAGCCATCCAGGCGCCCCTAGCTGCTTCTAAACTGAGGCCTTGCACACCCCCTGGTACGTTTAGGTGCTTCCTCATAACAGCTGGTTAGACGCCCGGCCGTGGAGCTGAAGGGAAGGGAGACACCAAAAGGAGTTTGACGCTTAGAACATTTTTAGCTGCCAAACCTGTTTTTAAAAGAAACGAAAACATACTCCCACAAACGCCAGATTAAATGGCATGTGCTGCAGTGGCTGGGGCGGTGAGGGTCCCCTTGCTGTGCGGGGGCTGCCCCGGGAGACCCCTGCAGCAGAGCCAGGGGGGCACAGGGCGGGGGCACAAGGGGACTCTTCACTTACAAGTGTCACTCATCCCGAGGCTGAGCTGTTTCCTCTTCTGACTCGAGAGGCACCACCCACAGGTGGGGAGGACCCTGTTCCTTGAGGCAGGAGCGCTTCTCCTCGTCCCGGAGCTCGGTGCTTGCCAGGACCTGGGACTCACCTAGTGCGTGACTAAAAGCCACTGGGGCCACCAACCCTGGGACGTGAGGGTCCCAGGCGGCACAGAGAAGCTGGGACCTGACGGCAGGTCCTGGGACCCGGGAGGGGCATGCCGTGGTCTCCCACACCCGTCTGGGAGGAGGGTCCCGTGGTGGGGGTCTGCACGGCACGGGCTGCCACAACAGAACGCCTTAGCCTGAGGCCGACAAGGTCAGGTGCCACCCGCTCCGTGTCTGGTGTGGCCCGCGGGCTTGCCGGCCCATGCACCTGCTCCCGGGGCCCTCTTACAGCCCTCCTGGGGAGGCCTGGCCACGTGGACTGCAGGGGTGTGGAGCAGAGGGTGTGACCCCTCCCGCCGACGTTCTCCCACAGAGGGCCCGGGCCTCGGGCGCTGGCGCACTCACCCTCCCCGCAGCCACGGAGCCGCTGCGCAGGGGGAGATGAGCTGGGGCGAGAAGGGGCGAAGCTGGGAGCCTCTGCCTGGCTGCCGGGCCCCCTCCTCACCGACCATCACTCCGCGGGCACTGGAGCTGTGCACCCCCACGTCCGCGTACGGAGCAGGCGTCCAGGTTCTAGAGGGGCCAGTGCAGTGGGAGAAACTCCTCCCGGAGCAGGTACAAGGGCTGGGACGGCCTGGGGTGTCGAGGGGCGGAAGCGGAAGGATGTTATCATTGTCTACGTCTTAAATAAGGAATTTGTTTCAACTTTTTCATATGAAAATGAGATTCTGGGCATGTGTACAGAAGAGCCCTTCGTTACTTCTAGAACGGATTCCATTTTTATCATGGCTGCCACGTGATGGACCGAACGGTCGGTAGATAGGTCTCAGTCTCCCTACACTGAGGTAGGAGTTCCAGTATCTCCCATTTATTGGAATTCCCAACTCTGTGACTCTAATTCAGTGTTTAGGGATGCTTTTTGACCTCTCTCTGTGGGCTGGATGCTCCCTCGTCCTCTGTCACAGCAGCTCTGTTCGTCCTTACCCGCCTGGCCACCTCGTGCTTGGGGGTTTATGCTCTGGTGGAGGAGACTTGTTGAATTAGCTCGTCTACCACGTAGTAGCTCTTCACTAAATACGTGTGGAATTAAGCACTTGGCACAAAAATGGCAAACATAAAAATTATCCAGACGGCATCAAACGTTGGCTCTCTTACAGCTGTTTGAGTCTTTCCACAAGAAATAGACCCAACGGGTGCCTGGCTTGCTCCAGAGCTGCCTCAGTTTCCACGGGGAGACACATGACGTGGCGAGGCTAAGTCGCTTCCACCGCATTTGGTCCAGGGAGACACATGTAGCATCTCTTCAGTGTCTTTTCCAGGTCCTCGCCAGGAACCTAATTCATCCACTGGGAAATGTTTATCTCCATTAAGCACGAGAGAGGCGGACACTGAAGATAGCACAATAGCGACTCCCCTGCCGATGCCTCTGGGTGGGTGGAGGGAGGGGTACAGTTTTCAGCTAGTCTCTGAGCCGGAGCCTTCTCCAGAGACAGCCCCCGCCCAGCAGAACAGGAAAGTGACGGCATCCCGGTTGGCTTGCGTTTTTGTTTGCCCTGGGAATTGCCCACACCCGGCACTGGGTGGCGGCCGCGGGGCTGCGCCATCAGGCTCCGTGTCAGGGTCCCCCGGGCAGTGGGCGCAGGGGGCACTTTCTAGAAGCACAGCTGAAGGATCGTCTCCCGGCACGTGTGCAGCTCGGTCGCTAACAGCGACCCGGTAGGTGTGTGTCTTGCTCACCGTGAGAACCTCTTGTCTTGGAGACGACGTTAAATTAGGAGATGTGTGAATTATATATATCCACTTGCAGGAACAGGAATTAAAGTAGGTCACGGTGTTTCAAAAAGTGTGTTGTGTGCACAGTGTGGTGAAGCTGAAGTGATAGAGGATACGTGGAATAAGGCAGTCCTGTTGGCCGAATCAGCAAAAAATAAAAACCACCCTTAAAATGCACATTTAAACAAATGTAAATGTGAAAATCAATGACAAAAACTTTCAACTGTGCGAGTGTGGGAGCCCGCGTGGCCACGGGCATTGTGGCGCAGAGCTCTGATCTCCCTTGCGATGACTCACGCGGGTGATTCTGGTGCTTAAAACACCAGATATCGCATTATTTCATTTGAAATGACAAAGCTGGGGTGCCGGAGCCTGGGCTGGGTCTCCGGCGGGGAGCGATGCTGGTTGCACTAGAGGCGACCTTGGGCTGCCGCAGCTCGGCCTGGGAGCTTGCTGGCTCTGCATTCCTGAACGAGGCAGACGTCAGTGGGGAAGACCGTTTTCTCTGGCGGGGGCCCCGTCAGCGGGCGTCCCCGCTCACTGGTGAGTGGCCTGTCGGACGAGTATGTAGAGATTGGCTGTGCACGTAAGTGAGAGCTCAGACCTCGGAACGATCACTTCGCGAGGCGTCCACCTGTTCTCTGTGGTCAACGCCCAAGCACATCCACCTTTGGTTTTCCCACAAAAACCAATATGGCGGCACCGGAGGTGATGTGTTTGTGTGGTGACTGAAACGAGCATCTCCCGGACTCACTATTCGATCCAGCAACAACCTTGTGGGGTCAGCACTTGCGAAGAAAGAGCTCAGGGCCGACGGCGTCCGCTGCATCGGCAGAGAGAACTCGGGAAGAGCTGTCGTCCCCAAACTCCGAAATGCGGCCCTCAGCTTCCTGCTGATACCTTCCACTCTTCCACGGGGAGAGCCTGTCTCCTCCGCTCAGGAAAGACTGGGATGGAACGCAGCCCTAGGTGCGAAGGGATCACGACACGCCGTCTCCAGAGCGGGTAAGGCTCTGGAGGCAGGTGTCGGAGAGTAAGGGGGACCCGGCACAGGAGGCTGGGGCACGGGCGCAAATTTTATAATCGTCCCCGGGGCCGGCCCAGGCCAACATTACGGCTGTGGCTTTTCTACTTGTCTTGAGTTGCCGTTACTCAGACAACGAGGAGAAATGAAACCTCAGTCGGGCTGAGGACCCCGAGGACGAAGTAAGCAGCAGGTCAGCTGGGTGGCCCCGCGAAAGTCACTGGTCTTCGGCCCTGAAATGTTTTCCGGTAAAACATGTCCCTGGGTCACAGGGAATTGGGGACAAGAAGTAAAAACTCACGAGTGAAGGGCTGGAGCCCCTTGGCGAAAGGATGCCATCTAAACAGGAAGTGCCTACAATCACCTCGTACGGAATTAACCCTCACGTTCCAACGGTCGAGGACGGTTCCCTTCCCTGCACTTCCCCCCTCCGCTCCCACCGCCTCCCGACTTCCTCCACACCGAGGTCCACCTGCAGTGGCAGCCGCTGGCCAAACAGTCGTGTGTTGCCTGGTGAACGTCTTGAGGATCTGGTCCCTCTGCACGAGGGTAGAAGTGACACAGAGTTCTCATCTTGCCCGAGAAGACGCAGTGCTGACCTCGACGCCTAAAGCACCAAACACCAAGTTATTTCACTTACAACAAAGTGTGGGTGTCAGAGCATGAGCTGGGTCTCCTGGGTCTGCATGAGCAGCGTCGGCCACACCCGGGTGACCCCGGGCCGTCGCAGACTGAGCCCTCCCTCACCCCCGGCCGGGCTCGCCGTCTCGGGTCTGGGCTCAGAGGACACACTGGCATCCGGAGGCTCCACAGAATCGCACCCCCCACATCCGCGTGTCCTTCCTGCTCCATGGCTCTGCTGGCAATTCCCGACGCCAGAGACACTGGAGCCCAAGCCGCGGCAGCCTTCCCGGCGCCGTGGGCGGACCGTCTGCGCGTGGCGTGTGGTCCACTGCTGAACAGCCACATTCCCGCGGCTTCGTAGTCAGCTGGCTGTGACCGCCTGGTTCTAATCGAAGCAATAAACAGTTAATAGGCAGATCTTTTGAAAGCAGTGCAATACCAAGAGGGCTTAATGTTGCCTAAAAGTGAAAGCATTTGTGGTGAAATAAAATCTAAAATCCAGGAGAACAGTGAGGCCCTTTGGGGCACCGGAGACCCATGAGCCTGGGCGGTGGCCTCCAGCAACCGATCCCGACGTGGCACGTGCAAGAAGGGTCCTAACCGCAGGCCGAGCCCCGAGCTGAGAGGCGGGGCCTCTCCTTTCTCACCGGTGTGTCCACGTGAGCCACGTCCCCTGAGGCTGCTGGCCTAGCCCGGCCCAGGAGCCGCAGGCGCCCCACGCCCCTAAACGCCTCTCAGCGCCCCTGTCACGGCCACAGATGCTGTGGACTCCAGACTCAGTGGGGGTATTTGGTGATCAGCACGCAGTGTCCTTGGTGCACCGCAGGTGCCTGTCCCAGACTCTAAGCAGCCTGCGTGGGACTCAGAATGCGGTTCTGGACGTCACGGCTGGGTCTTCGGCCAGGACACGAGACGAGCGTCAATGTCCCACTTGTGCCGCACGTAACGACCGTCACAAGAGGGCTCTGTGCCCTGCTGTCACTGGGGACCACGGAATCAGGACAGAGATGCCCGGGGTGCCGAGATGGAAGTCAGGAGGCCTCGTAACTTGACCGTGGCCGAGGAGCTAACTGCCGAAGGCAGGCCGTCGTCTGGAGCCCCTCCCCAGCTACCAAGTTCAAGCACGGCCTGCAGATACGGGCGGAGGGTCACGGAGCCCCACGTGCCCTCGTGCACACGTGCTCTCTGAGCGCAAGACCCTACTGGCCACCAGGCAGTGCCGGCCTTATGGGGTTTCCTAGCCCATCCCCGGGGGAGAATCCCGCCAGGCTATCCAGGGCTGGGGGGCAGATGCGTACGGGGAAACATCAGTGCCAGACCTGACATGTGCGTTAAGGCTTCACAAGACCCTTGTCAAATTAACTTCTTCATGAATGTGTGGGATTCACGCGGCTGGAACCAGGACCTGAGCTCGCTCTCGTCCGTCCCGGATGCCTGGTGTCATTGCTCACTGAGGCGTCTTCCCGCTGGGGGTGCGCTGCCTGGGGAGCACCCCCGCGGCCTCTGCAAAGGGCAGCTGGAGCCGCAGCAAATTCAGTCTACCCTTTAGAAGTGTCACCTCCGGTCTCGCCAGGATGGAAAGGAACTGCCGTGTAGACGGAAGGTGCTAGCCCTTGGCTCAGAGCCCACGCGCGCCCAGCCCGGCCTGGTAAAATCATACTCTTTTCTTGTTTCTTCTCCAGAAGTGGAGAGAACCTCACTGAAGTAGACAACACACTAAGCACAGAGGACGCGAAAACGTGAGGCATCGTAAATCGCGGCTCTGACGGTCCTGAGGAAGATGCTGGGCCTTCTGCCGTCTGAAGGTGGACACCGTGTTCCCTGACACCCTCTGTCTCAGTCAGCTTGGGCAGCCTTATAACGAACACACTGACATTCCTTTCCTCAGAGTCCGGGGGTGGGAGGGTGGGGTGACGTCCAAAGTCAAGGGGTGGGCGGGTTGGTTCCTCCCACAGCCTCTCTCCTTGACGTGCGAACGGCCACCTTCCCCCGTCCCTCTGCGTGAGCGTCCCTGGCCTCCCTCCTCTTATTAGGTCACCACTCCTGTCACAATGAGGGCCCAGCCTTATGACCTCATTTAACCTTAATTATCTCTTAAAGGCCCATTTTCAAATACTGATCCGTGAGGCGTTAGAGTATCAACATGAGGACTTGGGGACACAGTTCAGTCCATACACCAGAGACCCCCCACCCCCGCCGACAGTGCACAGAGGCTCTTGACATTCGCACTGGGGCCACAGGCAGCAGGCCCGCCCGGTGCACCCAGGACACAGGGTCACCCCCGCCCCGGGCACAACGCCGGGCCTCCAGAGTTGGAATGCGGGCACGAGGCGTCTCCCACTGTCTCCTGAGCCGTGTCTGACACACCCACCTCACCTCCCACCCTGATGCCTGGATGGACTCACAGCAGTCTTGTCTCGAGACAGCCGGATGTGCACACGGGTCGTTATCACCATCATTATCAAGACTGTCCAGGGTGCCGTTGTGTCCCCAAAGTCATCATGACCCAGGCGTGTGGCGGGAGGCAGATGCCTCTGGACAGACGTGTGGACAGGGGACTCACCAGCCCTCACACGTGCTGCACACCTCCCCACAGGAGACGTCGAGATCGGCCCACAGAGTGCCCGCCCTGCGCCCTGAGAATTTAGAACCAACCCAGGGGTCGGATCGTGTTCTGTAATTCCAAGTGTTTGGATGTCACTTGATCTCTTCATATTTTTCAAAAATATTTTTTAAAATAGACTTACATTTATTCTAGTTCCATGTGCTCCTTTTAAAGAGCTCACTTTGTTTCGAATGCCCTAATCATTTCCGAAGGGTGGACTCAAAGCCTTACGCACCGGGTTCCCGGGTGGGACGCAGACCGCCGGAACAGCGGACCCTCCCTGAGCCACACCAGTGACCAGGCGGCCACACAGGCAGCTGTGGCCAGGGCCCACCGATGCCCCCAGCATAGCCGGGGTCGCTTTTACCCAACTGACGTGTCAGCCCGCTAACAAGCGTGATGGGTTTTCCAGCCAAACTCGGTCAAGGGTTGCTCGACTTATCTGTTTGGTCCCGACAGCCGGTCTTGTCGTGAGATCGTGATTTTGAGCCAAGTTACTCATACGGCTTGCAGTGATGGGGCCACGGGGAGCAGCGGTCTGTAAGAGGTGGTTTGACGTGGGTGAGAGGCATGCCTGTGTCCAAAGCCCGCTAACAGTTGGGGGCTGGCCGGGGTCAGCCCCCAGGCCGCGGCTATGGCACGGCTCTGTCCAGCGTCCACCGAGGTAGATCCCCTGGAGGCCCTAAATCAGCATGCCCCTGGATGCACGGTCGGTACCGGGACTGAGCCTTCCCTGGGGAGGCGACTCTCCCGTGGGGCACGCGTGGCTTCTGTTCGGTAGCCCAAGATGTGCCCGTCACCTCGACCGCCGCGTGGCCGGCCCCCGTGCCAGCACCGATGCGGGAACCGCTGGTGTGGGGAGAAGGTACTGGCTTCGAGCCAAGCTGGGTCCTTCCTTGCGTTTGCCTCCGACTGGAGGACCGCTTGGCCCTGCGTTCTGCATCCAGGATGTGGGTGGGTGGATGGGCGACCCCCAGTGGTCCACATGGTTCCAGGTCATCGCGACAGCTTCGCGCCGTCGTCTCGAAGCCAAATGGAAATGGCTGAATTCCAAGTGCAAGTCCAGCCCCGTAACGTTTTGGTAAGATGGGAGCAGAGTCAGGAATAAAAAGTCATCTATTCAGGGAGTCTTGGCTGAGTCACCGCTTAATCACTGGGACGTTGTTAAAATATTTGTGCATCTCTGGGACTGGAAGACGTTGAAACGGTGGCTTTGCTCCCCCTCTACCTGCCGCAGACCCAGGCAGTGGTAATTTACTCTCAAGATACAGCGCTCCTATCAAAGTGTGCGTGTAGACATGGGTTAGAAGTCTGTTTTCAAGGCTAAGTTGTGTTTTCCTGGAAAAACCCAGTTCCAGAGCATTCACTGTCCCCCACTGTGCTACACGCCGCAGACACAAAGATGAGGGACATCGAGTCTGTCCCCAAGGAGACCCCAATGACTAACGCATTCATTCCTTCAGGAGAGTTCCACTGAGCACCCGTTACGCGCCAGGTGCCGTGCTGGTGGCTGCACGGTTCATGCTACAAACCGGCGGCTGCTACACAGTGTGATCTCACGGCAGTAGAGCTTTCCACACGGTGCAGAAATGGCAGAAAGCGGCCGCGGTCGACCTGGAGCGTTCGGGGCAGACTTGGAGGAAGAGTCAGCAGGTGGGCGGGGTCTCGAATGTTAGAGTCACTTAACAGGGGGACATTGCCGGCAGGAGCTTCGCAGGTGAGAGGTGAAGCAATGGTGAGCCACGTGCAGAGTCGTAAGGCGCCACGGGGCGCGGAGGGCGCCTTCGGGGGCAGGATCTTGCCTTCAGGGGAACGCGCCCAACTGAGACAAGACGCCAAGAGACTGGGCTAGAAGACAACACCCAGGTGGGCTCGTGGTCGTCCCGGCCATGTCGGGAAGCTGAGACGTGTCCACCAAGGGCTCTTTGCTCAAAAATAACACGAACATCTTGGGGAAAAACTTGAAAGACTTGGAAACTCGGGGGAAAGCTTGGAAAATAGCTGGAGGTGAAGGAGGCTGAGGACAGGGAGGCCAGTCAGGGGCTATGGTGTCGACCAAGAAGAGAAGAACAAAACCGGTGAGAGCAACGCAGCCAGTAGAAAAGTTCAGAGAGGGTCTCGTGGCACGGAGAGCGCAAGCCGCGAGGCCACCTCACGTCCCCACGGCACCGGGTCGGCACCGGGCAGAGCTTCTCACGGGACAAAGGGGAGGTGCGGGCACGTAAGAGACACGTCATGTGAGGTGACAACACGAGAGTCGGCCACAGCTCCCAACCTGACACGAGGAGCAGACGAGATGGAAGGACGACGCGCTTAACCACCAACCTACTAGTCATGCGGTGCGGCAGACGGGATCCCAAGCCTTCCCAAAGCGAGAGTCTCGAGAACGATCCCGGGCGTGCGGCCACGGCAGGGCGCCCCCGCGACGAGGTCCTGCTTTCTGGCCACAGGTCTTCTGCCTTCGGATGGCCTTCCAGGGGCAGGCCGGGGCCAAGACCGATTCGTGCCTGGACTTCCGTGTGCTGGTCGGTTCGGTTCTGACGTTAGCCCACGAGCTTGTGTGCTGTGAGCCAGGGGCCGGTGCCCGGCAGGAGCCTGGAACAGACGTGGATGAGGGGCCATGGTGTGCATCTCAGAGACAACCACGTGGGAGGACGGAGTGATGATGGGGAGCGGCTGGTGAGGCCACCGTGGGGAAGGTGGGGAGTCTGGGAGCGGCCCCAAGGGGAGAGATGCCCCGGGAGGAGTAACGGCTGGGAGACGGCAGCTGGGGACCCGCGGAGACCAGGGGCCGCCCCGAGCGGGCTTCGGCGGCCAGCTCAGGCTTCCAGGCAGGCTGCACACGCTGTTGCAAAGAACCCTCGTGGGTCCTCCCAGACCTAGTTACATTTTGTGCAATCCCACGGTCACACCCTTTATCAGAAGCGGCCCACAGCATTTCAGAGAAGTTGAGGGATTTTCTAATCCTCGGTAAGAGAGCCACAGCGAAAGGGAAGAGAACGACTGACCTGCTTCCAGCCACGCTCTGGGCCTTCAAACCCCAGGAAGGGGGCCCGGGAGACGCCGGGCCTGGGCTCGACGTGGCCCTGTGAACGTTTACGTGCCCGGCCTCCCAGACGCTTGGCACAGGTCGCAGGGACCGATCTGCACTTGATCTGTGAGGTGAGCTCCAAGGCGGCCGCCGTCACCTGGAAACACGGCCCCCGAGGAGCGGCCTGGCTTCCGGGCCGGTGCCCGCGGGGTCCACACCCCCCCTGTGCCACACGCAGGGCCCCAGAACCCACAACTGCCTGACCGCTCCCTGCCCTGGCTAACGTCGTGTGTGCCTGTGACGTCCCGCTACGTGAGGTGGCCATTCCCGGTTGTAGAGCAAAACTAATTTCCCCAAATCTTCCATAAACCCGACCCTCGAGGAAGGTGGACACGTTTATCTCGGGGCTTCACGCGCCTTTGGGAGACTGTCTCTTTACGGCACGTATTTTGTTTTCTCCCGAAAGAGAGCCCCCTCCAGGCTGTACCCCCCCACCCCCGCACGCACCCCACCAGCGACCCTCCGGACCCACAGAGGCCACTGGGGGAGAGGTCTCTTCCCCACTCAGGTTTTCTGAATCTGCCCTTGTGGCTAACGGCAGTCTTCACGCAGTTTCAGCAGCAGAAACCTCTCCTCAAGAGAAGCTTCCTAGGAACTCGGAGCACAGGCTCGTTAAAAGAGGGGGCGGCCTGAACCCCGGGCTGACGTGCATACTCTAGCCACCGCCCCGGAAACAGTGCATGGGGTTCCCGTGGGCCCTGAGCAAACCCGACCTACACCAGCGGCCCAAATTTCTTCTTTTAAATATATGAAAATTCGGGGCGCCTGGGGGGCACGGTCGGTGAAGCGTCCGACTTTGGCTCAGGTCACGATCTCGCGGTTCATGGGTTCGAGCCCCGCGTCGGGCTCTGTGCTGACAGTTCGGAGCCTGGAGCCTCCTTCGGATTCTGTGTCTCCCTCTCTCTCTGCCCCTCCCCTGCTCGCACTCTTTCTCAAAAATAAATTAAAATGTTACAAAAGTGTTTTAAAAAATAAATATATGAGAATTCAAAGGTGGGAAGGTGGAAAAAGAAAATACTCTGCATTGCATGTGATGAAGCTTCTGCCCCAAGAAGAGTCACGCATCAAGGTAATGACCAACATTGCCATGTTTCTCGAGCTCCTCCCCGTCTGCTTCCCTGTCCCAGGGGTATTATCTGGTGACCACCCGGAACCCGTCGGCCGAGCCCCGGCTGTGCGTGGAGCCCCGCCTGGGGTGAGCGCAGGCCCCGCCAGGCTGACCTCCCTCGGCCCTTTGGTGGGGGGGAGGTCTGTAGAAGAGCCACGATGAAGGCGCCCCCGCTCGCGGGACCCTCTCTGAAGCAGTTCTCCAAGCGGGGCCTGGGGGGGGGGGGGGGGGGGGGAGGCTCCTGAAAGTTTGTTCTGGGGCCTTGAGGTCTGCACCGGGCTGGGGATTCGTTCCTTTTTGTTCCAACTTCATTAACCTCGTATGAGAAGCAGGTGAAAGCAATTTATGCAAATCCTTTTTTCAATAGTCTAAGGCTTTTGCCTTCTGATAATAGGCAGCCGGCGGAGGGAGGGCTGCAGACGGGCGAGTTTCGAGGGCCCAATCGAAAATGGAAGCTTCCCTTATTTCTCCCACGTCTTCAAAAGCTTTTCTGGGGATAAGATAAGAGTGTGATCCCTGAGTTTGGTACAGATGTTTCAAGACTCTGTGTTTCTAAAATCCAATTTGAATTAGCCTCGAACTTTAAAGCTGTTTTGTCTACTGAGCCAAAAGATGCCGTGTGAGGCTGTAATAGGGGGCGTCGTGCGGTCTCCCTCCTTCCTCCTGCCTGACCCCCGACCGGCGCACGCCAGGAGAACCGTCCGGGCCGACGTCACAACTTCTGGAAGCCACGCTGCTTGTCTCTTTCCAGCAAGGGTTCTGTAAGCTTCCCTCCCCGTGGGCCTCAGAGCCTGGGAGCTTAATAACTACCCGCGAGGGCAAGCACGCCTGGACGACCTTGGCCTCATCGGGAAGACCCTTGGGGATAAGCGGGCTGTTGCCACCGGGGCCCCGGTTCAGGGGTGCAGAGCACAGGAGTGGGCTCACCGGGCACGCTCCCTCACTAAGGACCTCGGTGCGGGGCACACACCGGGCACCCGCCAAGCCTCCGTCCGTGGCATAAGGAGCGCGGGCCCACGGGGTCCCCGGGGGGAGGAGGAGGGCTGAGCTGCCAGAGGGCTCCGGGCTCTGACCCCGGGGTGCCGGCGGGAGGGCGGGGCACAGTCTGGGGCAGAAAGGCCGCCCTGAGGCCCCCCCGGCACCTCCTGGTTCCACCGTCTGCTTTCCCGCCTGTCAAACCTTCTCTCAACGATGCCTAATCCCAAGAAGCCGCCATTTGGTGCTTTGCCCACTATTATATCTTTTCTTTGTTTTTTATCTATATTGTGGTAAAACACACGTAACCCAAAATGTACCATTTCAGCCATTTTTGAGGGTAAAGCTCAGTGCGTGAAGTACACTCGCACTCTTCTGCACCCGTCACCACCCTCTGCGTCCAGAACGTTTTCATTGTCCCCAACTGAGACTCCGCCCCTGCGCCCAGCGGCCCCCCCTTCTGCTCTGACTGTGGACATGACGGCTCCCGGACCTCTAGAAGTGGAATCACAGGGCAGTTGTCCCTTTGTGACCGGCGTGGCTCACTGAGCACGACGTCCTCCAGGTCGGTCCATGCTGCGGCGGGTGTCGGCATTTCCCTCCTTCCCGAGGCGGTACCTCCCGTCGCTTGTATGTAGCGCGTTTTCTTTACCGTCACCTGCCGACGGATGCTCGGCTGCTTCTGCCTTTGGGTCATCGTGAAGGATGCGCTGTGAATATTGTCACGCTAGTATCCGTTCGAGGACCCGTCTTCGATCATTTCAAGTACACACCGAGAAGCGGATTGCTGGGCGTGGTATGCGTTTTTCTCCAGAATCACCACGGTGGCCGCCCCTGCTTCCGTTGCCACTGGCAATGCACGGACAGTGCAGTTTCTCTGCGTCCTCCCCAAAGCGTATCCTTCTCTGTTTTTGTTGCGTAGTATCCATCCCGGCAGCTGTAAGCGGTGTCTCTCTCTGGTCTGCACTTCCCTAATGACCGTGACACTGGGCATCTTCTCCTGCGCTCTCTGTCCATCTGTTCATCTTTGGAGAAATGTCCATTCGGGTCCTCGGCCCACTGGGTGGTTTGTCGTAAGGATGCCTTATGTGTTCTGGACGTTAATCCTTTAGTAGAGACATGGCTTACAATTACTGTCTCCCATTCTGTGGGGTGCCTTTTCAGTCTCTTGATGATGTTCTTTGCACAAAAGTCTCTTGCACAAAAGGCAAGAGGTGCGGAGGCCTGAACTTGGGGTAGCGGTGAACTTTTTAAGTTCGATCAAGTCTAATTTGTCTATTTCTTTCTTTTATTGCCTGTGTTTTTGTGTCATATCCAAGAACTGATGCCCCTACCTATGTGTTCTTCTAGGACGTTCATGGTTTTTCTCTGACCTTTGGGTATTTGATCTAGTTTGAGTTCATTTCTGTACCTAGCGTGAGGTAGGGGTCCAGCCTCATTCTTCTGCGTGTGGACGTGTGGGTGTCCTGGCACCGTTTCTGGAGAAGACTGTTCTCCCGCTGAAAAGCTCTTTTAAAGACAATTTATTGTTTGGGCGCCTGGGCGGCTCCGTCGGTTGAGCATCCAACTCTTGATTTCAGCTCGGGTCCTGATCCCACGGTTGTGAGTTCGAGCCCCACATAGGTCTCCGTGCTACGTGTGGAGCCTGCTTGGGATTCTCTCTCCCTCTGCCCTCCCCCACTTGTGCGAGCATGCTCACACTCTCTAAAATAAAAAAAATAATAAAAAAAATAAATGTCAGTTTATTTCTATATAGTATATGGAAAAAGCAGGTAATTTTTAAGTAAAAGAGTTTTATTTTAGACTCTATTTTTAAAAATTGTTATAAAGTTCATTTTATATGATCTTTAAAATATTGATAATCTATAAAGCCAAATATTGACTTTGCCCCATTTAACATACGATGAGTACTTTTTAATTTGTTTTAGATGAATAATGTAGGAAAAAGCATAATTCATGAAAAGTAAACTCAATAATATGTCATGTTTACTTGGGAACTGAATACGTATTACGATGTAAATTGAAATTTAGGGGTTGTGGCTCTGATAGACAAAAGATACTTCAACGACCTGATATTTGAAAGTTCTGACTTTTTCAAATGGGAAATTGTTATCTTTATAATTTCTGTGTTTTATTTATGAATTACAAGATAAAATGAAAAGTTTCAGGCTACTCCTTGTAAGCAAGCCTCTGCAGATAAACACATTTCAGTCGCGGGTAATCTAAATTCTTCATCAATTAGAAGTCCATTGGGATATAGTCACCCTTAACTTTTCCATTTGGAGCACTGTTTTTGAAGCATGAGAGTCACTTTGGGTGGAGGCCACTCTGGTGCGTGTGCATTATATCTGGCCGCTCGGGGTCCCACGAGCTTGCTTCGTGCCACCGTCTTTCCATCCCCCGCCGTGGGCAGTTCTCCTCCGAGAGCTGAGTCATTACTTGCCCTGAGTGTCAAAACGGCAAGTCAGAGCCCGTCATACATCAAACCCTCGCTGTCGGCATCATTCGGCACCGGGATGAGCCATCCAAGTGGCTGGGGGGGGGGGGGGGGCGGGGAACAGGCTGCCCCCGTTTACAAGGCAAGAGACGCGGAGGCCTGAACTTGGGGTAGCGGGAACGGAGGAGGGAGAAGGTGTCTAGGTGTGGTGACCTCGGGGCCTCCGAGTGCTGGTTTGGGTGGCAGGGACAGCGGGATGCGCGTCCCGAGATGTGCCCAGGACACTGGGGGAGGTGTCCAGCCAGCCTGGCGTAGGGCGCACTGTGGCTCACAGGTGGTCAGGCGCCCAAGCACCGGGACAGCAAGCAGGCAGTGGCTGGGACCCCTTTGTCCTGGCACAGTCCCAACTCCCAGAAGTCCGGTCTCCAGCCTGATTGAGTGAGCTCTCCCTGAAAGAGGATTTCTGAACATCGCTTCATTCAATTTTGAACTTCGGCAAATCTCCACCCGTTAACCAGAGCTAGGTGGTCGTCTGATTTAGGGTTAACGGAGATCTGAGGGTCACGCTCTGCGGTGCAGCTGGGGTGTGATGTGTGTCTGGTCTAGTAGACACAGAAGCGGGGGGTGTGTGCCTGTGTGCGTGTGCGTACGTGTGCATTGCACGCATGCAGAGCCTGGACTTGGTGGCTGTTTGCCGAGCGCCCAGCAGGGGCCTGTCGAGCTGGAAAAGTGCGTCTGGCCCACCATCACGTGCAGGTCGCACACTAGAGCAGAGGAGGAACAGACCCCAGGTCCCGCCACCCTCCACACGTACCTCCTTTTCGTTTGGGGATGCCAGCACCGTCCGGTTTAAGAATTTCGGGTGACTATTCCTTTGGATTTTCAACTGGCTGTAAATACAAGTGTGTATCACAAAATGACTTGGCAAGTGGGCACGTGCCGACGAGGGGTCCTCCGCCCGCATCAGGGCCAGGGCTGCACCGGCCACCACACAAGGGTGGGGGGCGGGGGGCCCAGACGTGCACTCCTCCGTCTGGAGGCTGGAGGTTTGAAAGCAAGGTGTCAGCAGGGCCGCGCTCTCTTTCAAAGTTCTGGATGATCGTTTGGGGTTTTCCGTTTGTTTTTATGGTGACAACATTTGAGATCTACTCTCTTAGCAACGTTCAAGTATAAAGTAGGGTATCGTTGACGACAGTCACCAGGGCGTGCAGGACACCCAAGGACCTACTCATCTTCTAACTGAGATTTCATAACTTTGACCAACGTCCCCCACCCCGCACCCTCCCGCCAGCCCCTGGCAACCACCGTCCTACTCTGTTTCTGTGAGTCTGACTTTTTTAGATTCTACGTATAAAGAGATCAACGGCATTTCTCTTTCCACGTAGGACCTATTTCGCTGAGCATAACGCCCTCAGGGTCCGTACGTGTTGTTGCAAATGGCAAGATTTCCTTCTTTTTTGTGGCTGAGTAATATTCCACTGAATACATGCACCTCAGCCATCAGCGGACACCAAGGTCGTTTGCATATCTCAGCTGCGGTGAACGATGTTGCCGTGAACATGGCCGTGCGGATATCTCTTCGAGATGCTGATTCCAGTTCCTTCAGAGAAGTACCCAGAAGTGCGATTCCTGGGTCACATGCTAGCTGTGCTTTTAAGTTTCCGAGGACCCTCCGCGCTGTCGTCCGCGGTGGCTGCACCAGTTTGCGTGCCCACCAGCAGCGCACGGGGGCTCCCCTTTCTCCGCATCCCCACCAACACCTGTTGTTTCCTGTGTCTTTGATTTTAGCCACCCTGACAGGCGTGAGGTGGTGTCTCATGGTGGGTTTGATTTGTGTTTCCCTGATGGTGAGTGACGTTGAGCATCTCTTCCCGTGTCTGTTGGCCATCCGGACGTCTTCTCCGGAGAAGTGTCTGTTTGGAAGGACCCTCCTTGTCTCTGCCAGGTTCGGTCCCTGGCGGTCCTCGGCGTGTAGCTGCAGGCCCTGCCCCCTCACGTGGGGCTGACCCTGCGACTCTCTGTCTTCTTATGAGGATATCAGTCGTAGTGGGTTGGGGCCCATCCTATGACTTGATGTTAGCTAGTTCCATCAGCAACAACCTTATTCCAAATGAGGTCACATTCTAAGGTGCTGGGGCGTCTGAGTCTGTTTGGGCGGCTGTAACAAAAACACCACAGACTGAGGGCTTCAACCACAGACATTTACGTCCCACACTTCTGGAAGCTGGAAGTCCAAGATCGAGACACCAGCCGATTCGGTGTCCGGTGAGGGCACACTTTCTGGTTCGTGACGACGTCTTCTCACTGCATCTCCACCCAGGGGAAGGGGCGTCTTTGAGAAGAACACTAATCCCTTCATGAGGCTCCCACCTCATGACCTAACCACCTCCCAAAGGACCCACCTCCTAATGCCACCACCCTGCGTGTGAGGGTTTCAACACATGAATCCTGGGGGGACACAAACTCAGCCCGTAACATGGGAGTTAGGACTCCGATCTGTCTCTTTCCTTGGAGGCGACACGACTCAACCCATAACTCAGCTAAGGGCACTTGCTGTCTGGTCTTGTAGGAGGGAGAGAAATCCATGAATACATTCTGATATTTTAGTATTGTTTCCAAATGGGTGGGGAGGTAGCTTCCAACACTCACCGGCACTGCCCCCGCCCCCCAGCCTGGGCCCCGCTCTGGAGCCCAGACGGTCCAAGGTGGACCGCTCAGCCTGCTCGACACCGAAGGGGTCTGGGAGTGACCCCTGGCAGTATGGCGAGGCTGGTCAGAAGTCATTATGTGAATGGATATCTGCCCCCAGCCAAAGGTGTTATTCTTTCCTCTAAACCCAAAGGAATTCCGTTTATTACAGCATTTGTCACATCTTCCCATTTATCAGGGTCTATGCCTGCCTCCCTGGAGGGAAAGGTCCTTAGAAACAGACCCCATGTCTTTCCCACCCGCACGGCTCTCACGGTGCCGTCATGGGGCCTCACACTTAAAAAATAAGGACTCAGTAAAGGTCTGATACTAGGCGCCAGTGAACTGGCTATCTCATGGCCGCTTTCTTTCTTTTTTTTAAATTTTTTAATGTTTATTTTATTTTTGAGAAAGAGACAGAGTGTGAGCAGGGGACGGGCAGAGAGAGAGGGAGACACAGAATCTGAAGCAGGCTCCAGGCCCCGAGCTGTCGGCACAGAGCCTGAGATGGGACTCGAACCCACAAACCGGGAGATCATGACCTGAGCCAAAGTCGGACGCTCCACCGACGGAGCCACCCAGGAGCCCCTCGTGGCTGCCTTCCTGGTGGCACGTCCAACGTGCCTCTCGGCCCAGTCCGACTACAAACTGACGAGGCCTTTGCAGAGTGAGGGAAATAGCAGGAGAGGTGCAGAAGTCAAGACCCTGAAGAAGGTTTTCACGGGAAAGGAAGTTTGTGACGCTCTCCCCGCCCCACCTGGTTGGCCTCTGCCAGGCCTCGGCCCCATCAGAGGAGGGACTGGGGGAAGCTGGCCCACACGCCACCACACAGTGACACCGTGGGACTCGTTCACCCCAGAGACCACACTGCCCTCCACTGTGACGGAAGACAGACAAAAACAGCTAAAAACCTAAATAGGACTTGAGTGCCCTGAATCCCCATCCTGTAAACAGCTTCCCACTCAGCCCCCACACCTCCCTCCTGGAGCCCGCCCTGACTGCCAGAGCCCCTTGGAGGGGAGGGGCCGTGCCCCCAGAGAGGCGCTCTCCTCCCTGAAGCCTGCACAGCCTGTTAGCGTCGTGTTCTCTTGGCCCACCATTTCAGCGGAAGCTCCTGGATGCTGAGAACCAGCGGGAAGTGGGAAGTCCTCCTGCGTCCCAGAGCAAGGGGCCGGCCCACACACAGGGCTGGCAGTGGAGGTGCCGGGCACAAGTCTTGCAGGAGGCAGAGGACAGCCCCTCTGTGCGGCCCGGGGTCACGTTCCTGCGTGTTCCTTCCACTTGCACTGGGAAGGCTCCCCGCCCCCAGCCTCGTGAGCGGGGCTCAGGGGTCCCCTGGAAAGCCCGAACTCTTAGCTCCCTCAGCTGGAGTGGACCCGGCAGAGACACCCATCTGCAGAAAACCCAGCCCGATCAGCCCCAGAGCTTAGCGCACGCACGTGGCACCTGGGTTTGGACCCGCGGTGTGGCTGGAAGCGGAGGGGCTCGTGAATGGTGGGTGAACGTGTCCGGGGGCGCCCAAGGGGTCGGACATTCTGCAGGAGGACGAGGCCTCAGGGCAGCCACCCGCAGGTCAGAAGCCAGGGCAGGGGGGCTGAGGAGTGGACACGGGCCTCCCTACCCGGTCCTCAGCTGGAGGAGGAAGGGACCTGGCGGGTTGCGTGGGTGTGGAGGCCCGTGCGTTGGAGACGCCCGTCGGACACCTCGGGCCAGACTGCCTGCCGTGGTCACCAGAGGGTAGTCGAGAAGAATCCGCAGGGCAGGCTCCGGGGGGAGGGGCGCCAAAGTTCCAGGGTTTTCCGCACACGCCCGTGGAGCCACCTTAAATAGCCATGAGCTTCTAGCCTGGTCTGTGCATTCTGGGAAAGCCAGCACGGAAAGAATGCTTTCATTAATCTCTTGTTTTATGTAGCGTGCGTGAAAGCAGAGAAAATGGGTTGTTTTTAAAATAGCCTCTCTCTACAAGTGACTATTTGTAGAATTAGCTGATAGTTCAGAAACTCTGAACTTGTTTGCCAAGTTCATTCAAATTACTCTGATCTTATCACCCTTCCCAAATCCCACGTTTATTGCAGATTTATTTATTGTTGGCGGCGGCCCCCTCCCTCCCTGCGTAATGGCTTAGGAGAGATTACAAAAGGTCATTGATAAGCAGTTAAAAAGGAGACGTCACCCACAGAAAAGTCGGGGCACCGCGGCCCGTGACCAGAGGTGGGGTGCGGGTTTCTGAGGAGGTCGGAGCGGGCCCCGTGGCCGCCAGCGTGGAGATAAATGGCGTGCTCATGTGCCTTCCCGTCACTGGGAGGAGCGCTGACAGACGGCTTCGTATCAACGTCCTAGAGCCGAGTGGTGGCAGGGCGCTTAATCGCCTTCGAGTGAGGAGTGGACCTTAGCGGTGTGAACACCTGCAGGGAAGCACAAACCTGTGTCCGTGTGGGGACACCCACGGGTGCCCTCTAATGGAAGAGATCGCAGACGCCCAGGAGCTGTGCCCCGCTCCCGGGAGAGGCTCCACACCGCGCACGCTGCGCTCACACGTCTCCGGAACGTGGGCCGAGAGCCCAGAGCCGGAGCACAGGCTGTCCCATCACCGGTCACTGGCCACCCTCCTGTCCCCCGCAGCGGGGTTCAGGATTGCAAGTGGGTGACATCGTCGAGCAAACCACATATTTTTACAGATACTTGAGCGAAAAGTGTCATGACTCCGCTTTGATGGCACATGAGTGATCCCCAAGAATGAAGGCTCTGATTTCCAGGCCGGTGAAAAGTAGGAGCAGGTGCATTCGGCCCATGTGTCCATCCATCGTCGGTGCCCTCCCAGCGGGAGACCTGGGGGTACCTTGGGGGCCACCGCTGTCACCCCCCAGCCTGTGGGCTCCCGACGGCCCAGCTCAGGGGCCGCCTTTGCCACGTCCGGAGGCCACAGGACTGTTGATTTAGTCCGTGCAGGCCCGGGGGGGGGGGGGTCGGTTCTCATCCCTAGTTGTCAGGGACGCCGGTGTCTGTTTGGTTTGGGTTGGAAAAAAGGCTAAGCTAAATCTTTAGCCACAAAGTTCACGAAGCCCGCTCTTTCGGGCTAAGTCGGCCCTCCGGGCTCCACGCACACCCCCTGCCAGGGGCCTTAGTCTTCTCGGAACCCACCCGTCATGTCCCTTGGGAACGTGATCTCGGCACACCGGGGACGGGGCGCCTGTCTCCCTCCACCGTGGCAGGGGTCGAGGAGAAGTAGTTCTCCCGAGTGCTGGGGCACCACGTCTGCAGAGCGGGGGCGTGTCCTCCGCTGGCTCCCCGAGGCGACAGAGCCCGCCTTCCCTCCCCGCGATCCGGGTTCCTGGCGGATTTGCTGGAAGTCACCCATGAACCTTCTGCTGGGCCAGGGCTGGCCCATTTCTGGGGCGGCTCAGATTCCGGACGGTCGGGGCCGGGGGGCGATCCCGGACCGGAACCACGCCCCGCGGCGTCCGAGGAGGGGCCGCGGGTTCCGGTCAAACCCACAGTCGGTGGAGCTGAGAAGCGACTACCAGAAGGAGGGCTGGGAGCAAGCAGAGCCCCCAGACAGCAGCCCCGCTGCTTCCTCCCGGCCTCCGCCTCCCCGGGGCCTCCTGTCTCGGCTGGTTGGGCTGCGGGGGGCTTCCAAGGGAGGGGCTCCCGCATCACCAGGGCCACTCCGTGTGACCCTGCCCCGTCGTGTCTTCCCACGATGGCTCGTGTCACTGGCCCGCCGCTCCCAGCTCCTCCCACTTGACACGTTCCTCTCCCCACCTGCACGTGAGGCTTTTCTTGAGAAACATTGCTTCAAGCACGGAGAACCTTCAGTCATTGGGGATGAAGGTGACACAAAAGACACCAGATCCGTGTCATTGGAAAGCTGGAGACGCAGAATATTTTTAGGAGGAACACGCCCAGCACCGCGGATGTTTCCATGGGAAACCGGCTCCCAGCGCTCACACGCGCTCCTGCCTGCCAGCGCCCCTGTGCCAGCCGAGGCGGGCTTCCTCCAGGTGGTCGGATACCCATTTTCAGAGCAAGAAAATACTTTGAGGTTGTGCTCAGTGGCAGCCGTGCGGCACAAGGCCTGAGTTCGTGGGTTTTTCTGTTTGTTTCTTGCTGAGCCTCCTGCTCGTAGCCTCCAGGCGAGGGGACGCTCGTCTCGGGACCGCCGGCTCGGTCCCCAGGGCCTCCTGTGGTCACAGCCCAGCCCCGTGCGGCAGAGGAGGGACTGCCTGGCCGTCCCGGCCTCAGTCCCGAGGATGAATGAAAATTTGAGCATGTGTAACCGATCGTATTACGCCGGTCGTGAAAGACACCTAATGTGGCACCCGGAGCGTCTCGGGCAAACTCAGTCATGAACATAGGTTTTTAAAGTACCGCCATCTGTTTTTATCTTTCGTAGCATTGTAATGTCACTTGTGCAATGACTCGGAAACAATGACACAAGCCCGCTGGCTCACCTAAGGAAGGCCGCCGTCTGGTCGCAAGGAGCGGGCACACAAGACGTGCTCTGGTGACTTCTGGGACTTGGGCACCTCAAAATGTGGCATTTTGTCATTTATGTAGTTCTTTTCTTCAGCACACAGTCACCAATGGTAGCTCGGGGCAGGCCGTGTGGCACCATTGCTCCTTCTTTGTCCATCGTGAAGGGCGTGTCCCTCGAGCGGGCGGGCCTGGCCGGTGGTGCCTGCCGGCGGGGACGTGTGCTCTCCGGGGTGAGGTCCCGTGTCGGCGTCTGGCTCATACCTGCATCTCGGGGTCACCAGGAGAGCAGGCGGCGGTCCCGGGAACCCACGCCAGCGTGCCTGTTCTGAGCCCTGCTCGGGAGCTGCCATTAACAGGTGGCCTCTGAGCACCCGAGGGGACGAGGACGGTGGCCACCTTCCTCGAGGGTGTGACTTGTTGGAGATGGGGGTGTGCCGTTGACGTCACGCGTAGGCTTCCGGGGATTGGCTTTTAACAGAATCTCCAGAGGCAAAGAATGAGGGAGCAGACTGGTTGCCATGAATCTATATGGCCACGAAAAGCAGCCCATTCTTGCAGGCTGTTAACTAGGTGAGCATTTACTGAGGAAGACTCATGGGCCACGCCACCTCGGTTCCGTTCCGGGCAACATTTTTGTCCAGGATAATTAAAGACGTGACATCAGGTGTGTCCCACGTCTGAACGATGCAGGCTGGAGACCGGTAGGAGTAGGGCAAGACGGGTGACAGCCAGGTGTCACTTGGGACCAGCAGTGATTCTGCTGAAATGGCTTCAGGAATTTTCAGCTCTGAGTGAGTCCCCGTATGGACCGTTCACACCAGAGGATGTGGACTGGCCCCTACCAGGCTGATGCAAACCACAGATGTCCCGGCACCAGCTTCCCCCACACCCAGCCACTGCCTTCAGTCTTAGGGGCCGGAAGCCCCAGACCCAGGTGGCGCGGGGACGGCTCCCACCCTCCAGTGGCTCCGCAACCCTTGGTGGCCCCTGACTTGTAGAGGCTTTGCCCCAACCCTCGCCCCACCCCCCTGCCTGCCCATCACCTTCTCTCTGGCATGTGTGTGTCTCCAAATCTCCCCTGTTGTCAGGACACGAGTCACCTTGACTAGCACCTCATGTTCACTGATCACCTCTGAAAAGACCCACCCCCACACACGGTCACAGTCGGACGTACTGAGGGTCAGGACTCCCACATATGAATTTGAGGGGCACCCGTGACATCCCCGAATGTTGACTTCAACCCATAACTTCCCATTTCGTGTTTTCACAATTGAGAAATTCTACGTAAATAATCCAGATGGCCAACTTTTACTTAAAAAAATATCTAAAGTTTTGGGCACCCGCAGGCCTGCTTCCCTCCTGGCCGATGTGCCGAGCAAGGGTGGGGGCCCCTCAGGGGGGCGCGCACTGCCCCGCTGGCCCGGCCTTGTCCTGCCTCGTCCCCGATGGCGCCGGCCCGGCCCCCGGGAGCTTGGCGGCCACAGCCCCCGGTCGCCACCCTGCTCGGCCCCAGGAAGGACTTGAGGCCTCTCTTAAAAGGATTGTGTGCCCCCAAGTGAGGGTGACAGAGCAAAAGAAGTAGAAAACTGTGCCCTCGGGAGTCCTAAATGCACTGGGCACCCAAGCAGCCTAGCACAGCTGCAGTGTCCCGGTGACAGGGACCCGGGCCCTGCGACACGGCTGACCTGGCCACCTGCGGGGCCTCCCTCACTTCTGGGCTCTGCCTGAGAGCCAGGGGAGAATCAGAACGGGAGGAGAACAGACGGGAGGACCTGCACGGGGCCGTGTGCGCCCCAGGAAGGGGAAGCCAAGGTAAAGGCAAGAGATCAGCGTCTTCGCGTCACCGATGGCCACTTGCGTCCAAGGGGGGAGAGGCTCCTGGCTGCTCCAGAGAGCAGAAGAAGGCCTACGAGCACAAATAAAAAAGCCTTATTTCGGGGCCACAAACACAGGCTCTTTAGCATTTGGAGCTTCCCAGTAATAACACAGCTGCCTTGGGAGGCCCCTCCCTGGACGTGGCCAGGCCGAGTGGCCAGGGCAACACGGATAGCATTTGCACAGAGGGGCGGGGTAAGCAGAAGAGACATGATCCAGTGGGTCCGTGAGGTCATGGGAGGGAACAGAAGCCTGGGAGACCCGAAATTATATGCGGAAGATGGCGTGGCACCTCCCAAGTCCCCGTTTGGTGACGCCAGGTTCTCAGCCTTGACCCTAGGGCCCTGGGGGCCGAGTGAGTCTCCGTGGGGGTGTCCTGGGCACTGCAGGGTGTTAACAGCACCCCTGCCTCCACCCGGTGGACGCCTGGAGCATCTCCCCTCCAGCCGTGCTGCCGAAACTGTTCTTGCACGTGACTAATGCCCCTGAGGGGAGAGGCTACATCACACGCGCACGGGCACCCGCGCTCTGCCCTGTGCGGCTCCAGAAGGACCCGGCCCTCCCACCTGAGTCAAGCGCTGGGTCCCGGGCCATTGGCCTTGCGGAATTCGGAGTCAGGCCCGTGTCTGGGCCCCAGCCCCTGCTAGTGCAGCTGTAATTCATCTGCGAGGTGGAAATAGCAGGAGATGTGAAGAGTGCAAAGCACTTTCACTGTTAGGTTGTGTTTAAGACGACTCTCTTCTTACCCAAGAGGAATGGTGGACAGAATGTCAACACACGGCACCAATATGATAGAAGTCAAGTCGAAAAAAATACTCTTAGTTTAATGCTTTGGGGGACGTGGATTACCAGCGTTTACTAGTCCCACACAAGTCTCTAACCAACGTGCCGGGAAAAAGAGAGCTTCATCTAGTCAATGCAGGAATGTGGCTAAAACTGAGTGTTGTTTCTTGACCCCATTTGGAAGTTTCGTGGTAGAGCACTGGCCTCGACCCCCTGAAGAAAGGTCGGTGGGCGTCTCCCTTCTCTGGGATCTCGGCTTCCCGGTGGGCTTGGGCTTCTGCTGGAGAGCAGACTTCCGGATGCTTCCAGCTGCCTGCCTCGGACTCCCCCCCGGGGGCCAGTTGTCAAGGGTCCTCGGCATGAAATGTCCTGAGCCCTGCTCCCCCATCCCACAACGGCCCCGCCCTCTCTCCCCCCTTCCCCCTCCCCGCTCCCCACATCTTCAGTCCTACCTGTACTCAGAGGGAGACCAGCAGTGAGGTGTCAGGCAGGACTCGCTGAAGGCACTCACCCCATGGCCTGGGGACGTGGCAGACAGAGTCCTGGGACATGGGACAGAGCCCGGAGCACTCGGGGAGAGGGCTGTAAGTCTGTGCCCAGCAGGGAAAGTAAGATTTGCTGTGCACATGATCGTGTCCTTACAGGTTTAAAAGGTCGGGTGATGTTCCACGGGGGCTTATTCTGAGCGCCCCAGAAAGCCACAGTGGGGAAAGGACAGAAAGCTGACATTTTAGCTCGCTGTGGGAAGACTCCCCCAGTGCCCACCGCCGAGACACTGTCTGGACCCCAGCACGTGGATGCTCGGCGTCCTCACGGTTTGGGCTCGTCCCGTCCGTGTGGCTGTGGCTGCCAAGCCCGGATTCCAGCCTTCCCCTCCCTGGCCTCCTCTGGGACCCAGAGCAAAGCTTACCTCACGGGCAAGCTCTCTCCCTCCTCCTCTGCGCACCGCCACCGCCTCTCACGATGTGGCCCCGCATTGGCGTGGGCCCGGCGCTGGCTCCCCAGCCGTCCCAAGCTCCGGCCCCTGCGGCCCCACATCTCAGATGGCAGGGACGTACCGGGCCCCAATGCTGAAGCTGGGAGTCCCGCTGGGCACGGTGAGGCCCATTTGTGGTGACGGCCCCTCTGGGTCTCCAGGTCCGTCCCTGAATTCTAGCTCTTCAGACTGTTCCGGCCCCATGAGAGATGGCCGCGTCCTGCCCTCTGGGACTTGTGAAGCCCCCGCACGTCGGGGTGAATCTGAGCAGCACGGGGGTGCCGCCTGGCTCTCTAATGGAGCAGGTCCATTAAACCCTGGGCTCCCTAGAGCACACGGCTGTAGCACCGCCGATGAAAACACTCGAAGCAAGAGGGTCCCGTGGCCTCTGTGGCCCCGCATCTCCTGGAGGGCTGACGGCCCGGCTGCAGCGTCTCCTGCGGACACTTTCCCGGGGTGCACACTTCCTCACGTGGCCCAGGCTTTCGTTACTGCAGGGAGGGGAGGGGAGGGGCCAGTGGCTGAAAGGGCGGTTAGAGGGTAAGATCATCTTTGCGGTTTTCTCGGAGATGAAAGTAAGCAGCCCACACGCCCACCAGGAATTCCTGAGCAGGACGCGCATGGAAGTGCGTCATACTTCCCCGTGAAGCCGGGGCTCTGCCACCCCCGCGTGTGGCCGCTGCAGGAGCGTGTCCTTTGCGACGCTTGTGGGCAGGCGTCTGCTGCGGGGGCACCAGGTCTGAGCGTCCGGCCCCAGGTAGACTCTCAGTGCCCTGGAAGGGGTGTCATTCGTGGGTGACAATTAATCTCTATTCAGACAACGTGTGACAGCCAGGCTCTGACAGAGCAAAACTAATGGAAGGATGTTTCCATCTTAATGATAACTTTTATTGAGCCCTGCTTGGTTTGTTATTAAACCGTGACTACGACCCGTATTACGTCTGATATAAAGGATAAAGAGATGATATGCCTACGGGTGATTATATTGCACTCTTTGGTTTATGAGCCTCGAAGTCCCACGGAGGGAGTTACCCATCACAAGCCACCTTCCTGGCGGACGTTGAACGTAGAAGGCTAAATTGCTTGAAAACGTGTAAAAGAGCGCTCACTTTGGACTACGCTTCTGCGGTTTCGTGAAACTCTGGGCACACGTGACGTATGTCCCGGCTCCGGTCATTTCAGATGGGGACTGACAGGGACAGCCATTCTCGGGCTCAGCTAAGAACCGCCTGGGCGGGGGAGGGTCCCTCTGCTTTGATCCACAAGCCATCTTCCGGGAACCGTGGCCGCATCCCGGTGGTTTAAACAACCTCAGTGGACCCGCGTGGGGAGGGGGGCTGGGCCTCTCCAGGCCAGCGCCGCCTCCGACAGAAGGCAGACCGCGCTGTTAAGGAAGGGAGAGGGAGTATCGCTCGACCGGGAACGTGCATCTCTGCACCAGGAGTGAAGTTCAGGAAACCAGTGTCCCGAGTGCCTGACGCCGGGCACACGCCAGCTCCCGGCCATCTGAAGGCAGCTTTCTTCCCGGGAGCCCTCCTAGCCCGCCACCCGCCCCTCCCCGGGCCGCTGGAGCAGATGTGGGTTTCCCAGGGACTCTAGCTCCCACCACCTCCTGGGGGACACTTGCTGAAACTGGACGCCCCCCGGATTTTTGCTGTTGAGAATACAAGGTAAAGGCATCAGACCTGCCCGTACTTTTGCTTGGAAGCCGCACGGGCGTGCGCCTCCTTGATCGGGCTGGAGGAAGACCGGCCCGCGGCCGCGGCTGACACCCGCGAGACCCGCAGTGCCTTCCTTAGTTCCTGTTCCCTGTGGCTCTGTAATCGGTGGCCCCGGACGTGTGCAGTGGGCGCGTCTTCCGAGGAGTCTGCAGCGTTAATCAATGCCGCGTCCACGCAGGGGAGGGAGGCTCTGTCCCCGCGAGCGCAGAAGGACGGTTCGCGGTGCCGGGCGAGGCTGCACAAGGCCACGCGTCCGGACGTGCGAAGGCACGAGAGTCGCCACACGCGTGCCATCCTTGGGGGGGGGGGCTCAGCGAGGGGGCAGCAGTGCCCGCGGCCACAGCGCCAGCCCTCACCGCTTCCTGTCCCTGCGCCTCCTGTCCCTCGTCCGGGAGCAGAGATGCTAACACCGCCACCACCAGGCAACCGTCAGCGTCGGGGAGGGCCCCGCGTGACCCCGGCGCGCGGCCGGGAGGGGGCCCCCGCGTGACGGCGCGGGGCCAGGACGCTGGCCACCGCGGGGACTCCCGGGCCCGGGAACGCACTCAGTCCGGGGAAATGAAGCTGTGCCTCGGTTCCAAGCTGACGCGACTCTGCTCTGGGACGAGCACGCCGGAAATCCGAAGCGGCCCCGCGGTGCCAGGCTCCAGACGCTGCCGCCCGCGCCTGTCCCGGGAGGTGCTAACACGTGGGGAGGGGGACCTCGCCCTCTCCCTCTCGCCCCGCCCCCGTAGGGGCCCCTGGAGCGGGCTGTGGACCAGCACCCGGCGGGGAGCAGCCGGGGCCCCGCCCTCCCCAGAGCGGGGCGGGGCCCTGCAGGTGCAGCCTAAACGCGAACGTGCGGACGGAGGCCGCTTCGTCGGGGGTCGTCGTCCCCGTATTTTTTGTACTGAACCTTAGAGCCTCAGGTCCAGCTTCGGCCTTCACCTGAAAGCCACGCTTCCTTTTGCTCCCAAGGATAGGAAGCTGGAGCACACGTGGCAGAGACAGCGACAGGAACAAATGGTGACCCGCCGCCCGCGCCTGCGCCCTTCGGCCCCTCGGTCCTTCCGGTAGACCCAGGACCTTTCTGCGATTTTGCGCCCACTTCCAGGTGAGGAAACGGACCGGGCACGATTGGCCGCTGTCATGAGCCACGGAGGCCACGCAGTCGGGCAGAACTAGGCCCGAACCCTTCAGACGAAGCACCGCGCCCAGTCGCCTCCGGCCCCCCCCCCCCCCCACCGTGCGGCGGGCAGAGCGTGAGGACTTTCTCCACGTGCAGCATTGAAAATGCAAGAAAAATGAGCACGCCGGTCACCTTAGCCCCACGCAGGCCGGCAGGAGAAATTCCACCGGGAAAAGTCACCGCGGGGCCTCACACCGGGGGAAGTCGTCAGGGGAGCCCCAGCCGCCTGGTGAAGATGCGTTCGGGAGAGCTGCTGCATTCAGCTACATCACTTATATGGTGACAGGAAACGTGGCTTTGAGAAGATGGTCCTGGCCAGCAGCCGTGTGCTTGTGTGTGTGTGTGCATGCGCCTGTGTGTTGAAACACCACTGGTGGCTGGCCTGGCCTCCCCGTATTGGTTGGCGGCAGTCCAGCGTCCGGGGGAGGGCAGAGGACGAGGCCGAGGGGAGCCGTGCAGGTGCACCCGGCCGACCCTGCGGGAACAGCCCAGAGCTGGCCTCGCTCAGCTGAGAGTGAAGGCATCGGGGGCTTCTGATGGGTCCTCGCTGGACAGCGTGGGTGTGCTCGGGGTCATTCCTTTGCTGCACAGCAAACCGTCCCAAAACCGAACAGGGAAAACAGTGGACATTTTTCGCCGGGGGTCTCCCAGTGTCTGGGCCGGGGGCCTGGCCCCCGGCGAGCTGGAGTTCCGGGCAAGGCCTCCGATGAGGCTGCAGGTGGGGGTCTGCTCCAAGTGGCCGGTGGCCTCGAGCGTGTGGCCACGGGCCCCATGAGAGGCTCTGTCCAAGAGCAGCTTTCATGGTGGTGCCGGCTTCCCTGGGAGCAGGAAGGGTTTGAGACCTCTCGTCACCTGGCCGCCTTCCGTCCCTTAGACTCGTCACCCCGTCCGGCCCACCTCACGCTGCCAGCCACCCAGCCATTCAGACTTACAACTGTTTTGTACTCCCCCATGTCGCAGGCTTCCTGTGACAGATTTGGAATGTAAAAGCAGTTATATTCTTCTCCTTTATTTTAGTTTAAGGTCTTGCACGAACACTGCCATCGCCAGCCCTCTCCCAGGACCAGTCCTGTTCCAAAACAGCGGCTTAAAAAGTTATTTGATCACCTTGAGGTGTGAGGGCCCCTCCAGATTTCCTGTGGACACCCCATCCTTGGCTCGGAGGCGAGCACGCCTCCCGGAGAGACAGGGACCCAGCGGCGGTCACCCTGCAGGCTGGCTGAGGGGGCCAGGGCCACGGAGAAGGGGGGTGGGGAGCCAGTAACATGGATCGGACGGCACAATTATACTTTTCTGGTTGTGTATATTGCATTTAACATAAATCAATCTTTAAAGCCATAGGTGTGTAGAACTGATAAAAAGGATAAAAGCCAACTGTGTTTTTTCAAACACAATTACTGTTACTGAAGCATTACTCTAATAAGAATAGCTATTACTATTGTGTGGGGTGCTTGGGGGTCTCATGACGATGAAGGGAGAGCGACCACACGGAGCCCCTGGGAAGAAGGCGGGGCCGGGGCCAGAAACGGAACCCCCGGGGGGTGAGTGTTGATCGAGGTCACAGCGCTGACCGGCCTGGGCAAACCCGTTTGCCTCTCAAACCGGTTTCCTCATCTGTGAAACCGGCAGTGACCGTGCACAAGCCATGGGGTATCTGTGGGAGTTCTACTAGGCCGTCCACGGAAGAGTGACAAACAGCACGCGTGGCTCGGCGTGCATATGCACGTTCAGTAAGTCGTGATCCACACGTGCGAAAGTATATACGTGTGTGACGTGCTGTGTGTGCGTGTCTTCCGTGTGTGTGTGAGATGGTAGGTGATCTGCGTGGCATGTGCATACAGGTGCGTGGGAGGATCCTGCGAGATGGTGTACATTCATGTGTGATGCAGTTCATGTGTGTGGTCATGTTTACATGTGTGTAGACGGTGTGTATGCCTGTGTGCTGGCATGTTTGGATATGTGTGTATGTGTGTGCTGGCACGTGTGCGTATACGTCAGTGTGCCTGTGTGCTGGCATGTGTGCATACGCATGTGTATGCCTGTGTGCTGATGCGTGTGCATATACGTGTGTGTGTGCCTGTGTGCTGGTGTGTGCATAGACGTGTGTGTCCCTGTGTGCTGGTGTGTGCATATACGTGTGTGTGCCTTGTGCTGGCATGTGTGCATATATGCATGTGCGCATGTGTGCTGGCACGTGTGCATATGTGTGTGCGCCTGTGTGCTGGCGTGTGTGTGCCTGTGTGATGGCGCGTGTGCATATGTGTGTGTGCCTGTGTGCTGGCGCGTGTGTGCCTGTGTGATGGCGTGTGTGCATATGTGTGTGCGCCTGTGTGCTGGCATGTGTGTGTGCCTGTGTGCTGGCGCGTGTGCATATACGTGTGTGTGCCTGTGTGCTGGCACGTGTGCATATACGTGTGTGTGTGCCTGTGTGCTGATGCGTGTGCATATACGTGTGTATGCTGGTGTGTGCATACACGTGTGTGTGCCTGTGTGCTGGCGCGTGTGCATATGTGTGTGCGCCTGTGTGCTGGCGCGTGTGCATATACGTGTGTGTGCCTTGTGCTGGCGCGTGTGCATATACGTGTGTGTGCATGTGTGCTGGCGCGTGTGCATATGTGTGTGCCCTATGTGCTGGTGTGTGTGTGTGCCTGTGTTCTGGCACGTGTGCATATATGTGTGTGCCTGTGTGCTGGCGTGTGTGCATATACATGTGTGTGCTGGTGCATGTGTATATGTGTGTGCGCCTGTGTGCTGGCGTGTGTGTGCTGGTGCATGTGCATATACATGTGTGTGCATGTGTGCTGGCGCCTGTGTGCCTGTGTGGTGGCGTGTGTGCATATGTGTGACAGGACAACAAATCTGGACGTTCAAATACCCTGAAGGCGAGGGACTCAGTGTTGGGTTCGGGTGAGTGAAAGGCGGAGGTGAGAGGCACGGGGGCCGTGTCCCCCCACCTCCAGGGCAGACCCTGTGCGGAGCCAAGAGGCCCGGGCGCTCAGGAAGCAGGACCGCGTGGCTGGCCGGCTGGCGAGAGGGGAACCGGCCTGCAACGGATCAGGAAGCGGTGGTGGAAGTGAATCTCATGGACAGAGGTGGGGACTCTGAGGAGTGAGGGTCACCACCGTCAGCACCTGTGGGGACCAGGAGTAAGGGCCAAGTCAGGGCTCCAAAGGAACAGGAGTTGACTGCTGGAAGGCAGGGTGGAGAAGCCTCCAGCCCCACCCGAACCGTGCCCGTGCAGGTCAGAGAGCCTGTTGTCACGGAAACCGAGAAGCCCCCACGGAGGAAAGGGAACTGGCGCTCTTCGGAGCTGAGACCCGGTGAGGTTTCTTCTCCTGCCTTGTCCCCTGGAGAAGCCGCCCACTCCGCGCCACCACAGCGTCATGACTTTACCATATTTGGGGCCTCACTCTTGTGAAACTGCCTTTCAAGATATATTCCTAATGGTAGGAAGTGATCTTTCTTTAAAGGTTGATTTCAGTTTTTAAAATGCGCAAGGGCCATCGGAGATAAGGATGAGGAAATGGGAGGTAATCAGGTTAACTAAGGTTTTGGGGGAACCAGAAGTCAGAAAGCATGAGAAGGTGTAAGACGAGATTCTAGTTTTGTTTGAGCATATTCCAGATAATTCTAAATGGGAATTTTAGACATGACGGAGAAAGGCTGAAGTGAACATATAAAAACTCCGCAAAGCGTCTGAATTGAGAGATATCCGGATAGATACATCCTGGATTTTAAAAGCAGTCCCAGTACACCAGAGCATCCTATGTAACCGATGCTGATTTTGTGCCATACGTGCTAAAATGCCAACGCACGTCATGCCGCATCGACAGAGCAGATCTGACTGTTTTTCATTCAGTTGGCTACTTGGTAGCTCTGGGTGCGTTCATACGGAATGCCAAAGCGCCACCGCCGAATTTTCCAGAGCGATCGCTGACCCTGCACTTTCCAGGATGGCTCCACGTGTGTCAGAATGACAGGCGGCTAGCCGTTTCCAGCACTTGTGTCCCTGTTAGATCTAAGCGCATGCACACATATTTGCAGTACAGAATCGGAAAACACTCCGTGGCGACTCCAGACCCCAGGGCTCTGTCAGCCTGTGCTTGCATTTAACCGGCCGGTTCTCACACAGAACGGCAGGCATCAGAGTGTTCCTTAAAAGTATACGTAAACAGCACCACGGTGAATTGTATCACTGTGAAATAAACACGATGTCGACTGTTGTTCTACTTTTAATTCCAACCCAACTTAAGGAAAAAAAACTGTTTCCAAACAATCGCATGGACCTGTGGCATGCAACTGACAGAATGTATGAACACCTTCCGGCTGAAAAATGGAGAAAACCTGGGTGTTCTCCACAGCAGTATTTTGTTTCCCATCATCTGGAGGCGATGGCAAAGAAAAGTTAGATTCTTGTTCACGAAGTCAGTCCTTTCTAAGGAATTTTAGCTCAATTTTGTAAAGAATAAAATCTCATCATGAACATGTTATACACACACACACTATACTGAGCACCAACTAGTAAATATGTATTTTTTAGCACTATTTTGCAAATAGCTAAGGTTAGATCGTTACAAAGAAGCAGACTGAAAGGGCTCTACCGTCTAGATTCTAGAACCTGGAGGGTTAGCCTGGAGGGAGACTGTCTGTCTGCAGACATCTGTCCGTGCGAGCAGCAGCGTTTCGGAATGCTACCTCTCCAGAGGAGCCAAGGAGGGCAGGAAGGCAACACTAAGTCTTTGCTTTTCTTGTTCTTATAGGAATTGCGATTTCAAAGTCTGAAAAGGACCGATAAAAATCCCTACATGTTTGTGAACCAATCTTTCAGGAATAAACTTTTGCTGAAATACATTTTTTTTGTTTGTTTTTCATAACATGGTTTCATGTTAGGCCATTGAAGAGGATATCAACTCTATTTTGTAAAAAGAAAAAAAAGTTCCTATTTCTGGACTTTAAAACGTGTAGGTCGATCTGAACACGAGCCAACGTGAGAACAGTTATAAAGGCTGAATTGTCGGTAATTGTCTTTCAAAACCAAAAAAAATGACTTGTATTTTTCTGTTTAGGGTACAGAATTCACATTTTTTTCTTGAAATAAAGGAAGACATTGGAGCCAATAATTTTGCCATTTCTCCATTCCTTTCCATTTTAAAGTGAGGATAACAATTCAATAGGAATATCTTACAGCCGGTGGCATAAGAAATGCAGGAAAACCCCCCTGACCATTCTCCCCAGTCGGTGAATCTGTCCTCACTGCCAAGCAGGAGAGAGAGTGGGTGCCCAGCCTCCTGAAACGTAGGCCCCGTGCCCTACGGTGGACGTGTCTTCTTTCATGGTGGATAAGGACTTGTCACCAGTCTCAGATGCTTTTGCAAACACTGTCCTTGAAAACAGCTATTTATTGACAGTTAATGGACTCCAACTTAGAGCCATCTAGACCTAACCTGTGCACGTGTCTTCTTTTGAAAACAATCACAGCACCAGTTACCATCTCACTAAGAAGCTGACCAATTAAAACATCTTTGCTTTTCAAAGTTCACTCGTTGACGTTTTTGAAATGTTATTGTCTTTAACATTTAACTATGCATGGAAATACCGCATACATATAACTACAATATTCAAGAGCACCTAATTTCATTGCGATAATTTAAAGTCATTTTTATAAATGATGTACAAATCAAAAGGATTTTAAATATAATTTGTGCACCATGATTACAAATTAGTACTTTATTTAAAAAAAAAATTGGTTTAGGTTTTCTGAAATCAAGCAGGTGTCCCAGAGGTGTTTTTTTTTTTAAATAATTTTCTATCTAACCATATTATTTAAAATTCCTGAAATTTTAGGTGCTGTTTTGCTTAATAATAACCATGCTTTCCATGACAGTCTTTCTCTATTTTGTTTAAAAATACATTTTCTCTGATAATAATTTAGAACATTGGAAATTTATCCTAATCACTTAAATATGTGATATATAATAGTTTGGTGTTTCTCAAATTGAAAATGAGATTCTTATCACAGAACATTAGGTTTTACACATAACGAATGTGAACTGCTCTTTGGAAGAAGTATTAGCAGGATCAACACATCCTTTCAAACTATTTATATTGTTTAAATATTTTGTAGATCTTGGGGGATTTTACATCCTCTATATTTTTTATTCATCAGTCAAACAGTCCTAAGTTCGTATGAATAATGTACTCATTTATCACATATAAATGACTTCCATCAACGTGCCTCTCTACAGCATTTTGCATCATGTTTAAAAGTTTTCTCTGTAAATGTCACTGAAATCGAAAATTGAAATTTATTATTCAATGAGGTCTGAGCTCTCATGACAAAAACGAAACAAAACAAAAACCCCACCACCTAATATCATTCACTCTTCAAGATATTAGCTGAATCTAGTTGAAAAGACACTTTGCTAAAGTCTTTTCAAGAATTAAAAGACACATTTTTCCTGCCCTGGAAATAAAGGATTTTAAAATAAAGGAAAATAAAATGGAAATCTGGTGGATTAATTTATCAGTTTCTGAAACAGGGGACTAAACGGATCAGCACCTAAAATACAAACGCGTTCTTTTAATGAATTCCCTGGGCAATCCGTTTATCTTTAAGCTCCGAGCTGGAGGGTTAAACAGGCGTCGACGTGGACCAAACGGCGCGGGGGGGGGGGGGGGTTGAGGTGACCCAGCCAAAAAGAATACGCTCTATGTCCACCAAGGTGTCAGCGAGGAGATGCACTTTGTACTTACAAATACCTGCATTAAGAGTTTAAGGCCCATCTAACCATTTAAAAAGTGACCAAAAGCGAACTCCAGTGGCATCCCCCCCCGCACCCCCCCCCCATTCTTCCTGAAAGCAGAGAAACCCAGGTAGCTCGTCCAATTCAGATTAAATTGGGAATGTGGCGCTTTGATGTTGGAAATGAAACCTTTGGGACCAATGAAAGACTACCTAAAGAAAATAAATTTATCTGTTTACTTACTTCTTTATTATGTCATATCAGGTTTGTAAGGAAACAAAATAGTCTATCTGGCTTTGAGCTGCGCGCCCTGTCCTGCGCTCCAGCGTCCCCTGGGGTCGCCGACACTCTGCCACCATCCCCGGACCCCTGGATCACGCGGCCGGGCACGTCCTCTCGCTGCGGGAGAGCCGGGGCGGCCGCGTGGGGTCCCAGCCACCTTGGTGACCGAGGAGCTGGACGCCCCGGGATCCTCACGCCTGCTCGCGGTTCCTGGCGGTCGCGGTGAGAAGAGCGAGAGGGGCGTGCCCGCGCGGAGGGTGGCGGCCGAGGCCGCGTCTTGGGGACCGGGCCGGCCCGCCCCGGGAGCAACGCCGCGCGTCGCGGCGGGCTGGGGGCTGGCGCGGGGTCCCCTCCGGCACCGGGTCCCTCCTGAGCGCGGGTCCCGGCGGCCTAGGAAAGAGGCGCAGCCTGAGCGGCCGCCCGGGCCCGGGGCCCCCACCCGCCGCGCCTCCCGAGGCGCCGCGCGGGGTCTCGGCGGAGACGCGCGGTCAGCGCCACTCCCCTGACGTCCCCGGTGCCCCTCCGGCCGGGCGCGGGCCCCGGGAGCGTCCCCCACCCCCGCGCCCCGCCCGGCGCCCCGCGCAGTCTCCCGGGACCCCATGGCGTCCCCAGCACCTTGGAGGCCGGCCCTCGCGTCCTGGAGGGGCCTTCCCTTCATCCGCCCCCCGGTGCTGAGTCCCCCACCCAGGACTGGAGAGGCGCAGGAACTCTGCACACGCGCGCGCGCGCGCGCGCACACACACACACACACACACACAGGCGCGCGCGCGCAGGCCGTTGCTATGGAGAGCCCGGTTACCAACGAGGCTGAGGGCGACACGTCCCCTCCTCCAGGCCTCCCTTCCCTGCCTGCGCCCCCTCTCCGCCGACCTCCCCCCTCGCCCCGCTGGAGCTTCCGGGGCCCTTCCCGCCTCCTCCGCGGCCCCAGCCTGCAACCCCTCCTCTCCTCTTTCCCCTCCCAGGGCCGCGCCTGGGGTCGCCCCAGAGGCTGGAGAAGTATGCCGAGGCCCCGGGCTCCCGGGGAGGGGGACAAGCCCCGAAGAGGGCAGCAGGAGGGACAGGAACCACCACCACTCAGGGCTTTGCCCGAGGAGGACCCTCAGAGAGCGGCTAGAGGCGCGGGTCTCTGGGGCTGGACGACCGGGAGGCCCAGCGGGCGGCCGAGCGCCGGCCCGAGGCGAGTTTGCTGGGGGTGGGAGGTGGGATTCTGCAGGCCCTGCCAGGCTCGGGGCTGCGGGAGCCCGGGGGCGTCCCACCTCGGGCCTGCTGGATGTTTGAGGGGGTCGCGGTGCGTGCACTGCGGGTGTATAATCCAGCACAGTTTCCGCGTTTGGCCTCCACTGGACCTGCGCTTCTCGAAGCCTGGGAAGTCCAGCCCGCGAGGAGCTCCTTCGGGAGCTGATGATGGGGGCGCCACCTCTGTGCCCGGGGCTCTGTGGCGCTTTGGGCTCCCGGCAGCTGTAAACACCGAATCAAAGCAGAACTCGGCCTAGGCCTTGGGTCAGTGGAAGCGAGTTTTTAGGACACTTTTAGACAGAGGCAAGCACTTCGCAGGCACTCGACTCAGGTCTGTGGAGACCCCTTGCCCTGAGAGCCCTGGCCCCCGCACTTCCTGGAGGGAAGAGCCCGGGCAGGGGAGGGGTGGGGAGGAGAGGGGAAACGTGCAGGCTCCTCCTGGGCTGGCTGGCGGGGACTGGGGGAC
>NW_024412700.1:5241192-5242414 GCF_014898765.1 Herpailurus yagouaroundi | reverse complement strand
GGGGGGGGCGTCGGGTTAGGAAGGGCCGCCGTCTCCAGCTGTCCCGAGCGCAGGAACAATGGTGAGGCAGTGGGAGAGGGGGACTGGGAGGAGGGCGCCAGGGTTTCCAGAAAAGGAGAAACCACAGAGCCCAGCGCAGACTGTCATCTGCATGTGACAAGGTCTCTCCCGGTTCCTTTCTTCCTCTTGTTCCTGCAGCTGTGGGCCTCGGAGAGGGCATTGTCCACACAGACGTTGGGTTTCAGCGCCCGGCTCTCGGCTGCTCGCCCGGGGCGTCGCGCACCGGGGTGCCCCAACCTGTAGCTGAGACCGGGGGTCCGGGGCTTGGGGAGAAAGAATGTGGGGGAAGGGGCCAGGGGGGCGCGTGATGGGGTGGCCGATTGGCCGAGGGAGGCCTGGTCGCCCCCCAGATTCCTGCCGGGTCAAGGAGCTCGGGAGGAGCGTTCGACTGGGAGCTCAGCCCTGCGGCGCCCCTGGGCTCCTTGCCGCAGAGGCAGTGGTCCAGGCCCGGCCTTTCCCGAGGGAGGCGAGGAAGGAGGCTGAGACGCGGTTTGCACCGCGGCCTCAGGCCGGCTCTGGTGGCAAAGTTCTCCTTCCCACGTCGGGCGAGACGCTTTGTACTCAAACTCCAGACCTGAACACTCGCCAGTAAAGGGTGGGGTGGGGAGGGCATTTCCTCGCTTGTTTTTACCGGGGTAATTCGGTCTGCTTCAATTTGGAGAGCAAAGAGCCCCCCATGGCAAAAGTGGAAAAACTAACTGGAAACAATAATTTGCCCTGAATTTTTCTCTCGCGAAGAGTTTCCACACCCCCACCCTTCCCACCGCAGAGGTCATAGTAAGGCCATGCGGGTCGATGGTTCTGGCCGAGTCCCCTCTCCCCTGAGCGCTGCCCTGAACTTGCCCAGTTTGAAGTGCGCGGGAGCTGTGGAAGGGAACACGGCTGGAAAGAAAGAGCCGGCGAAGGCCCGGGCGTTGTACGAATGACTGACAAAGCCGATGTCCATTCATAGTCTCGGGCGGGAGAGGGTGTTCGGAGAGCCGCGGCCCCTTAGCCAATTGCTGTCAGCAACATGTGGGGGGGGGGGGACATCGCTATAGCAACCGGTGGCTGGGCCGCGAGCCGCGCCGCCGCCGGCCGGGTGCGCGCCGGGCCGGATATAAGGCGGGGCGCGGCGGCCGCTCTGGATGGAGCTGCGCGCGCGACCGGTGGCCCTGCGGGG
>NW_024412700.1:5143095-5236192 GCF_014898765.1 Herpailurus yagouaroundi | reverse complement strand
TGACTCTGTCACTGTCGCCAGGGCCCCGAAACGCGCGCCCAGAGGGCAGTGAGGACCCTGTCCGCGTTGGTCCCTGCGGGGCCAGCCCTGCTGTTCGGGCCTTGCCGCCTGCCGCCTGCACCTGTGCGTCGGCCGACTCTGGGGTCCATTTCCCGAGCTAAGTCCGCTGACAGAGGCCCCTGCGCGGAGCCCGGAGCCTTCCCGCCTGGGGCCCGGAGCGCAGCTCGTCCACGTGGTCTCTGCCCAGCCACACTTCCCCGAATTTAGACGCGAGCGAAAATGCGAGGTGAAGGTCTGTGTGCGCGAGGGGGAGGGAAGCGCATTTCTTTTTATCAACCCGAGAGGAAACGCCCCCCACCCAACCAAGTTCACCCACTTGGCTCCCGAGAAGGGGGTGGCCGTGGTGGGGGTAGCGCAGCAGAGATGTGCGCGGTGGGCCCTCGCCGCTCCCGGATGGGTGGATGCGGGCGTCGTTGGGGACGTGCGCGCGCGGCCCGCGGCCCGCGCTTTGTGGTGGGGAGGCCGGGCCAGGGCATTGTCCCCTTAGGGGAGGGGGCCGGGACCTCCTGGAAAGCCCTGCCGCGAGTACTGTCGGCTCCCAGGAGCACTGGCCCCTTTGTGTCCGGCGCTGCGGCCTGACCTTTCGGACCTCCGTGGGCTGCTGTAAGTAACTGAGCAGGAGGGACCGGGACCGGGAGGCGAGGAAGGCCCGAGGCCCCTGCAGCCGGACAGGGGGCCCGACACAGGCCTGCGCTCCAAGGAGCGCCTCGCCGGGGTCCCGACCCGCGACGCCGGGCCAGGCCAGGATGGGGCTTCTGAGCCTCGGAGGAACAGGAAGGGCATCCCGAAGGGGGTTTGGTTCTTGCGGGGAAAACTCCTACTTCACGACCACGGCGTCACCTACCCGAGGAAGCGCGTGTGTGCACGCGTCAGATCAGGCCTCGGGGACCCGACTGCGCGCGCAGAACACGGGTCGGGAGCGGGCGCATCAGTGCAGCGGCCGAGTAGGAGTCGGGGTGTAATAGAGACTCCAGCGGTGAATCTGAAAGACGGCCGGGGGCACGATTCCTGGGGGGGCCCATCTTCTTCGCTCTGTTCTCAGCTGGTCGCTTTCTGTTCTCCCCGAGACAATTTGCTGTGTATGAAGCTCTGCTAAAAATTAGTTCACACGAGGGTAGTCCTCCCCCTTTAAACATAAATATCGTAAATCTTCCCTGGTGTCTTAAAACAGAGTAGTTCCCCAAAACTGATGTTTTGGGAGCGCTCAAAGGCGGCAAATAGACAGTTATCTTTTGCATATTTATTTTTGTCTATGCCTGAAAAAATAAACAAATGGCTTATTTTAAAACAAGGTATCCCCATTTATTTTTATTTAAGAATAATTATTTCTTGACATTCTTTTCTCTTGCCTATCTAGGCTTTTTTTTTTTTTTTTTTTTTTTGGCTACTTGAATGGCAGATTTGCAAGTACAATTTCATCTGCACGAGGAACAATGGCTTTCACTTGCACAAAGGATTTCTCCCACCCTGGATTCAGACCGAAATGCCTCTTGCTCTGATAATAGCTTCTGAAAAGATTTTGTAATGCAGAGAATTAATACATGATTATTTCTGCCTGACTTCTCTCATTTATGAGAATTCTGTGGCAAATTCCAAATTAAAAATAGTTCAGTTAACAGCTTTAAAAAATACTTTTAAAATATTTTAAGACACCGGCGGGGCCGGCCCATATTTTTAAGTTCGGTCATTCCCATGGCCTGAAAACCATTAAAATTTTTTATCTGCCTTAAAGTGATCATATGTTTTAGTGAATGCATTTTAGCAAATCTAGCATGAAACTCTCAAATAATTCCAAAATTATTCATCTGGGAAACCAAAGACAGATTTGTTATAGCAACTCATTAGTAGTCTCTAAAATCAATTTCTAAATTTTACAGGGAAAGGGATGTTGACAATTACAGTGACGTAAGAGTGCAGAGGGACAGCGTTTCCAAAACAGATTCTTTAGGAATGATTCGGACGAAAGCATCCACATATCAGAAGTTTCCTACTAATAAACTTAAATGCCTGTGCCCATAAATTTGGGGTACAAGTGTATTTTCAAATCAAAGTCAGTGGCTTAGTTAACAGACTGCTGTTGTCAGCTGTTTACGACGCACAGTCTTGGAAAAATACTCAGATTTTCAATTTTGTTGCTACCTGTCAACAAATACTTGTTAGCATAAACTTTCGTAATTGTGCGGCTGCCTTAGTTCTCACAACCAAGTTTGGGTATAAAATGTTCTCTTTTTTTCTCTTCTTTTCTTTTAAGCTCACCACATGGACAGCTAAAGAAAAAAAGTTTTGAAGATATTTTGCCATAAATGGCTCAGAAGATCATGCAAAGGAAGCCCCATGCACCTCCACTCACAAGCGCAGATCAAAATAGTTTAAGTAGGTCAGGACAACGTCTGTAGATTCCGATTTCCAAGAGCGACCCACAAATTGCCTCTGGTCGCATTTATTTCAAATCACAGCGTTTGCAATATTTTACATTCCAAATTCAAGGAGCTGCAGGTGGAAATGGTTGTGCAGTCAAGACACATCTAACCTGATGTAAAGTTGACTTAATTATTCCTGATTATTTTTTTAAACCTCGTACTTCTCCTGCACCTGAAACTCCGCATTCAGCGTTTGTGTGTGTGTGACCCCGCATCCCAGGGCCCACAGCCATCCCGGCCCCTTGTGCGCCTCTCTCTGCCGCCATCCGGAAGGAGGGGTTCTGCTTCTAAAAGATGCCTGACTGTACGTGTCTGTCCAAGTCATAAATATTTAAACATTATTTTCTTTCAATTTCCAGTCAAGACTGACAGGATGCCTCTAATTAGTCGTGGGCTATCGGTGGGGCCCAGGACAAAATTGGGGGATCGCAGACGGGTTCAAGTCGCTCGGCCTTGGGGAGCAGGGACCCAGGAGGGGAGGGGCTGAGGCCCACCCCGCCCTGGTCACACCTGCAGCAGGGCCCTGGCTCAAACTCACGCTCATTTTTTTTCTCTTAAAGCTCTTGGTTAGCAGGAATTGGGAGTTTTGTTTGTTTTCTTAGTTCCACAAAAAGAAAGAAAATAAAATAATCACGAAGATTTTAAACCCCAGTCGCTATGCCAAAGAAGGAATTCACCTGCTCTAATTTTTTTTTAATTTCCATAAACTTTAGTTTCTTCCGGGTTTCTTAAGACCTGACTTGCAGCCAGCAACAGTTTTTCCTCCCGCTCGACCCTCCCGCCCAGCGCTGGGTAGGTCGGAACCACTGGGGGCGCGGGGAGCGAGGAAGAGTGATTTTTCGGGCTCTGGCTGAGATGCACCCCCCCCCCCCCCCGCCCCCGCCCCGGGCCGGCTGGAGGGACGTTCCCAGCCCGGCTCTAGGGTCCGGCAACCTCAGCGTCAGAAGCGCGGCGGGTCCCTCGGCCCTACCACCGCAGTCCTCCTCTGGGTCACACCCTCTTCTCCCCCACGCCCAAGCTCGGGAGTCCTCAGCCTCACCCACCCCTCCCCTGGCTGCAGGATTAGGATTGCGGACAGGCTGCGGGAGGTACGTCTGGGCGCCTCCCTCCCAGCCTGGGACCGCGGTGGCCCTTCTCCGCGGGAGAAGGTTCCAACACAGCTTGGAACCAGAAGAGACCATAGAAAATGGGACTCGGTGGGCACCGGGTCGCGTCCTTTTCCCTCCCCTGCATCCCGTCTACTCCAGCAGCACCTGGGACCCAGCGGGGGCTGGGCAGCTGGGAGGAGGGAGAGCGGGGTCCGGAGAGGACGGACCTCAGCTCTGGGAGCAGCCACTCTCCTTGACGTTTTTCTTTGACCTTTGAGTCCACTCCACGCGCGCCGCCAAAGAGGCACCGTTCCACTGCCCGCGCGTGCCGAGCGCATCGTGGGTCACGGTGACCGTCGGTTTCCTGGGGCAGGAACCCAGCCGGCCGGGGGCGGCGGCGTTCGGGCCACTCTGCCTCCTTGAAAAGAGCTTCGGTGCGACCTCTCCCTCGCCCGAGGCCTGGGCCAGGAGAACGTGTGGGCGCCCGCGCCTGCCTGCATGGCCTCTCACCTGGAACCGAGTGACAACCGGGCCGCCTCTGCGCGGGTTCCCCGGCGAGCGCCCTGCGCAGCGGGACCTCGCGTCCCCGACCGCCCGGCATCCACAGTCCGGGCCTTGGCCCCTGGCGCGCGTGCGACCGTCCGTCGGGTGCGCACCGACGCGCGCGCCACACTTCGAGGCGCGGCGCGTCCTCTGGAGCCAGCTGGCCACCCCACGCGTGTGCGCTTCACGCCGCCAGGCAGGAAGGTTCAGGAAGTCCCCGTTCCCGGGCGCCGTCAACCACGTGGGCGCGAGGGGTCCTCCCGAGGCCTGGGCGGGATTCCCCCGCGCGGGAGCTTGGACTAAGCGGGGACGCGGGGACCCACAGTCGCCGGCACGGAGGGCGGGGTTGGGGGACGCGTAGTGAAGGCCGGGCGGGCCGGGCCCGGGCGGGGGGACGGCCGGACGCCCCTCCTTCGGCCGCGGCCGCCTCCTTTGTTGTCCCGGCTCGGTCTGCCGACGCGAGGCGGTCCCGCGGGGGGCGCGGGGGGGAGCGAGCGGTCCTCCTGGAAACGCCCCCCACCGAGGTGCCGGCAAGGCCTCTTTCGGGGGGCGGAGGGGCCGCCGCGAGGGGGAGGCCGCCCCAGCCGCGGGACGCAGTCAGGGGACGGAGACCCCGGCCCGGAGCCTCGCGGGCGCCCAGGGGCGCTGACCTGCGCGCCGCGCCGGGGAGGTCGCGGTCCCTCCCGCCCCGCTGGGCCGCGCCGCGCCGGGTGGGGTCCTCCGGTTTATTTATGGGGCTGCGGCTCTCGCCCCGCGCGGGGCGGGGACAGGGGTGCGGTGGGAGCGCGGGCGGCGGGGGTGGGTCCGCTGCTCCAGGAGCCAGAGCCTCCCGGAGGCAGCAGTGCCGGCGCGGAGGGAGGGGCGAGCCGGACGGAGGGGAGGGGTCCGCGCCGGGGAGGGGGGTGGGGGGAGAGGAGACCGCGGGACCGCAGCTCCGGCCCCTCGCGCGCCCCTCCTGCGCCCCCGCCCCTCCGGGTCCCTCCCCCTGCGCGCTCCCCCCTCCCCAGCCCCCTCCCCGCCCTCCCCACCCTCCGTGTGCCTCCCCGCCGGTTGCCAGCCTCGCCGTCCTCCTCGGGGCCGGGCGTCCAGGCAAGAAAATTCGGCGTCTTTTCTCATTTAACCCGCGTTTCCATTAACTCGGTCCCGGCACCAGCTAATCCGCGGCACCGAAGGCAAAAGGAGGCTAATTAATGACCAGCTTTTCCAGTCAAGACCGGCGATAATTGCTTTGGTGGCCTTTATGATTACAAGATAAAAATGGCCCGGCCTGACATAAGAGGCCCTGTGTACACTCGGAGACGGGAGGAAATGAGGAGGTGGGAGGCTGAATACGGAGCAGAAAATTACTAATAGAAGAGAGATAATGAATAGGCCGGCCAGGCATTCATGGGGAAAAATCCATTTTGTTACCACGCGAAATTAGGTGGTGGAAAGGAGTTTGCTAATTGTTCTCATCTTGTAGCAACCGGGACCGAGGCGGGGGCGTGCGTTTCCATTCATTGCCCGGGTGGTGGTGGGGGGCGTGCTGGCCGGAGCCGCTTCTCACCGCGGCCACTGCACCTGACTGAGGACGAGGCTGCCCCGCGAGCACCACGCTCCTTGAGCCCGGAGGGGACTCCGGAGAGATGCGCCCAAAGCCTGCCCCCCAGACAGTGGGACTCTGATGCTTTGTCTTCCCATTTTCCACACCACCGGGAGGCGGCCTCCTGGACCCTGGCCTCCCCAGCGCCCCGCGGCTCCTTCCCAGGAAAAGCGTGAGGTGCCCGGAGGCGGTCTGTGTCCCGCGGGCGCGCACGGAGGGTCCCAGGTCGGTGGGGATGCCTCGCCAAGTGTCCTCGGAGGCACCGCCCCTGCTGTGTCTCCGGGAAGGTTGAGGTGAAACTTTCAGAGATCCTGCCCCTCTTTTGTGCTGTGCGCTGTAGGGTTGTTTGACGTCTCTGTGCCCCAGGAACCACCGCCCCCCCTCCCCCGGCGGAAACATTTGTGGTGCGTGCTCTGGATAAACTATTTCTCTCACCCTTGTCTGGACAAGGGATGCGGGCCAAAGAGTTCACGTCCTTACGTTTTGAAAATCGGTGGTTTTAAGAATAAAAGTGATGCCTCTGAGTTTCCTTTTGAAAACGCTGCGATCCTTAAGATGCGAATTAGACATAACTTCTCTCCTTGCTTGGGGGTGCTGTTCTGGAAGGCCCTCCCGCTGGGGCAGGGCCCACAGCCCGCTGCGCTGAGCTGTCACGTTTTGGATCCGCTGGGAAAGGGTGGTTTCCAGGAGGTCCTATTTGCTGGCCACTAACACACTCCTTCTCTCCTGTCCTGCAGAAAAGCAAACTAAAGCTCCCTCCACGCCGGGCAAAGCAAGGGGACTCGACCCCGTTCATTGTGCTCACGCTGGTCTCCGTCGTGGCCATGGTGGGGGTCCTCCTGGCCTCCGGCGTCATCTACTGTCTCCGCCACACCTCCCGCGCCAGGCTGCAGGACAAGCTGTCGGGACCAGGGGACCACCCGGGCCCGGACGCCACGGCCGCCTACCAGGTAGGGGCTCCGTTCACCCACTGGACACACAGATCAGTTAACTGCCTGAGGCCCTTCCCCACGCCCAGCGGCTCTCTTACCCGTAGTTTGGGTTCTTTTAGGAGGACGGTTGGAAACTCCTCACTAGCGTTCACACGAGTCCCTTGTAACCACAGTTTTACTGCTTCGTGTTAATCTTACTCTGTTCTCGGCTGGTCTCAGTTAGCTGTGAAAGCAGGTTGCTCAATGGAAATGTGGAAGAAGTAAGAAACGTGAATTACGTATCTTTATCTTTCTTAGTTTGGCCACTATTAATGAAAAAATGCCAAAGTTGCGAGATACGTTGGCTGTGTGGGTTTTTGAAGACGTCTCTTAAATTGTCGACTTCTCGGGGTCTCATATGAAAGGATCCTTTGACCTGAACCGTTGCTGCCCTCTGCTATTATTTGGATAAAGTGAAATCTAATGCCCATAAGTGGGAAGTAAGCCAAGGACGTCCCCTTGAGAGCCAGGGCGGCGGCCTCCCGCGGGTAACACGGGACGTCCCAGACCCACCTGGAGACAAGTCAGAAGCCAAAGAGAACGTCAGGAAGGCAGGTCCAGACCACACGGGCTGGTAGAAAATTCCCAGAATGTTTGGACGCGCCGTAGCGTACGCTTCATATTCGGTAACGTCCTGTAATGAAGATGTGCCTTCGGTTGCAACAGCATACAAGCCCACGGTAGGAACTAGTTGGGGCGTTGGATTCCTTTTAACGTAAAATGGCATTTAACTCTAAGTACGTTTTCCCATTTGGGAAGGTAAAACATTTAATCATCCTTTTAAAAATGCATTCGATATGTATTTGTGGAAGATTCCCTCCCACTGGACGAGATGCTTTGTTTTGTCTAGTGACATGATTGTGCCGTGGAATATGTCTGTCTTCTGTACGACACAGCCTATTTACAATCGTGTATGAGTTGAATGTTACTCTCCTGTCATGACAGTCATACGGGGGGGCTCTCCTGCTCTTTCTAGAACCACCCTCCCCCGCCCAAGCTGGCCCCCTGGGTGCCCTCTAGGACTGGCCTGTGCTGCCTGATTTTGCTCCTTGGGCTGCCCTGACGCTGGCCCACGGAAGGAGCTGGGATGAGTTTCTAAAACCACTATGCTTAAAAGACACCAGGAGATAGCTTCCCACCTCCCCCTCCCCCCCCCGCCGGCCCGGGCCATTTCAAAATTCTTGGTGTTGTCCCTGAACGGAGGAGAAACGCTCCGGTTTTCTGGAGGAGGTCACAAGGCTGGTCAGCGTGATCGTCTCTTATAAAGAAATGGCAACTTCAAATGTGTGGGAGGTGACATTTCATCCCCAGCGCACGGCTCTGCTTCAAAGCAAAAGAAAAACCACGTTTGAAGAAGAAGCCTAGGAAAAAATGTCACATAAACTAGTAAGAATTTATCCAGAAATTCTATTGAGCAAGACCATCGGTGTAGGATGGCCAGGTCTGTGCCGGGACATAAATAAATTATCACACCAGTTCTGTTCTGTGTGCAAGAGACGGGAGATCACACAGGGGTGGATTTTGAGAAAGCACAGCATCCTTTGATACACTTTGAAATTCAAATATAAAATATTGATAGAATGGAAAGGCTGGGCTTGCATGCAGAAATGACTACGTTTGGCAAAAACGCGGGTTGAAATTGCACACTGAGAACTGAGTTTCCGATAATTAACAGAAAAAAAAAATCTTGCCAGTGACAGCTCTAATTAATAGTATCTGTAATTAAAATCATGCCCTTCCAGCAGGAAAATTGTTTGAATTTCTTGGAGTGACCTTTTTCTTGTTCCTCCTGGGGACATGGTGGTTAAGTTGATATTGATTTTATAATGAGCTCTGGTTTGTTTAATAAGAATCTGTAATCCAGACAATAAATGAAATGTGTACTTTTCTTCAATCCAGATTAATAAAAAGGGGAAAAAACTTTTCCTTTAAAAATGTGACCTAGGGAAATTTGGAAATGAAATGACTGTAAAGATTTTCGGATGGGCTTGGTTTTGTTGTCGCTCCAGTATACGTTTTAGGGAAGGCCCCTGATTAAATGTGGACATCGTCCCGAAGTGGCCTGTTCGCCGGGGAGAGGGTGCTGCTGTTTGAGCAGCTATGTTGTTGTGGTCTGTGGTTAGCAGGGCAGGACTCAGCACATGGGGATGGGGTTTCACGACTTTTCCCTCTAGATTTAGCTGACTCATGTATCACCAGCTCCTAAAAGCATAGCTACCAATAGAGGGGGTTTACGTTTGTAAATGAGGCAAGAGTTAGCTCGTTAATGCGTCCGCACTAAACCTGGGTTTTCTAGAGCGACCCCTGAGACCCCCTTTGAACGCAAACGTCTGTCTGAGAAGTTGTCCAAAGTATCGCAAACATAAAACGATTTCAGGAAGAGCTGCTTTGATGCTTTTTTATTTTTGCATCGTTGGCCTTCTGCACGCGGTTAACCCTACAGTGGAAGGGAAGTTTGGATAAACCTCCCCTAAGTCCCATCACTGGACGAGGAAAACCGAGCGATTTGATATCATACCTTATCTCTTGGGGACGATGAAAATAATCATTGTTATCATTTTTCCGGAAGAAAGTGTGCGTGAGGTTAGAAGTAGCTGACCTGGGAATGAGGAGTGGCGGGTGGCAATGTAGCAAGTTTTATCAGCGTTGGAATATGACATGACCCTTCCGACGGACGGAGTCGGTGTCCTCGTCAGAACACAGGGTGACTTGACCCTTCCGATGGACGAAGTCGGTGTCCTCGTCAGAACACAGGGAGCCTTCGGCCAGCAGTGAAGGATGGGGTTTGGGGGGTCTGCTCCAGCCGAGGCTCTGGTGGCCTCTGGACTGGGATTTCCTCTTCCCGGAGAGGCTGAGTGGAGAATCCATGTGTCCCCAGTTACACGGCACGGCAGTGGCCTCATTGCAACATGCCTGGCGCGGGAAGGCCCCCGCGCAGCCCTGGTCCACGCGAGCCCTCACAACTCACCCTTGTGCTGTCTGCCCTCCCAGGCTGCTGGCGGTCCGTGCAGAGACCTGTGCGCTCATAACTCATGATTCGGGGCTTTGGGTTACGGTGTGTTCATGGAGTGGTCCTGAATCATCAGTGGGCTTTTCTTCACACTGTTTCAAACAGTGAGTACTTTGCATTATTAGATCCTAATGCAGACACGTTTAAACATTTTTCCTTTTCTTCCTCGGAATAGAACTATTTCGTAGACGGAGTCAGCATCTTAAAGCTTAGTTTACGGATGTGGATGTGGGTGAGATTTTTGTTTGCTTTACCCATTGGAAAATCAAGTATTTCTTGATAGACTCTCACGCTTCAGCACTTACCAAGAGATCAGTCTTACCAAACTATCTGTCATACTTTAATTTCCTCAAACTGGGAAGAACTTCCAGAGTAACTGAAACCTGTTTGGGAAGGTCATTTTTTTAATGGTCACCAAACTTTTCTCGGTTGTTTTAGTAGATATTACTTCTTCTTCTAGATGCGGAAACCATAGTATGTTTGGATTAAGTCTGTGCTTTGTTATCTGGAAAGGTAATTTCTTTAGTTTTGTTCTTTCTTTCCCCGCGTTGGCCTGTCAACATGTAACATTTACATGGCGGGAACGCCTGTGCACCCACTCACGACACGTGGTCACTCAGGGTAGCAGCGCCCGGTTCACGTGAAAGGATGTGGAACCCACGGCGCTGGGGCCCCACCTCACGTGGGTGTCCTGTTTCCGTGGAAGGCACTTGGGCAACACTGTGCAGAGAGAAGTCGTTAGGTGATAAGTAGACGTTCCCCGGCTTTTTCCCCCTGAGCGTCTTTTGAGTGTCGCGTCCATTTCTCTGAGGCTCTGATCACCTTGGAGCAGCCAGTTCGGCAGCCCACCGGCCCGCGCTCCCACCCCACTCGAGGGCACGGACCCCGGCGGGGTTTTCCGCAAGCCTCTTTTGATGGTTTATTTCACGACACCCAGGTTTCCTTGTTACTTGGAGGCCTTTGGAGCCAGAGGCGAGAGCGCATTTGGGTGTGGGCGGCCTGGACACGGCCCCGGGGGCTCATCCCACTCGCGAGTGGTTATGGGAGTGTGACATGAGGTGCGTTGTGGCCGCTGCTGTCGGGGGGGGCTCCCTCCGCTCAGGCTGAGGGGCCCGTGGCCCGGACGCGTCCTAACTTCCCACCTCTGGACAAGGGAGAGCCAGGCGCTCACAGAGGGGGTGTGGTGTATTCTCCCAGGCTTTGAATTGGGGGGTCTTTCTTTTTCCACGGCGGTTTAATCTTTCGTAATCTGCACTCACCAGCTAGAGAAGCGTTTTCCTTTTCAGGTAGACAACAGTGAGTCCCCCGAGGTTTGCCTGGTCCCCACCACGAGCTCCTAAAGTCGCCTGTTCTGTCAACGCTGTCTCTTAGAACGGCTTTTCTTGGCTCTACGTTTAAGTTTTCACATCAGTATAACTTTTTTTTGCGACTTCCCAGGAGGTGAAATCTATCCTGCTTCAGAAATGGGCGAGTTCCCTAAAATCATGTTAAAGACCTCACATTTTTCCTAATCAGTCAAGCCTGAGAACTGGAGTTTTGCGAAGTTTGCCCTTGCAGGAAGCAGCTATCTGCACCTGTGTCTGTAGGTAGAATTCTCCAGAAGCTCTGTACGTACTGAGTTGGCGTTTCGTGCGGTGGGAGGGTGAGGCCTTGTCCCGGCGTGCTGTGCTCCACGGCCCCAGGAACAGGCCCAGGCTTCACCGCAGGTGCTGTATTGTTTCCCAGAAGCACAAATGTCACCTGCCTCCCGACACAGCCACGCCACAGACCTGGGAAAACCCGCAGGCTTCTGCCCTGCCGAGAGCAAAGAAATCTGTCCGTCCTGAGCATTTCGAGCACATGCATCTACGTGTACGTGCACTCAATTTCAAACGATCAGTACGCGGGCCGACGAGCTCGGCTTAGATCTTCTAGATACTTTCCACTCTGGGTCTGAACGTGGTTCGGTAAGGCGTGACTTTGTGGTGCATTTTTCTCTTCGGTCTTAAATTTTCAAATATGCAGTTCCCAGAAGCCGCGGCTACATGCCCATTCTCCAGTTTCTGTGCAACGCGTTTCCTCAAAAATAGCTCCTGAGATTTGGAAATAAATCTAGAGGAGGCGGAAGGCTGGAAAGATTGCCAAAAACATATCTAAACACAAAAGTGAGGCATGTTGCTGTCCTAACGCAGCAAGCCACCTCCCTTGATCAAACGATAATAATTAGATCAGACTTAATTGAAAATAACAGACCACTCAGTGAGATGCTGGAAGACGAAGGCTTGGGCTGGCTGATGCTGGGGGTCCCGGGGCCTGGGTTCCACGGCTTCTTCTCGTAACTGTGTTGCTGTGTTTTATTTTCATGCTTGTAGCCTGGTAGTCGATCTGGGTGTTACTTGGATAACTGTCTCTTAAGGAAGGAAGGACGAGGGAGGGGCGGGAGCGTTAGCTTCGCCTGTGCTGTGTCCCGTGCCGCCCGGCCACCGCGGATCTACTGGGTGCTGTTGTTCCGTCTGCGGCCGCCACGGAAGGGCGTGCCTCGGAGGCCTGCAGGGGAGGGGGCGTGTCCTTGCGTGGCTCCTTGCGTGGCTGCCGAGCGAGGGCCAGTCTGGGTGGCGGCTGCCGACGGCACCTCTGATCTGCTTGAACGCGGCTTCCTGTCAGAGAGCGTGCTTCCGCACGGCAGGGGCCCCCTGCGCGCTTGGGAGGCTCCCCGGTCATCCCCCGTCGGCCACCGGCCACCGGCCAGTCACCCGGCAGTGCCCACGGAGGTGCTCTGAAAGCCACACGGGACCCCCAGGTCACTCTGTGCGGCCACGTCGGGAAAGTCAGCGTCAGGCGGGCTGTGCCCTGTCCCAGGTCCTGTGGCTGGTGGTGGAAGGGCCAGGTGAGGGCGATTTGTAGCACTGAGGCCCCAGGCAAGTACTCCCGCGGCACAGAGTAGGTCCTGGGGCCAGGGAGCACTCGCTTGCAGGACAGGGCAGAAGCTTCCAGAGCCCCTGCCCCTCTCTTCGTGGTGTGAGGCGCCCGGGGGCTTCAGGAGTGGTCAAACTCACTTCTCTGCTCAGTTCCCGACTTCTCCTAGACAAGGAGTTTGTCCTAAAACCACAGGAAGCAATCGTAGTGACAAGGCCACAGGTCATGACGCTGAGGTCAGGCTCATGAAGGCCGGATGCACGGACGGACGGGGGAGCACGTCCTCGAGAGAGAACGAGCCGGGCCCGGGGTGTCCCCGTCACTGTGCTGACAGACCGCACAGGTTCAGGCCTGTAGAGCAGGGGTCATCCTTAGTGACCACACTGGAGACAGGGCCAGTGCCCACGAGCTTACTCTGGGGACACGTGTGTCCTCAGGGGGCCAGGCCGGCCTCCCTGTGTCGAGGGCAGCCCCAGAGGGGTGGGGGGAGCTGCGTGCAGCATGCCCTCCCACTCCCGTGGTTCACGGCCCACCCCCGGTGTTAAAAATCTCTCCTTCCCAATATTTGAACACGGAAAATAGAGACCACAATACTTCCATTCCTCTGACCTCGTACCTCTTGGCACCTCACCCACAGAATGGGCTAGAAGGAGCTGTATGCTCCTCACTGGGCTGTTGAAGGTCAGAGAAGGTCACGGAAGTACAAATGCCTCTCAGTTCTATGGAGGGGAAGCTCTTCGTGATCGTAGGCGCTGACACAGGTCTGCTGGTGGCCGTGGGCCCGGCTGAACCGCCCGCTTCTGGTGCATCCCTCCCTTTCCAGACGTGTATTCATCACACGTTCCTGTGCACGGGCTGCCCCCTCCTCCAGGCCCCAATTCACACAGGTGCGCACAGTTTCTTTTCTTTTTCTTTTTTTAATGTTATTTATTCTTGAGAGACAGAGCGCACAAGCAGGGGTGGGGGCAGAGGATCCAAAGCAGGTTCCTCGCTGCCAGCACAGAGCCCAACGCGGGGCTCGAACTCACGAACCACGGGATCATGGCCTGAGCCGAAGTCCGATGCTCGACCGGCTGAGCCCCTAGGCGCCCCAGGCGGGCACATTGTCTCAACCGAAACCTAAGACACCCGATCTGCAAGCAAAGCGTGCGCGTCTGGCGAGGTGCAGATTTCTGTAAGCCTCAGCACGTTTCGTGAAGTCGGTTAGAGGACGCGCAGGTGCGAAGAGAGGGTCCCACTGGCCTCCGTGAAGGGCTTCTCCGCTCATCTTCCCGGACCAGAGAGCGATCAAGTCCTCCCTCAGCTATGAGCCAGCGCGGGGTGGACTGGTCCAAGGGGACTGCCCTCCCCCCCGGCCGCCTCACGCCCCACACGCCAGCGTGGCGGACCCTCCGTCAGGGAGCCGTCTGTCGTGCGCGGGGCCACATGTGCCCGGAGATGCGCTGCCCAGGTCCTCAGAGAGGACGCCGAGCTACCCTGAGTGAGGTGGGCGCCAGCAGGAGAAGCTTGCGAGAGGAAAGGGGTGCGTGCAGGATGGGCTTAACAGGGATCTAGACCAAAATGGCAGGAGGTGGGGAAGGCATTCCGGAGGGCAGGTGCGGGAGAGAGACCCCACCATGAAGAGCAGCAGGCCCAGAGCTGAGAGGCTGGTCTCCCGATGCCTCCCTGCCTCCCCTCCAGGAGGGACGGTGTGTGGATGCGGGGGAAGAGGCCTGGGGCGGCTCTGGGAAGCCGTTTTCCCACCAGAGCCAGGCTCTCCGCCTGTGGGAAGCCTGTCCTGGGAACGGCCTGGTGCGCGCTGAGCGGAGCCCGCACCGGGAGGCTGGGGTTGGCCCCGAGGGGACCAAGCCTTTGGTGGCCTTAGGGAGCGTGCCCCGCACTGAGGGCATTAGGTGCAGTGCAGGGCATGAGCCTGTCAAAAGTCGCCGAGCCCAGCTCTTACACACACACACACACACACACACACACACACACACACGCACACACCCCGACGAGGACGAAGGTAAGAAGTTACACAGGGGGCGGGGCGAGGAAGGCTAACTGGAGCCTTCAGAGGCACACAGGATGTGTGTTTACGAGCAGGGAGAGCTTTGCAAACAGCAGATGCACGATCAGACCCAGGAGACTCAGGCAGATGACTGTCCTCTCCAAATGTCAAACGAGGAACATTCAAGATCACGAGAGGAAAACTACTCGGCCAGCAGAGCCCCCGGAGGCGAGAGTCCTGCGGGTTCGGCTGCCTGTCCTGCCAGGGGGGCAGGACGCCATGTTATGTTAGCATCACTCCCCTTCAACCGAGGCCCCTCTGCTCCCCTCCTCCCACCCTGGCTGAAGTCTGGGCAGCATCACAGCCATTTCCTACGGAAGCTAACGGTAACAACGTTCTCTCTTACGTCGGAAAAGCTACATAACTGGGTTTCTCTTCTCCATCGAATTAGTCATTCTTAAACTTCGTCGCTCAAAATATTTCAGTCTCCATCGGGGTTCTCTGCTTTGGGAGAATTGCTGATAATTAAGAATGGAATCTTCTCTGTTAGGAAGGAAGGACGACATATTCACACATATGGTCTCCAGTTAGGAAGGTGACTGGTGGGAAAAGTATTCACTCAAGAGTTTTGGTTATAAAAAATAAAGACGTGAGGGCGCTTGGGCCACGACATCGGCCACCCCGTGGATCACCAAGGTTGACCCGGCCGATCTGGCTGCGGAGGCAGGCATCCCTTCCCTCCCTCACCATTCCACGTGCGCCCCTCCTGAAGCTGCACGTGAAGAGTCCAAGGCACATGAGTGGCTGTGCCCCCTGTGGGGACCTCCAGACGAGCTCTAAGGTCTATTTGCAGGGGCACGTGGCACAGTGCAGTTCCAAGACTCCAAACCACATGCTGCTGGCCGTCTGCCTTTCTTAAAGAAAATGTAAAACATTTTTTAACGTTTGTTTATTTTTGAGAGAGAGAGAGAGAGAACATGAATGGAGGAAGGGCAGAGAGAGAGAGAGGGAGACACAGAATCTGAAGCAGGTTCCAGGCTCTGAGCTAACAGCACGGAGTCTGTTGCGGGAATGGAATTCACGAGCCGTGAGATCATGACCTGAGCCGAAGTCGGACGCTCAACCGACTGAGCCACCCAGGCGCCCCCAAAACATTTTTAATTTAAAATTTGAAAATAGGGGCACCTGGGTGGCTCAGTCAGTTGAGCGTCCGGCTTCGGCTCAGGTCATGATCTCACAGTTCGTGGGTTTGAGCCCCATGTCAGGCTCTGTGCTGACAGCTCAGAGCCTGGAGCGGGCTTTGGGTTCTGTGTCTCCCTGTGTCTCTGCCCCTCCCCTGCTCGTGGTCTGTCTTTCTCTCTCTCTCTCTCTCTCTCTCTCTCTTGCCCGCTCAAAAATAAACATTAAAAAAATTTTCTTCAATTTTTGAAAATAAAGCAACCAGGGAAAAGCATCTGGGTGTAGGTGTGTGTGCCCCTGCACACAAGTATTCGGAAAACAGGAAACGGAAGATTCAGAGGTGACTCTATTAGCAGGTCAGGCCGAGGTTTTAACACGTGTAATTCCGTACAGGGTGTGAAGAATGTGAACACGAAACACAGCTTTAAACTTGGACTGACCTCGTGGCGTTCGACAGAAATCAGTTTAAGGAGTTTGGGTGATAAACCCGCACAGGCAGTCAGCACCAAACGTAGCTGGACTGAACTTCTCTAATTAAAGGTAAACATTTGGATTTGTCGTGTAAGTATAGCATTTTATCCCTTTCATTCTCTGTGAAGACGGTGAACCAGAAGAGTAACCAAAAAGGAGGATTCCTAGGATCGCACCTTCCACAAATCCGAAAATCTTATGCTCTAACCAGAAACCAAGATTTCCTGAGTAGGGGAAACAAAACACAGGTTTATGACACCAAAAACCCGGTTGGAAGGGACGTCTACCCTGTTTCCGTGTTTCGGGACCGTCTCCCCTCCTCGGTGCTGCCACCCTCTCCCACGTTCAAGAAGAATGAAAACCCTGAGTTCGGTGGCCCCAAACTTTGACACCGAGACGCGAGGGGAAACCGGGAGCAAACCTCAGATTCTCGGCTGCTTGAAGCCGTCGTCTTCTGGCCTCAGGTCCCGCCGTGCTTCCAGACGGTGGCCTCCCTGCCTCTGGGTCCGGGGGTTTTCTGGGCACGTCTGCAGATCCCAGATGTTCTCCACACCAGGCAGCAAGGCGGAGCGGGGCCCCCCGTGCGTGGCGGGCAGCCTCCCGAGGGCCCGGTGCCCCGGACCCTGTCAGCACCTCCTGCCCACTGCAGAGCCCGCCCCACAGCCCTCGCTCCGGAGTCACGGGACGGCACCCTCACCGGTGTCACACGAGGGCCGTTGGAAGTGTTGAGTTCCTCCAGAGGTCAGCACCTGTCCCCGTGTGGGGGACGACAGACTCTCAGAAGCTCTCACAGGGCCTCGGAGGCCGAGGAAACAGACGTGAGGCCAACACAGGACGGGGCTCGCGGTGGTGGCCCAGCCTGCCGCAGCAAAGCCACCAGACCCCGGCTCCTCGGAGCTCTCTCCTCTGGCCTCGCCCGGCGAGGTCGCCATTGAGAGCAGCTTCAGAGGGAATAATTGGGCCCCAGGACGAAGTGCAGAGGCAGCTGCGTGGGTGACCGCTCCTGCCCCCGCCCCCCCGGGCCCTGCCCTTTGGCTTAATTAGGCGACGCTGCAGAAAAGAAGGAGTGAATACCTTTTGTGTCCCCGGCCGGCTCCTCGCAGCCCCTGGAATATCCCCTGTGCTTTTCTGTCTCTGGACCTTTGTGCAGACCGCCCCCCCTCACGCTGAAAGCCCTCCCACTCGGCTTTATCCTTCCAGATCATTCCCATCTGTCAGCCTGCTCAGACCCCACACCCTCACCGAGCCTTCCCGCCCGGCCCAGGATGGCCTGTGTGCTTTCAATGGCGAGACCCTTTCATCGGACCCTTTCTTTCACCCTGACGTGGCCTCGGGTGTGCGGCTAGTCCGTCGTCACTGGTCCGCACATCTGGAGTTCCCTCCCCACCGGTGCGGGCGGTTCCTTCCGGGTCGGGTCCTCCCGAGAATGTGGGGAGCACCCGGGTCTCCTGGATTGCCAGATCCGTGTCGTGAACGCACCTCACCTTGCAGGGGGGTGTTTGGTGCTCCGTAAGAGCCAGCCGACACAGGGCCCCGGCGTGGGAGCGGCCGGCTGGGGGGAAGCATGCGGACTGCGCCCCAGGCCATTGCGCATCCAGAATAGAGCCCCCACGGGGAGCACCCGGGATGGAGCCACGCGGGGAGGGCGATGAACCAGTGACGAGAATTCATCACCTTGGGAGCGAGAAGAAAGTTAGGAAAGTGCCAGGAGTTTCTTGTGGGAAACGGCCGCTCACCCCTTAGGCCACGTGGGCCCAGGCCACTCCGAAGAGGCCTGGGGTTTAGCTTTGACGGACTTGGAGACTTCAGATCGTCTGCATTTGAATTTTTTTTTTTAACGTTTATTTATTTTTGAGACAGAGGGAGACAAAGCATGAATGGGGGAGGGGCAGAGAGAGAGGGAGACACAGAATCGGAAACAGGCTCCAGGCTCCGAGCCGTCAGCCCAGAGCCCGACGCGGGGCTCGAACTCACGGACCGCGAGATCGTGACCTGAGCCGAAGTCGGCCGCTTAACCGACTGAGCCACCCAGGCGCCCCTAGATCGTCTGCATTTGAAGCGTGTGTTCAGGGCGCTGGAGACTGGCTCTGCGCACGGAGGTCGGGCGGAACCTGTGAGCTCCGGAGCCGTCGCTGGCCTCGCGGGAACCGGTGAAACTTAGTGGCGGGAGGGTCACCGGCTCCAGGGGCCCAACAAGTTTGGGGCTCGTGTCTGCTGTTTGATCTGCCGTGCAGATGCGGCCTGGCGGGCTGTTCCGGGCTGCAGTGGCGGCCAGTTGTGTGGGAACCGCATGTCAGACAGGCCGTCTCCCACGTCCCGGGTTCCAGCTCCCGGCCACGGCGCGAACCGTGGTTAACTGGGCTGTACGGGGACGTTTATTGAAATGATGTGTTTCCTTCCTCTGTTTTTATCTTCGTGGCTCTTCCCTGACTTCAGTCTGATGTTTATCAAGAGCCGAGCGAGGGGAGAGAGTGCCTTGGAGGGGCAGCCCCTGAGAAGGGGGGGTGCGGCCTGCTTGGATTCGGGCGCATCACGTACGTCTGGACGAAGTCGAGCGTGTGGGGCCGCGCCTGTCTGCACGCCACCTGCGGCTTCTGAGACCGGAGGAGTCCCCCGACTGGATGAGGCTCTTGGGCTCTCTCCGGGGCCTTCCAAGGGCCAGCACACAGCCTCCCCCTTCCTGCAGCAGCACCCAGTTCCGGCTCCTGGGCGGCCCAGAGCAGCGGACCCCGACGGGGCGCCCCAGTGGGTGAGCGTTTGCCGCGGCCTCCCGCCCGTGCTCGACACCCAGGGGGAGAGCAGCACGGGGCACCGCTGCTCAGAGCCCACGTGTGGGGTGTGCCGTGCGCCTTGAGGAGCAGGGGAGGGGTTATCGCCGCCGCTCTGGGGCTGGGGGCGGACGGCGGAGGGAAGCGGCCGCTTTCCTTCCTGCGTCAGACTCCTGCAAGACCCTTCTGGATTCAGAAGCGTGTCGAAGAGTATTTTCGCTCCTGTGAGTTAAAATGTGTCTGCATCTTTAAGTTTTATTTCGAGAAAACATCTTGCAAAATGGGGTAAAATCACTCCGTTTTCCTCGGTAAACACTGCGTACCAGGGAGCTGTTTGGGTTACGTTACGACTGTTGTGGAAAGTGGCGCCGAAAGTAACACAGCTGCACGTCCAGCCAGAGGGCCGTGGTCTGCAGCCCGCGTGGTTATTGGGGTGAAGGCGGTGGGGGTGGGGGGGCGGGGTCCCCGATCTCCAGTTAGAGGTCGGGGTCAGTGATGCCCTGCAGAAGTCCTGGGGCCCGACCTAGGGTCTGCCCTGGAGAAACGTCCCTCCCATGGGGTGTGACGGGCTGTGTGCGTGATGCCCCCCCCCCCGGTCGAAATCCCCGAGCGGTCCACCGGAGGGGGCAGGGCCGTGCCCTAAGACAAGCCACGTGTCACACGCCAGGTAACGTGGACTGGGCCGTGGACCGGGCACTCCATCCAGGGAACCGGTGTGGCTCCGGCCGAGACGAGGGACAGGGCCACGGGGTGTGTGCCTTGGCTCTGACTCCGCGGAGGGCGGGCGGGGAGGGGGTTCCGGTTCTCCCCCAGAGACGGCCGTGGCCCTCGGTCCCCCCGCGGCTGCAAGGGGGCTCAGGGGGCCCCGGGATGTCGGGGGGAGCACGGTGCCCGTGTCTCTCTCCCCCGCAGTGCTAATCAGATACGCCATTTATGGCGAGAACGTTTATGTAAAACAGCTCTCCCAAACCAGGTCCGGAGTTGCCGTGTCCGCGGGCGGCCTGGCTGGCCCAGAATGTAGGCCTAGGCAGCTCCTCCTAGGTCACGTCCGGCCTTATGATGAAACAGCAGCCCGTGACGGAGGTGATTCCACGAGACGTGGTCGTGTCTTCACGTGCTGTTTTTCCTTGGTGACGCATCACAGCCGCGTTGACACCCCGGGATGTTGCCTCCCATGCTCCTCCCCACGCGTACTTTCTAAACGTTTCACTTAGCTTCGTCCTATCGAGGGGAGAATTGGACGCATTTTAAAACACACCTTGTTCTGGTTTCTCTCGTTACAAAAGTCATACGTGCTTCATTTGGGGGAGAAAAAGACCAAAATGAGAAACGAAACCAAAACCTCCCGCTCTCCCCCGGCAGGCGGGGGGGGGGGGGGGGGGCCTGTCTCCGTGCGTCCTGCCCTCCCGGGTTCTCCCTGGCTTTGCTTCCAGATCGGAGGGCCTGCGATAAAGACCTCCCTGTCCCACGGGCTCTGCGGCCTTCCGGTGAAACTGGCCACTCGCGGCCGCCCCGTCCCCCCCTCCGCCCCCCCGCCGCCGCCGTCCCCGCGAGGCCGCCTTGGGGGTGCTTTGTGCGCCTCGTTTTTGCTGTTTGTCGGGTCCGCCGTGCCCTCCGAGCTGGAGATCGGGCGCCTCCCCAGAGAGGCCGGTCCCTTTTCAGCGTGCTCTCTCGGTGTTTTATCCGGGCCGGGGTAATTGGCCTCTCTCCGTCCGCGGCCCACCCTAATGAACGCCCCTCCTTCCCGGCGGCTTTGTGCGCCCCTCCTCGGTTCTGCCCTGTTACCACAAATTACGCTCTGCAAATACCCCTAAGACTCCAGCCGTCCTCTGTGTACACACTCGGGCTTTGTTCCCATTGTTCCTCGAAAGGTACAAAGAGGGTTTTCTGAAGCCTTTGTCGTCTTGGTCTTTCTTTCGGCGGAATTTGGGAATGACAGGTCCTCTCTCTCGGGGTGATTCCCACTCTGCACTTCTCCCCCATCAGACGAAGAGTTGAGAAGTGAGACATTTGCATGATTATGTGTATGGATGGATTTCCGCCCCCAGAATCCTCTTCAACTTATCTTGCGAATTGCGTTACAAAGACGTATAAAATAGGTTGAGGCTCTACAGAGGTAGCCCAGGGCCTCAGCGGCAAGAGTAGCGGCTCGCAGGCCGCTTCCAGGAGGTGACGGCCGCGGGGTCGGCCCGCGCCGTGTAGGCCTGTTCCTCAGCCCGCACCCTGCCCCCCAGGGACTCCTCAGCCGGCACCCTGCACCCCAAGGATCCACTCTGACATGTAGAGCTCTCTGGGCTTGAGCAAACCCCACGCTGACTCTGCCCGAGGGGCCCGGGGGCCCTCGGGTGCGCATGAGTGGCGGGACCACCCCACGACACGGTGTCTGTGGGCTCAGGACACGCTGGGGACAGCCCCACGCTACAGACGCCGAGGTTCTGAATCTGAAGAGTTTGTGAGCACGGGGGTGCGGGCCCTCGTGTTCTGCCTTTCCTGACAGACCAGGAACCTTTCGGATGTTTTAAACAGTGTGGCACAGGCTTCTCGTGTTGACTTTGGGATCGAGCGCTTAAATTCAGGGGCCTGAGACACTCTTCTTTTTTAGGAGTCGCATTACTCTGGTTGCTCCGGCAAGGGTGCCCCTTGCCAAAGACCGTGGTCGGTCGTCACACTGGGTTCCACGCGGCCCGTGGTGCCGTGGTCCGGCCGGGGCGGCGTTGGGGCCTGACCTGGTGTCCTGACCTCCTCTGCTCCCTCGAGAAGGGGGCCTCGGCAGGGAGCCGTGTGGCCCCGCGTCCGGTCCGTGCCAGTGCCTCGTCCGCGTGCTCCCTCCGTCAGCCCTGCCAGCTCTGTGCTGCCCTGTCGTGACCCCAGATTCAGGCTGCGGTGATCCGGGCCCGTGGACCTTGCCGTCGGCCCCCCGTTGCGACTGCACACTGGGGTTCGTTCGCCCCGGGCCCGTGTTCTCCAGCGCCGATGGGTTTGTCTTTCTGCCGTGGGACTTCCCCTGCGACACCAGTGGTCTAGGATACGTGCTTCCCAAGGGCAGAGGCTCACTGACCATCTACAGCGACCACTGTGGAGATCACCTGCGAAGCCGTGTCTGTCTTCTCACTACCGTGTGCCTCCTTCCCCTCAGGAAGGTGAACTGGTTTACATCTGTTTTCCCTGAGAACCTTCCGCACACCTAGGTTCGGAGGGCAGACTGCTAAGGAGGTACAGGGCAGATATGCCGACTGAGTAGATGTCTCCGGAAGGACCCCTTTCCAGAGGTGGATGTCCTGAAAATGTGGAGCATCGCGGTCCTGAATGAGTGACTTCCCCCTTGGCTCCCTGGAAGACAAGTCTTCAACTCACGCTGGCATTGGCGTTTTCTTCTCTGCTAAAAAGTAGGCATCGGATGAGGAAAGAAAACAGACTTGGTGAAGCTCCCGGGGGTGATCCGTGGACCTTCAGGGAGCTGTCTGGGTCGAGAGGGTGCACACCACACGTGCAGAGGACGCGGCACCGGGCAGGCCCGGGTCTCGGGCACACGGCGCCGGGCGGCGTGAGCGGGCCGAGGACGGCCGAGTAGGGAGCCGTCTGGAGGGAGTCATGCGATGACCTGCTGGGTGGCCCCACGTGTGGGTCTGTGACCAAGAGATTCGTTTGATTAGACCTGCCCCTCTTTTTCCTTCATAATTCACTGCCTCTTGGCCGCTGGATCACACGAACTCCTCCAGGAAGACTGTCATTGTCTTATAAACGCACGGTGGCCGAGATGAACACCCAGGATCGTGTTCATTAAAGTGGTCATTTAAAACCCGAAGTGGAGTTGGTCTGGATGCTAAACATCGTGAGGGTTTCACTTTCTGACGACGGGTCTGGAAGGTGCGGCACGACCTTTTCCAGCGAAGACGCGTTTGGGAGAAATGCCTCCTGCGCCCAGGGCAGGATGCCCGGGTCCCTGAGTGGGTGCCGCGTTCCGGAGGGCGAAGGTATCGTGACATCGCAGAGTTTGCCTCGCTGCCGACGTCGTCCATGAGCCTGCGTCTGCACCCGCTTCCCTTTTGTGGCCTCCGCAGCCTGACCCGGGGAACTTGCCAGGTCGTAAACGAAAGAAATCAGAGCCACACTGCTTCCGGAGCGCGCCTGCAGCCTGCCCTGGGCATCGTTGGCACCCTGCGCGCGGGGCGCCCCCCACAGACAGCCCCAGGCCTGTATTTGACCCGCAGCAGAATGGTACTCACGGAGTGTTCCTGGGACTGGTGTTTGTCTGAGTGTCTGTTCGTCCTACGCGGGCCCCGCATGAGTCTGAGAGTAAACGGAGGCCGCTAACAGCCGGGAAGTGCTCTGGTCTGACCCGGCTCCGTGTAGCGGAAACTGGTGCGGTAAACCTCACGGTAAATTTTAAGTAAAGGCTTGAGCCCCCCCCCACCCCTCGTGCCCACGGCTGGACCGCTGCCTCAGGGGTCGGGGGCTCACGCCTCCACGGGCCTCTGTGTCACCTGGATCACCCTTCTTGGTGTAGGTGAGACTTTCAGATGAACAGTGTCCCCCAGAGGCCAGTCTGGGGAGGGCGTGGGGGCCAGACAGCTGTGCTGAGAGCTTGCTGTGTGCACCGCGTGGGGTCCTGGGCCTGGCCCCGGCCACATCATGTGAGTCAGGTCACAGTCCGCATCTTGTCTCTTAAAGAGAAGCTCAGTTGTCCTTAGGAAATTTTGGTTTTAAAGTAACAGTAAGGAGGGGCGCCTGGGTGACTTAGTCAGTTGAGCGTCCAACTCGATCTCGGCTCAGGTCACGATCTCCCGGTTCATGGGATCGAGCCCCGCATCAGGCTCCGTGCTGACAGCGCAGAGCCTGCTTGGGATTCTCACTCTCCCTCTCTCTCTGCCTCTCCTCCACCCTTTCTCTCTGTCTTTCTCTCTCTCAAAAGCAAAACTTGAAAAAATAAAAATATTATAAAATAAGGTAAGAGTAGAGTCTGGTCAGAACACAGCATTTCTATTATTAATCTTCAAGCCATAATCAACCTAAAGCACTAATTAGAAGGGCACACGGTGAGTCCCCCAGAGAGTTCTCCCGTGGGCAGAGAAGCCTCCCTGGGGGCGTCCGGAGCTTCCTGGGACCGCATGGAGCTGACCTGGCAGCAGGGGGAGAGGGGGACACGGTTTGCACCTGTGGGGGCTCACAGTCGGGGTTCCGGAACAGCCTGGCCTGTGTCCCCTCCTGGTGGGCGTGTCCATCCGACCCAACGGTTCAAACGGACGGGCACCGCGGGGGGGGCGCCAGTGGCTGGGGCTCGCCCCTCGCAGTCCACGGACCACGTGCGGCACGCTGTCCCAGGGCCCTCGCCGGGTGTGTGCCCACCCTCTGTTACCGTGACGCACACGCGGCAGCCCCGTGACGGGGGGGAAGGGGGGGTCAGGTCAGCATGCGGTGCTTTCCCGGGTCTCACGGTAGGAAGATGCGGCGGGAGAAGGTTAGCGGTTCGCCAAGGTCACAGGAGTGGCACAGGGAGCGTCGACCCCTGGCGGCTGCTTCCTTCCCAGGGCAGAGCTCGGACCCCAGCCCGGCAGAAGCCACCACGCAAACCCCGGGGATGCGTCTGGAACAGCCGGCCCCTGGGTGGGTCCCGTGAGAACCTCAGTCACGACGCCCGTGTCTCAGCAACGATGGGCTTGCGGGGCGGTGTGACGAGAGGTGAAGGAGAGGTGAAGGTGGCCGCAGGTGAATGGCGGCTTCCCTCGGGGCCCCGGCCTCTGACTGGCGTTTCTGCCCGCACAGACCGCCCAGCCTTGCACCGCTTGCTTCCGAGGCAGAACGCCGGTGGCGGCAGGCACGTCGAAGGTTCGAGATGCGCGAACCTGTAGAACGCCGCTGGAGAGCTTCGGGCCAGGGCCATCTTTCCGATTTTTCCCCTGTGTCCTGCCGGGGGCTCTGTCCGCTTGGAAGCGTTAGCCCCTCTGGGCCTGCGCTTTCCCTCACAAGGCCCGGCGAAAGGTGCCCTCAGATCTGGAGCATCTCACCCGGGAGGCCCCTGCCCGGCGGCTCCCGTCCCCCAAAACACCCAACGGCTCTGGCCTGGACCATGGGCACGGGGAGGTCAGGGTCCGGCTGGTCGTACTCAACGGTCACTCCCGGCATCTAGGAACGGTACGTGTGGACCGCCAGATGCTGGATAAATACCAATAGCTAATAATGTGCCAGGCCGTGCTGAAGGCTGGTTCTGAGCATGAGACCTTGTTGAGTCCCCACAAGAACCATGAGGTTGGTTTCGCAGGTGAGGAAGCTGGGACACGGGGAGGCTAGGCGGTTTGCCTGAGGTCACACAGCCAGTGAGTGCTGAGGCGAGGACGGGAAGCAGGCATTGTCGCTCAGGTGCTGTGAACGGGGGAGCCATTTCTTGGAGCCCGAGGAGAAGAATTGCGGGTCAACACACGTTACGGCCCGGGTCTCCATTCCTCTGGCGAAGCCGTTTCCTGGGCCCTGGATTCCAGGTGGAATCCCTCCCGAGACAGCGCCGAACACCCGGCTGTTTGCGTCCCAAGGGCGAACTCTCCCGGTGCCTGTCCCACCCTGGCTGGGGGCGCAAGGGGAGCACAGCTGCCTGCGACCGCCCGTCATCCCAGGTCAAGGTCAGACGGGCCCCCACGGAGTGGAGGCCTCAAGGCCCTCGGGTGTGCGGTGGCTTCAAACCCAAGAACCCACTTCCGACGTGACCCTCCCCTCCCCTCCTCACCTCTCCCCTCCCTTCCCCTCCCCTCCCACCAGAGGCGCATGGTCTTAGCGGCTGGCTCGGTTCATCATACAGAAACTGGACAGCGGTCAGTTCAAAATCAAAGTCCCATCCGAGCAGGTGGCCTGTGTCTTTACCTGTATCTACAGAATGTGATGGGAGCAGCCTGGGCCCCCGGCACTCCCCCGCCAACACGGCAGTGGGCCCCCCAGGTGGTGCCCCCCCAGGTCCAGCCAGAGCCGCTCCCTCGCTCTTGGGGTGACCACTGTCCAACCAAGGTGCCCGGAGGGCAGATGTGCACTGACTGCCCTGGGACGCAGGCTGGGACCACCTCTTCTTGGAGCCTTCCCTCTGCCTGTGAGAATTGCGTTGTTTTCAAGAAAGACCTACAAGGAGCACCAGCACTGAGTGGCGCTGCAGCGAGCTGGGCCCAGGTCGCAGCCCCCAGCGGCCCCCCGGAGCCTCCAGCCAGCCGCTGAGTCGCCTGCCAAGAGAGGTCTCACCGGCGATCTGCTGCCTCTTCCGACTCCAAAATTCTGCGGTTTCTTTAGAAATATCTTTGAACTCGCTGGGCCCTTGGGACTGTTCATTTCTGTGGCACTGACATCTGCACCACCTGCTGAGGAATGACCAAAGACTTTCTCCGGCGGCCACCGCACGGGCCTCTCACGGTAACAAGATGAGTACTTCCGTTTTTAAAGTGGAAACACTCGAGCCGGAGACCTCGCGTGATGTGCCCGCCCGCCCGAGATTGCGCGGTCTCCCTCGAGCAGAGAGAGAGAGTGGTCGTCCCCGATCCCCGCACAGTCCTGGGGGGTCACCTAGCTGACCTAGTTTGTCTCTTAGTGACCAAATCGCAGCCATCCCGAACCTTCCTCCCCAGGGGCGCTCCTTCCTGGAGGAATGTTTGGCGCCCTCCTGGCCTTCGGTGGCGTGGCCTTGAGGTTCGGTCGGACGTACTGCTTATTCTTGCAGGTGAACTTCACCCACGGGAAAGAAGGGTTAACTGACACCATCTACCTTATTAAAATAACCCGTTGTGTCTGGGGCTTGTTTGTTTGTTTTCAAGATTGTGAGAAAATCTGGCTGGGTTTTTAAACAGACTCATCGTGTGAAAACCATGTGTGGGCAGACGCAGGGGACGCACAGTGGCTCCCCTGCCATCCTTCTGCCGTCCTCGCGGTGGCCTCGTGCCTGACGTTACCCCCGCTCCTCGGGACCCCCACAGCCCTGCTCCCAAGACCCACGGCTCTGGCGGGCAGAGGGCTCGTGCGGTGGGGCCCGTGGGGCTCCCCTCAGCGCACCTGTCCCAGCGGCGCGGCCACCCAGCTCCAGGCCCATGTGCCGTGCCTCCCCTGGGAGCTGCGCCCAGAGAGGTCTCTTCTCTACGGTGGCGGCGGCCTTCTGAAGCTCTCTAACACTGAGGAAGATGGCAGCCACGTGGAAGGTTCAGGAAAACGTGTGAGCGTTCTGTGGGCATCAGCCACTGCCCTGGTGCGTGGGGCTGGTAGGGACGGCTGGGCACCAGCACCGGGAAGGGAGGAGCACGCGGGAGCCCTGCCGCTCCCCGGCATCTTGTCCCGTGAATGCGTGTTTAATTCCCCTCCTGGGCTCAGATTCCCTTACAGACTTTCTCTCGATATCATTTTATTTTGATGGCTCAAGTGACAGTGATATTTTCAGGGAGCAAAGGATGGAATTCGTGAGATCATGACACCAGAGCCCTTGCACGGTTATTGTGCTAGTGAGAAGTGGGGGGCGTCCCGGCCGACTGTCCGATGACAGCCAGCAGCTAGCGAGCGACTCCACCAGGCGCCCCCGTCTCTGAGCGCCGTGTCCGCCTTGCGTGGCGATGGCGGGGACCCTGCGGTGGCCAGACAGAAGCTCCGTTTGGCCGTTGTGCCGAGATTTTCCTTTAGATCTGGAAACTCTGTCTTTGGGGGTCTGGTCAAGGAAGCAAACCCTTTTCCATGAACCGCGTACTTCCCTTTTCGTATGTGATTTCGTTTATTATCTTCTGTGGGGGCTCTTATCCGTTTGGGCATCGTTTGGGGAAAAACGGAAGAACCACACAGAGGCGGTTCCCCCCAGCGCCTGACCGTGGCACCAAGCTGAGAGCACAGCGCACACCCTTCTCTGCCTCTGTGACCCATCTTCTGAAGAGGAGAGGAAGATGCCTGGCTCAGCCTGCACGTGGCATGGTTCTGCGCGTGGTCCAGTGTCGCCGCGGGCTCGGTCCAGTGGCCCTTTTGCCTGAATCTGTGTATCTGTCTTGGGGGCATGCGTACCCACCTATATGTGTGTATCTGTCTGTGTACATGTCCGCGTATTGAGTATTTATGTGTCTGTGCGTGTGTGGCCGGGTGTGCGCATCCGTGTGTGTGATCTGTGTGCGCGTGTGCATGGCTGCAGGGGAGAGCCCCACGTGCCCCTCGGCTCTCGGGCCGGGCAGGGCTCGGGGGGAGGCCACACTAACCTGCCCTCACCGTCCCCCAGGAGCTGTGCCGGCAGCGCATGGCCACGCGCACGTCGGAGCGCCCGGAGGGCCCGCACACGACCCGCATCAACAGCGTCTCGTCCCAGTTCAGCGACGGGCCGATGCCCAGCCCTTCCGCCCGGAGCAGCACGTCATCCTGGTCGGAGGAGCCGGTGCAGCCCCACATGGACATCTCCACCGGCCACATGGTCCTGGTAAGGCCCGCCGTCCGTGCTGTCGGGAAGGGCCGTGCCCACGTCCGCCAGGAGGGGAGCGAGTGGGGGCGGGGAGGGCGGGGCTTACGACGCCCCTGCGTCCCATCCGTCACACACCCGGCCGCTTCAGAACCGTCAGCAACAAACCTGACCGTGTCGGGCAGCTGGCCAGCCGGAGACGAAGACCCAGGATGTCCGGGCTCCGCTGACCCAGTCCTCCTCGTTTAAGGCAGGATGAGGATGTGCGGATGCCGGGGTCTTCCCAGTCTTCTGCCTAGACCGCGTGCCCCCCACACACCTCGTCGGGATTCCATCCTGGTTGTCTTGCTTTCAGTGGGTGCCTACTGTGTGCACTGCTGTCGTCCAGACCAGCGTCTGGCTTGGGTAGACAAATGTCCCTCCCCTCCTGCTTCTGATTAAAAGTGCCTGGGGGCAGGGGCGGGGGCTCAGAGCGCAGCTCTTTCGTAAGAAGAGACCCTGGAGACCCTGGAGCGGAAGCCCCCACCTTGGGACCCTCCCTCCTGTGTGTCGGGGGACGAATCTGTCCCTGTCCTGTCTCTTCCCAAACCAAGTGTCGTCCTCGAGGCCCGTGCGTGGAGAGGCTGTGTCTGAGTCTAAGAGAACTGTTCCTGATTCAGCCCCTCTTACGTAATGGCTTTCTTCTGAAGGTGGGCCACCACCTCCCGTTTCCCGCTTGTAGAGCTGACGCGCTAAGCCGCTAGCCATCGGTCTCCTCCCGGATTCGGATTCGGGCAATGAGCAGCAGAGCCCTGTGCGGCGGCCGACACACCCCCAGATCAGGGCAGTGGTTTTCATGGTCTGGCCTACGTCCCCAGTGTCAGCGTGGGAGGGGCCCCGAAAGTTGTGTCGGCTGTCTTTAAACGCTTGATTTTGCGGAAAGTTTCCTTGTCTGTTCATGGACAATATAGGCTGGTGAGACCCCCCCAGGAAGCCGGCAGCTTGGTCCACTCCGGCTGCAACAAAATACCGCAAACTGGGGGCCATAACAACAGAAACGTGTCTCCCAGAATCCTGGGGGTTGGACGTCCAAGATGAAGGAACTGCAGTTGGGTAACTGGGGCGGTCCCTTCCCCTTCCTAACCAGAACCTTCTTCCACCACGACCCGCCTCCTGGGAGGGGCTCCGGTAGCCAGCCCGCCCCTCCCACATCCCCGCTCCTGGTTCCCGCCCCGCCTTTCCTCCCACGTCCTGACCCTTGGTGGAAACACGGTCTGTGCTCAGTCCACCTGCTCGTGCATGGGGCTCTCAGCACTTGCTGCCTCATGCAGGAGTCCCCACTGTCCTTTGACCCGGCTTGACACGTGGGTTCAGGCCCTGTGTCATCGTTCCTCCCCCCCCCCCACACACACACTTATCTTCATCCCAAGCACTTCCCCTGTGCAGAGCCCAGAGGCCTGGGGCCATTGGCATAAGTGAACCACTTAGCATTTTTACAAAACTTCTCACTCACTAAAAGCAGGTAAAATGATTCCTCTTTTAGGCGCTGAAACCGTAGTCCGTTCCCGTAGGGAATGGGGAAGGCCATGGAGCACACTCTGGCTGGGCCAGAGTCATGGCCAACAGTAACTGGAGCTCCATTATTGGTTCACAAATGGCCCTCCCCCTCCCAAGCACAACCTGTAGAAACCTGCGTGTGTCAGAACCTCAGGAAGGCGCCGGAACGCCTGACCTTCTAACTCATTAAGCCTACAAGAAAGATAATTCTGCGGTGATCAGTCAACTCGACCCTCCGTAAGGAAACTTCAGTGTTTATCAGACAGCTACACGATGATCTTCCTGAACTACACGCGAAGGATTCAAAGACCATCGGATAAATTATGCAGGGTCCAGGCAAATCCCAGGCGCCAACCGTTCCGATATTCCGCCGCTCCCTGCACCTCAGGTAGTTGTGACATTCTGCCTTATGGGTAGAATGGAATCCACAGCAGGGCTGTTTACGTTTGCACAAGGTGGGAGCAAGGAGCACCCCACAAGGTAAGAAGGGCCAGGTTATCTGGAGAGCATACTCGTCACTACAACCTGCGGCCAGTGTGCAAAATCGGAACGTTTTCTTCAGCCAAGGATGGGACGCACGTTTGAAGGCATAAGTGCCGGGGAAGTTAAGCCAAATGTCGATCCTCGCGTCAGAGCACCTTCAGGAGCAGTGGACCTGGGGGCGGGGCTCGCCTGGGAAGCAAGTCGGCCTAGGGTGAGGCTCGCCTGGGGGACGCAGGCTCAGCTGGGGAAGGAGTCCCCTCTTGGTCTCCTGGTCACTTTCTGCTGTAGCATCCAGGGCTGCCTGTGCAAGGCGCTGTGATCTCCTGCCTGGAAGCCATAGGAAGAGAACTCTAGAAATAAACACTCCACCCAACGAGCTGGTCTTCCTGCTCAGACCAGGGGCATCAGAACTGCCCTGCTGGGGCACCGAAGGGTCGGCTCAAGAAAGGGGTCCTGGGAGGCCGGTCTGTGGACCCCAGGCTTCGTGACGCCAAGGGAGGTGGTGCTGGGTCTGGGTCCCACAAGCTTGAGCCACGGCCGGCCGGCCGGGTGGCCAGTCAGGGCGCGGTGATATTCGTGATATTCGCAGAAGGAAGGGGCATCCGGGAGGAGGGAGACAGGAAGGGAGGAGCCTGGCGGGCTTCTGAGTGTCTGCAGGGGACCAGGGCGGTGTACCCTCAGGGCTACTTGCAGGGCTCTGAAAAACAAGTGACCTGGGAAGTCAGAGAACTACTGTAAACTTCACTGTGTCTTGAACGTGTGAGGAGAGACAGGGGAGACGCTGTGAGGGAAGGCATTGCCTTTGAACTTAGCTGTTAAAAAGGACCCTTTCCATATCACATTTGCTCTCGGAAGCTGGAGCATGGCTGCGCAGTAGGTGCCAAGAACAGGTCACTGTCCCCAGAGTCCCCAGGACACAGGTGCCTCCGTGAAGCAGGCGTAACAGAGGACGCACACACGCGAGAGTGTGCAAGGAGCGGCCAGGACGCGTCTACCCCAGCCTCAGTGCCCTTTTGTACAGGCTGGAAAGCTGGGGACTGGTACACAGGGAGCGGGGACACGGAGGGAAAGTTGGCTTGGTGCTGTCCCCATTACGACCGAAGGAATAGAAAACCGAATTCAGGAAAACGGTGCTGGATGGTCTCTTAAAAATACATCTCCGCCCACGTTGAAGGTGAATCTGCAGTGTGATTTCCTTCGCCCTCGGAGTACGAGGCAGGAATGGGCATCACTGAACATTCACACAGCAGCCGCTGCTCAGACCCCGTGAGGGGGGAGCCGACATCAGCCCCGTTTCCCAGGTGAGGGCGACGAGACCAAGTGCTGGGATGAGTGCACAAAAATGCACTGGGACTGCAGGCTTTCCGCCAGGGAGAAGGGAGGAGCAACCTGCTGTAGGTTTGGTGGCTGCAGAAGGGCGTGTGCACAGGGGAGAGGGGGGAGGTGCGCAGGGGAGAGGGGACACGTGTGCGTAGGGGAGAGGGGAGATGTGTGCACAGGGGAGAAGGGACACGTGTGCACAGGAGAGAAGGGAGATGTGTGTGCAGGGGAGAAGGGACACGTGTGCACAGGGGAGAGGGGACACGTGTGCGCAGGGGAGAGGAGAGATGTGTGCACAGGGGAGAGGGGAGATGTGTGCGCAGGGGAGAGGGGTGATGTGTGAGCAGAGGAGAGGGGTGATGTGTACGCAGGGGAGAGGGGAGATGTGTGCACGGGGGAGGGGAAGGTGGGCAGGGGAGAGGGGAGATGTGTGCACAGGGGAGAAGGGACACGTGTGCACAGGAGAGAAGGGAGATGTGTGTGCAGGGGAGAAGGGACACGTGTGCACAGGGGAGAGGGGACACGTGTGCGCAGGGGAGAGGGGAGATGTGTGCACAGGGGAGAGGGGAGATGTGTGCGCAGGGGAGAGGGGAGATGTGTGCAGGGGAGAGGGGAGATGTGTGCGCAGGGGAGAGGGGAGATGTGCGCAGGGGAGAAGGGACACGTGCGCAGGGGAGAGGCGGGAGGTGAGTGCCCCCCGCATCTCCCGCCGCACCCAGCACTCCACCTGCACCACCCCCTGTATGCCCGCATCCACTCCGGACTCCCCTCTGACCCGCTGCCTCCCACCAGCCAAGGGTGTCCTGAGTCCCCTGCCTACTCGGGACGCGCGCATGGGGAGCCGGCGGGATGGAGCAGGGCCTCGGGCACCTTCATCTGGAGAACCGGCACCCGCCGGTCTTCCTAAAAGGACCTGGTTCTGTGGCTCCTGGCGTTCCTCCTCCCGTGGCCCTGCCCTTGGAGCCCCGGGCCAGCACCTGCGGCTCGGTGGCCACTGTCCTCACGGTGACGGTGGCCGGCCCCTCCCCCGGAGCCACCACCCGTACAGTCCCGTAGTTTTCCGTGACTCGACGTCCAGCAGTTTCTCTGTTTTATCCTGCTGAGGGTAGCGGGCAGCTTTCGCACGCGAACGTTCCAAGCACACAGCCCGCGTGAAAGGAATCGTGGGCTCAATTTCCGCAAGACCCTGGGTCACCCAGGATGCCTCCCGCTTATCTCGAGAGATGTTGGCAGACTTCCCGCCAAAACGTCTGACCGATGGGCCGTCCCACCAACCATGGCGCACACGGTGCCTGTGTCCCCGGACGCCCCCGGCCTTGGGCGCTGGCCAGCCTTCATCTTTCCCACCGCTGCATGGGAAGGCTGCTCAAAAGCGGCTTTAATTTCCACTTCTCTTGTTGTGCGTGAGATACGGCAACCTTTCCTACGTCTGGGAGCTACACGCCCTTCCTTCCAGAAGTGTCCCTGGAGGGCTGCCACCGCCCGCCGCGTAGACGTGCCGCACGTTTTCATGGTACGAACCACGGACCCCAGGGAGAGTTCACCGGACTCGACCTCGTGGTGACACCGCGTCACCCTCGTCCCTCCTCTGTGCGCCGATGAGGCCCTCCGAGAGAGAGGCACACTGACGACGCCCGATGTGGATACGTTTCAGTGAGAACAGAAAAGAACCGTCTGAAAAGTCACACTGAGCTACCGAGTGGGCAGGCTCAATGCCTCAGGACGGTGTTTCCCGTGCGTAAGAATCGCGGGCCAGTGCTGTGAGCCGGCCAGGGGGCGTCCTGTGTGGTGACATCAGTAAGAGGAGCCTGAAGGGGCACGAGGGCCTGGCTGCCGTGGGGTCTTTGGGCCTCAAGGGACCTGTCCTGGGGTCAGCAACACACTGGTACCGGCACATAGTCCCCGAGGCTGGGAGTCGGAGATCACGGTGTGGGCGGGGTGGCTGCCCCCCGGGGGCCTCCGTCCCCACGCGTGGACGTCGTCTTCTCTCGTGTCCTCACCGGCCGTCCCTCTGTGTGTCTGTGTCCTCACCCCCTCTTCTTATCAGGACACTAGTCACACCAGATCGGGGCCCTCCCGCCGACCTCGCTTTACCTTAATCGCCGCATTAAGGCCTCATTTCCAAATACGGCTGCGTCCTGAGTCAGGGGGTTGGGGCTTCTGCACAGGAATGTGGGGGGCGCAGTGAGCCCGTGACAAGGGTTGGTGCCTGAACTACCCCATGTCCTGCAGCTTGAAGCAATGACAGGCCCCTGTCTCTCCTGTCGCGTCCTCCGTGCACCGTGGGGACTGAGCGAGTGGTAATACTGTCGCACCCCCACCCCCACCGGCCCCAGCACTGGCCCGGGACCTGAGGGAGAGACTCGCAAACCGTTCACGTCTCCACCGGCTTCCAGGCACGGCTCTGTTCCCCTGTCCGAGCCTCACCCTCCTGCCCGTCCCCGTCACTGTGAGAGGAGGCAGGTCCCCAAGAGGCTCCCTGGGAAGGGAGGTGGCCAGGGAGTGTTCATGCATTTACAAACAGCACATGACAGTTCTTCCATCAGGCCTGACCGGTTTCTACCCAAGAACTGGCCCTGGGGACAGGTGCTCAGCGTGGGAAGGGCAGGTCATGACCACCCACTCTGTGGAAGGGTCTCACAGGGTGGGGCATGACTCAGCCAGGTGTTCAGGGTGCTGGGCCCCCAGGGCCAAGTGCTCTGTGTCAGAGAGATCACCTGTGTCTCCTCCCGAGGTTCCTTCACTGCTGGAGTGGGGGGGACAGGGCTCCATGTCTGAATGGCTGAAACAGTGCTTGCCCCCCACCCCATGGCCAGCTCCTGAGGTGCCCAGAGGCTCCTTCGGCAGCTGGGACACTGGCCACTCTCGGTAGCTTGGTTTTGACACAAGACAGGGACTGTCACTTCAGGCCCGGGATGGAGTAACGGGGTTGTCATGTACAAATCAGTGTGCAAAATTAACAACATATAAGAAGCAGTTTTTGAAATTGCGCGAAACCCATGGTTCCACAAATAAGCCACACGTGGGCGAGCATTCACTGACTTTTGCCCACCCGTGTATCCTCAGCATCTAGCTCAGCTCTCACATACGCCAGGCCGTGAATTAAATTGTCCGAATGCCCAAGTGAACCAGATGGTACGTGTCTCGCCCCTGAGAAGTGTGCCATCTATCTGAAGCGGAGAGGGGTTAATATCTAGGAAACACTGGGCGTGGCCAAATGCCAAATCGTGCTCTTTCGCCAGAAGTCTTTTCATCCCTCATGAAGGTGTGGGGTGGCGGGGGAGACTGAGGAGGGGCGCTGGCCCCGAGGGGTTCTGGGCACCGTCTTGGTCAAGGAGGGAGCAGCGCTCTGGGGTGGGCGGGAGACAGAGTGGGCAAGGGGACCCCTTGTCAGAGTCCCCGAGTCAGTGCCCAGGACTGGAGCCAACAGTGGGTGACACAGGAGGCTAGCACACATACACAGGCCACACACCGCATGCGGGTTTGTGTTTGATCCTTATGCAACTGCTACCGTTTCTTGAACAGGAAAAGTGATGGCCATGTATTCACTTCTTCTCTTCCTTGTGTCCGCTCGCCACAAGGTGAGAGAACATGTGGGCCAGAGAGCTGGGGACCAACAGGGTCAAGACCAGTGTTCTCTGATGTGTTTGCCTGAAAATGATTTTAATTAGCTCTCACACTTGTATAATAGATTAGCCAATGGTCAAATTCTCGTTAATTTTTTCTCATTACTTTAAAAATGCTGTTTTCTTTGATACCATAGCTGTTGAGAAGGCTGTTCGCAACTGGCCCAATGGCCGTTCCTTTGGGGTTCACTCTACTTTCTTCCTGAACCCTACACCTTTGTTGTTCCGGGATCTCCCTGGGCCCTCTCTGGGTGCAGACCTATTTTATTCTTATTTTGCTCTGGCTTTACTGTGTGCCTACATTGGACAGTCCCGATCTTACATTAGTTCTCAGAAATGACTGGCCATTCACAATTTACACGTGACCATCTGTGTTCTCTCCTCTGGTGGGAGCACATAGGGTGTCCTGTGGCCTCCCGTCTCTTCCACATTTCCTCTCGTTGTCCCTCCGTCCTGCCCCCCAGGCGACTTCCTCAGGTCTGTTATCAGATTTGCAGTGTTTCTCTTCCACAGAGTCTAATCGACATGTGACCCATCCACTGCATTAATAATTACAAGGAGTATCTTTTTCATTTGTACTTGTTCTATTTATTCTTTTTTGAATCTGTTCTTACACCGTCGATCCTCACTGCAATATCTTCAGTCATTATAAATGCATTATTTGATTGTTTCTTTTTTTTTGTAAATTTTGTTTAATGTTTATTTCTGAGACAGAGAGACACAGAGCATGAGTGGGGGAGGGGCAGAAAGAGGAGGGGACACAGTATCTGAAGCAGGCTCCAGGCTCTGAGCTGTCAGCACAGAGCCCGACGGGGGGCTCAAACTCACAGACCGCAAGATCATGACCCGAGCCGAAGCTGGACGCTCAACCGACTGAGCCACCCAGCTGCCCCTTGGTTGTTTCTATCTAATGCTTCTATCATCCAGGTTCTTATGAATCTGATCGGGCTCTTTGATGTGCTTGCTGACTTGCTTATGAGGGTTTCTTGTCTGGTGGGTTCTGTAATTTCTATCTCTCATAATTTTGTATAGCCGCGCTAGGGGTGTTTAACTCGAGAGAGATTCTGAGGTCACTTGGCCAGACACTCTGGACTACCGTTAAACCAGGACCATCTTTATATCAATTCCTTACCTGGAGATTTTCAGACCACCCACATACTGTAACTTCCAGCCTCAGTCCTAGATGAGGCCTGTGGTCCAAACGCCTTCCCATTCTGAATCCAGGTGGGAACAGATACGCTTCGTTGTGGCATGAGCAGGCCCTTCCCCTGGGAATGGGGTCTTCTGGGGTTCCTGGGGGCAGGGGGGCTCCCACATCCACCTCCTTCCCTCCTGCCCGGCAGGGTTTCCCCAAGACCCCAAACAGACAGAAAAACCCAAGACCCTGGGTTTTAGGTCCAGGAAATAGTCTTCCCTGCTCCCCCTCAAGGTCATGAGCTTCCCACTTGACCTGCTCTTCATTCTGGATGTCCGAGGGTTTCCCTTAACCTTGTGAAAGGCTGACTCTGCCGTCTGTCGAACATTTCTGCACGTCTCGTAGGGGAGGCTCTTCAGGTCAACTCACCCTTCATGTCTCTGGGGCCAGAAGACTTAATGCGGGTTAAATGAAGGGCACACAGAGCGAATGGTGCACTGCCGTTTGACTTCACGTCACCTCGACAATCGCACCTGAGAACGAGCTTTATGTCCTGGTAATAAGGAAAGACAACTAAAGGTGGCGACCTGGTGTCAAAAGAAGCCAGGCAGTGACCTCACGCATGCCGGTTCCCCCACTTTCCTGTCTGCTGGCAAAGGGGCGACCTCGCTCCAGAAACGCTTGCACGCCCGTCTGTGGGTGCGCGCTGCAGGGAGCCCCGGCCGGCGGGTGGGGCGGACAGCCCGGTGGACCCTGCTTGCTGACGGCTGGTGGCCGCGGAGGAGTCCCAGGTGGCACGCGTGTGGCGGCGGCGATGAAGTCAGCTGGTGGCAGGGGTGGCTCCGGGCTCCGTGGCTGTGCTGCGCGGGGACAGAGAGCAGGCGGGTGACAGCCGACAGCACACTCCCCCCCCCCCCCCCCCGTCAGACCCCGAGAACCTGGGGGCGTATAAGGCAGGCAGTCCCCACACGATCGGCAGTTGAGCTGGAAAAAGATGAAAGTATGGTCAATAGTCTTATCTCTAGCTTTTCACGCTAAAAGGGGAAGGTAATTTCTGGGAGATCGGCTCACTTCTCTTCTCTACTTGGAGCTCCTCCTTTCAGAGGCACCGAGAAAAGAATGCTTGCCAGCCAAGTGCTGGTCACGGAGGCTGAGGCCCGAGCCCCCGCTTCCGTCCACGTCCACAGGGTGGGGGAGCGCCGGGGACTCGGGCCTCATCCCCCCACGAGCGAAGGGAAGACAAGTGTTGTGTTTCCTGCCCTCCCCACCCCCCCCCCCCCCCCGTTTATTGCTCACAGCAGGTAGCCTGTTGCTTTAGGAAATTAAAAACCAAACGGCTCTGGTGTCCGTGAGCACTTCAGAATTTCCGCAGGTGTTTTCTCGTAAATGCTGAGAACCCAGCACCTCCCATCTGGATATGGAGAGAACGTTCCGTCTGTGAGGCTCTCCGGAGTGCCCTCCACTGACTCACTGGAGTTCTTCCTTCTCCCTCAGCGCCCCATCAGAGGGTCGTCAAGTCCTAAGGAGAACAAAGTGCTTCTTAGGGGAGGCCCACTGCTCCGGGGCGGGGCTGTCTGGGCTGCTGGGAGACAGGGTCCCTCCTTCTCCTCTCCTGGGGCCTCCCCTCTGCAGCCGCTCTTGTCCACCCCCGGCAAAAATGAACACGGCCCCCTCGGACACTCTCATGTCGGGTGGGGGAGGGTAGCGGTCGGTGTTAGGTCTTGGAGGAGAGAGTCTGCTCCTGTGACCAGGACTTGGAATTGGCCATTTGGATTGATCATCGATTGGGGGGGGGGGGGGGACGGCCACCCAGACACGTGCATCTGCTGGCACGCGGCAGGGAAAAACAGCTCTTCAGAAACCGCTTGGGAAGCACTTTGAGGAGCCAGCCTGAGTCACGGAACGCCGGTGGAGACACAACCCACGAGCCACCCTGATTTCTCCACGACACCACGTCCGCCGGGTGTCACCCATCAGCTCCCCACAGTGCCAGAGGGGACAGCGGATGTTGCTGATTTGAGACAGCCTGCGTTCCTGCTGGAACTTGTGAGCAGGAGGCCTTTTCAGGGTTTGGTTTTCTTAGGCCTGCATTTCCATGACTCGTTTTCCCTCTCGTGCATTGATGGGATTCCTGAATGACTTACGGCTTAAAGTATTTTTCGTCCGTCAAAGGGACACGGTTGTGGCTGACATCAAATTCTTATCTTCTCATTTAATAAAGACCGTGTATTGATTTATATGGATAGAAACTTGTAAAACTATTTGCAAACACATTCTTTCCTCTTGTTCGGGTAATTTTTGAGAAATAAATAGAGAAGTAGCTTTATCAGACAGCTTCCTTTTCCAGTTACGCTATTCGGATTTCTATTCCACATCAAAGGCTCAGGGACATCAACTTGCTTTGTAGAAGGTAACGCCGGTTTCCTGCGCTAAGCTGTAGTCAAACTTTGATTTTACAGATGGAACGATTTACTTATTGCCAAACACGGAGGCTTCAGGCCGGTGAGGCGAGAGCGAGGGGGCCCGTCGGGGGCTCTCGTTCCCGTGCGCGTCCTCCTGACTTTCCATCTTTCGGAAAGGCGATGTCCCGTTGATGAAAGTCAGACACCTTAGGAGTAAGTGCTTGCTTAGAAGACAGCTCTTGCAAGAGTTTCAAATGCCACGGGCAGACATTTTATTTAAACGTTTGGAAGGCGGAAATTAGTAGAAATAGGTTAAAATGGAATTGTGTTTTTCTTTAGACTTGTGTTAATTGAAGAAGCTGCGGACCAGCGGACCGATGTTTTAAATCGCCGCATCGTCGGTTGTGGGGCTGGGGGAGGGGGTTGTTGCTGTTACCGTCTGTAGACCAAAATTACAGAAAGAAGGGAAACACACAAAAGATATTCGGTAAAGGCAGGTGGTCTGGATGAATAATGTGCCTTTCATTAACATAGTTCCCTTATTAACTGTATAATTAATTGTACACAGCCCAGGGAAGCTGTGGAAATTGCATTTTGAGATGTATCAAAGCGGACTTACGCCTCAGACTTCCATGCAATTCACCATTAATGAAGCCAGAGATGGAACCCTCAAATCTATAATTATTACTTACTCTTTGAATGACAAGCAAAGGATTTTATCAGCAGAGTTTTAAATGAAAGGGGATTAGCAGCTAATGTTGAAATTGTTAATCTTCCGCATGAAAATAATTTTGAAGAAAATGTTTTAGTGGAAGGAGAGGTCTGAGGAAAGCATTTGCCATTAAAATCGCCATTTTCTGCTACTCCGTATGAATTTGTCCCCGTTGACAGCAGGGTGCAAATATTTTTGAAAGTGAATGAATATTTTATAGGATCCAGAGGTGCTCATGCATTCCAGGAATGGATTACGCAATATTCCCAAATATCCCGGCAGAGGTGAGGGAGTCCGAAAGCCAGCCAGAGAAAAGAGGCAATGCTGGAAAAATTAAAGTCTAGGAGCATATTCTAAAAGAAATGGAAATTTGTTTAGTAGTGTAGAGCTGTGCCTTCCCCCCCTTCTGGGTGCCCCTTTGATTTAAGATCACGAACAGTAAATATTGTTACAGAAAACTGTTAAATGAAGCACTGGTGCCCGTTTGTCCCAAAAGATCTCATTGGAGACGCTGCGTGGCTGCAACACTGTAAATTCGCGGGTTCCCCCCCCACCCCCCCACCTCCACCCCCACCCCCACCCCCGCGCGGGGCTCTGAGCTAGAGACCGTGGAGCTGTCGCGCATTCTCAAGACGGGATTCATACGACAAATATTTATTGACCACCAAGGCTGTGCCAGGCTCCACGCCAGACAGTGGAGAGACTGTAAGGGGTAAAAATAATTGGCCTATTGGGAGTTCCTAAAATGTATCTTACATTTATTTCGTTGTCCTGATTTTTCCCGCTGACTTGATGGCGGGACTAAAACACTAAGTTTATAGCGCCATCTGGTTAGAACTCATGTCGCTATGAACAGGAGAAAGCCAACGTTCAGGCTTCTAGACGCTCTGGAAGGTTGGTGTGGGAGGGACGGTCCCTCCTAGGGCCTGCGGCAAATCCCACATATGTTCTGGGCTGAAGGTCGTTCTAGAGCCCTGCGCTGGCTCGTGGACAGGCGGGACTCGGGCTCTGTTGTGTTTCTTTGGAAGTTCCGAGCTGCCCCCCTCCGCCCCGTGCGGTACAGATGTGTTCTCTTAAAAATTCTTGTTTGCTCAAACCTGAGGTCTTCTTGCTTTCATTCTTTAAAATATAAAAAAATGTATTTTAATGCACCGGTCCTATCGCTCCGCTCCAGACTGTGAATGTCTCATGGAATTTTTTGTGGCATCTGGGAACCAGCTCATGATTGTAGCAGTAATTTAAATTTTTTTTTTTTCAAACGTTTATTTATTTTTGGGACAGAGAGAGACAGAGCATGAACGGGGGAGGGGCAGAGAGAGAGGGAGACACAGAATCGGAAACAGGCTCCAGGCTCTGAGCCATCAGCCCAGAGCCCGACGCGGGGCTCGAACTCACGGACCGCGAGATCGTGACCTGGCTGAAGTCGGACGCTTAACCGACTGCGCCACCCAGGCGCCCCATTGTAGCAGTAATTTAATAGCTGGAGCCCGGGTGGTCTGAAGGAGGCAGCACGGTATTTCCAACCTACCAGGGCATAATTTGCTCACTAGGGTGACGGCTGGTGATCACGGGCTCCTAACATAGCTGCGCTCGTGTTCGTGGGTGCGCACACACTCGAATACCTTTGTCTGCGTTTTAGAATGGCCTCATTTGCATATACATATATCGAAGGGTTCCAGGTTAGTTTAGTTGTTCGGTTGATTTTACATTTTAAATTTTGGGTGAAGCTATTGGCCGTTAATTTTCCGTGGTGCTTTGGGCAGACTTCAGTGAGATCTTGTGCTGCAAAGACGAAAACCAAGCAGTGCTATCAGATATCTGAACATTTTGTCCACGCAGCCAGAGCGCGAAGGTTGTTGGAAATATCAGGAATGTTGATGGACTTTTTCGGATTTTACCTAGACTTTTGACTTTGGGTAAAGTAAGGCTATGACCTCGTTTCTCAGACCCAACACAGCGGGACCTTTCTCCGCTGCGGTCGTATGACAAAGGGCTGAACGAATTCCAGAATATTTTACAAAGTGAAGGGTTGCAGAAATGTAGGAGTACGAGGACGAACAGGTTGGATGATCAGATGAGCAGATTAAATCCTCTCATTTGCTCTGTTAGTGAATCTCGGCAGCTCCGCCTCCAGAATACAGGACGCGTCTGCCCGTTTCTCTGTGCCCTCTGCCGCCGCTGTTGTCCCCGAACGTCAGCCCCAGTGCAGACGGCCCATCTTGTGCACTCGGTCCCCGCCTGTAGTGAGAGCGACGTTTTAAATCCATCTGTACCGTCACGCGCCTCCTTTGCCTAAAACGCGCCGGTGGCTACCCACGGCTCTTACCGCAGACCTCAGGCTCGCCCACGGCCACCTGGCGCCCTCGGGATGCAGCCCCGGGCACCACCCCACCTCACTCCCTTTGCTCTGGCCGCCCTGGGCTTCTCTCTGTCCCTGGACCATGCCGGACCCCTTCCCACCCTGGGCCCTCACCCTGGCTGTTCTGTCTCCCTGTATTACCCCTTGATTTTTGTATGATGAGCCCTTCCCAGCCTGCGGGATGCACTTGGGAACCAGTTTTTTCAGAGGGGCCTCCCTTCCGGGGGGTCTGGACCCCTGCCTCCCGCCTCTCAGCACTTTTCACGTCTGTGTTCTTTTTTTTTCCCTAAAGTATTTGAATGTTTACATGCTGCAGGCACATTCTAGGTGCTTTACAACTGCTACTCCTCATTGATCCATGAAGTATGTGTCCTGTGTTCTTACTGCTTTCCACTTATCTGAAGTTTCCTTTCTAGTGATGTTTGTTTATTTGGATGTGGCCCTTTCTCCAGCAGAAGAAACCAGCCCCGTGAGGACAGACTCTTTGCTGGGTCAGAGCACACAAATGCCCCGGCTGGTCTGATATGCTGGTAACAACGTCAGTGATGAGTGAATACACAGCTGCACGGCCAACACAGGGGCAGGGCTCTGAAGTGGGCGTGCAGGTGTGGCCTCCCTCCCCCACGATTAGAGGAGAAATCCAGCTTTCACCCATGACTTCTCTGCCCTAAATTTAAACACCAACGGCTGCACACGTATAGAAAAGATGCTGTAAGTCTGTCAATCATTTTCCATCGCTTGTAAGGTTTCATCTTTCTACCTTAACCTGTGCTCACATAACCTTGATTTTTAAGATGTTAAATAAGGCGATAAGATTCAACAAAACCGTTTGCTTAAGCTCGCCGGGCTGCCTGCAGAATGACCGCCTGAAACGCAGAGCCGCCGCACGCGCCTCCCGTCTTTGTCCCCCCGCAAAGACCGCGTCTGGGGCCCCACGCGCACACCCGAGCGCCAGGTCGGGCTAGACGACGCCCCGCAGAAAACGAACCGCCTCCCCTCCTCCTGTTTAGTCAGAGGTAAGGAGGACAGGACTGCTTACTTCTCCCAGGTGATGAATTAGAACCTTTCCGGGACAGAATGTGTTCATCGTCAACACTTTTCCATCCAAGTTTTCGTTGTAAGTCTTCATAAAATTGCGACTTTCTTCTTCTGCAAATCTGTCAGGTAAAGGTTAGCGGAAGCCACAGACTTATTTTGACGAGCCTGTGTCTCCAGCGCCCGCACAGGTGGCTCAGCGTGCCCCCGTCTCTGTCCAGCACCCGCTAAAGATGACCCTGCGGCCGTGTTAGTTATTTCCCGATTCCGGGAAACGCCCTGCAGGCTTCCGTCCCTGTTCAAGACCTCTCTCTCGTCCGTATGGTTTCTTGCGATTCTGGACTTTGTGCTAGATGCAGAATACCAAGACCAAAACCGTGGTAAAATTATAGCGAAGCCCCCCACTGGTTAAGTGCTACGTCATCAAGACTTGTGTTTGTGTCCCCTCGCCGGTCCCTGCGCCTTGCTGTCCCTCTGCCCCTCCAGAAGCACATCGGTCGGGGTGGAGGGGGCTTCCCAGAAGTTCTTGGAAAAACATGATGTTTTCTTTAGAGCTTTTGTTTGCCTCTCTAGTCCTTGCATTTTTGTGTTTTATTTTTCGATTACGAAAAGGGTTTTAAATGACGCAGGGAATTCCGTGTCACAGCCTCAAAACCAGCACGCTTGCTTTTCTGTCCCTTCCGGGCTGCATTCTGTCACCGTGTTGACTCCCCTCTGTGCCTGAACTGAGTGTAAGCTGGGGCTTCCTCTGATGAAGGCTCCATTTGGCAGTATTTGAGGGTTTCTCCACCACGTTAACAAGCACATTTCTACCACCGCAGGCTGCCGGGTCGCGGGGGGCAGGGCATTTCTGGGTCACGGGCAGACAGCCCTGAGAAGTTTCCAGGGGCCCCTGGGCTGGTCCTCAGAGCTCTCGGGGGAAGACTTTGGGGGCAATAACGCTGGCTCACACTTGTGGGGAAACCGCTTCTGCTGCCCACGCAAAGCCCCTGCAGGCCGGGCTGCCCAGGGCGAGCGATGCATGGAATGTTCCCTCCTCAAACGGATTTCCGTGGAGGCGATTTTTTAACTGTATAAAGAGGAGGGGGAACCGCGTGGTCCTTCGTTCATTCCTCGCGAAGGTTGTTCAGGCTTTTCGTGCACACGCCCCAGACTGCGTTTGCTTTTCCCCAGGAAGCTGCACACTGACAGCACAGGCTCCGAGCCCTTTCTGGGTCTGCAGGCGGGGCTGTTTTTAAGGACAACGTGCGTGTCTCCGCTGTGCGTTTAGAGGGGCACGGCACGAGCGTTAGCCTGCCGTGAGACCAGCCGTCCCAGAGCGGTCGCGTGGGCCCGGGGGGGGGGGGGGGGGCCCCCCCGGGGGGGGCCCCCCCCGGGGGGGCGGGGGGGGGGGGGGGGGGGGGGCTGCCCCGGTGCGGGGCCGCACCGTGTGCTCCTGTTGTGTGCGTCTGCTGGCAGTGGGATTGCAGCCGTGGGGCTCAGGAGTCCGGCTCCCAGCACCTCTTGTCTACGCTGAGAAATGACAAAACTGTCCTAGGATCGTTTAGCCAGATCTGTCCTGGGAGCTGTAACTATTCCGGATTTCTGATTTTGAGCTTCGAATATCTTAACATGCCCGCTGCACGGTAAATTATGTGCAAGCGTGTCGGGCGCAGCGCTCTGCAGAGACAGGTGCACAGCCCCTCCTGATGAAGCCGTGGCCGTGGCCATGGCCGTGGCCGCGCGAGCCGAGCGGCACCCCTGACCCCATCGAGCCTCTGCCTTCATTTTTCGTACTTTGTGCTTGGAATTCAAGCATTCAACAGAAACATTCCCTCCACTGCGTTAATGAGGACAGGTTACGGTGTTTATTTTCAAAGAGAGAATAGGTCCCCATTTCCCCAAAAGGCAGCAGAAGCAGCTTTCTCCTTGCTCTTAAAGGCTGTCCTCTCCCGGCCGACCTCACGACACCATCCGCAGGCCCATCAGGGGGACGGGCAGCGGGCGTGCGCTCTCGCGGAAGGCTTGATGGTCACGTCGGTCAAGTAACATGGCAAGAGGCGCCAGGGTAAAGAAAGGAGTGGAAACAAAGCTTCGCGCGCAGGAACTGGGCCTTCCCAAACCCCAGCCTTTCTTCATACGCCTCAGCCGCAGCGGGAGGACGTTTGCTCCTGGGGTAAAACGAAGTTTCGCCGGGACGCTTTCTACTCGGTTCATATCGTACCGCAAAGCGGTGGAGGTCTCCAGACACCCGTGAGGACGCCGCGACGTTAACGGCGCCCGTAGACGGTGACTGAGGGGGCATCATGCTGAGTGTCTCGCTGACTGGTCCGTGGTCCCGATCCGTCTGAGTGTTAGCATTTGGCACTGGGGGTTCGTCTGCACTGCTCGCTTTGATACTAATGCAGCCGCCCGCACCGCCCAGCCTCCCGCCCTTCATCGCTGGTGGTAAGAGCGCGAAGGAACATGCGGTGTCTCGGACGCTTCACCGAGCTAAACTCGCGGTCCCCCCGGGCTCCAGCCGGCCCCTCCACGTGGATTTGGCGGGGCGCCTGCGGCAGCTGGGACCCAGGAGGCACCGGACGAGCCAACTGCGGGGACCCCAGCTCTGCGGCCCGGGTCCACACGGCCCTGGACGAGTCCGCACGCTCCATCGTCCCGGCGTCGGGAGGCAGGCGGCAACACTTCCTGCCGGCATCGAAGGGTGGACGTTGGCCTGTTGAATGTGGTGAAACAGTAGTTGTAGGAAGTGGGACCGTCTCCCTGGTGATCCTGGAAACTGCCCTTGATGTTGACACTAAACCAGAGCCCTGAAACCTCTCCGGTCATGGCTCGGGCCGAGGGCGCTGAGCCAGCAGCACCGCAGGCTGTGACCTTCCTCTCCCCGCGCCGGAAAACATCTTTCTAAGTAGCCGCCGGATGTCTCACCTTCTCTGCGCTGGCCTTTTCCAGTGATTCCTCTTTTCAAGACTGGCCATCAAACTTCTCGCTCCCTACGCAGGAGTCAACGGAAGGCAGCCAGTAGAGAGGAAGGGGCTGGGTTCTGGGACCATCCCTGATTTCATGGCAGCCTGAGCACGTGTCGGTTCTATCCACACGACGCAGAAGCCGAGTGCTTTCGGAAGACCACCGACCCCCGCGAAAGGACCCAACTTGGAAACCACGAACCGCGTGTTTGACGGTGCTTCCTCTTAGTCGTGTCTCTGGTGGCATTTGTGACGGTGTCACTACACTCGCTTGCAGCAATGGTGTGTCCCCAGTAAAGGTGCCGCCGTGACCGCCCCTTGAATTCTGCATCCAAGCTGCGGTCAGTGGCTGGTATTGGTGGAGATGTACTGTGTCATGGCTGATCAGGTAATGGCAGTGTCCCCAGAACTGCGGTACAGCCACGGAATCTGGAAGGGAATTAAAGAGATTCCCTCTTTCTCTAATTTTTTGTGATGTTTCTTTGTTTTTGAGAAAGAGAGGGATACAGTGGGAGCAGGGGAGGGGCAGAGAGAGAGAGGGAGACACAGAATCCCAAGCAGGTTCTAGGCTCCGAGCTGTCAGCACAGAGCCCGACGCAGGGCTCAAAGCCACGAACTTGAGATCATGACCTGAGCCGAAGCCAGACATTCAACCAACTGAGCCACCCAGGCGCCCGCAAGAGAGTCCCTCTTTTTCTGGTGAAAAGCTGATACCCACCATGATCACCATCCTTTCTGCCTGTTCACACTTTATAATTCACAAAGTGTATGTCACATACTGACCCAGTCAACCCTCAGAACCACCTTCAGAAATACGTACTGTGATTCCCAGTTTACGTAGTAGTGAATTAAAGGTGGGTGAGATTGGGTGGTTTGCCCAGAAGTACAACCAAGAAGCAGCTACGTGAGGACCAATCCTTGTTGTTTATTACATTGTTAAGAAGTCTTTCAAAACCAAGTCCGGTGCCTGTTCCATTTTACTGCCTCCCAGTTCAGCAAAAGCTCCTCCAGGCTTTCCTAAAGGCTTTGTGGATGGTAGCCAAAATCATCTCCTGAAGACACGAAGTGCTCTTGTGGTTATTAGCAAAACCCCATTATGTTGCAGAGCATCCCAGATGATCTATATTTCTAGAAATCACTTTCCTGCGCTCACGGCGTTGACAATTCGATGAGAAAACACTGCAGAAAACATTTAAGCTATCTTGACAAACTGTGGACATGTCTCCAAGCAGTAACATTTTTGTCCCAGAGGTTTGGGATTCCGTGTAAAGTTACCCCATTAAATGTGGAGGCCAGTTTGTCTGACACAGGGAACTGTTTGAAAAGTGCTCTGATGGCACACAGTCCTTGTGACCCAGAAAGTGTTTGTAATCTTCCGACCCGTGGTCTAATAGTGTGAGCGAGAAAAAAGAAGGGGTAAGATGGGGAGCTGGGCTCGCAAGAGGAAGATTAAACAGGAGAACCTCCGATGGGGTGAGTGTCTCACAAAATAGGGCTTATGAAAGCTGGGGTCCTTCTCACCTCGCAAAAAACTCAAAAGACATGCTGGACCACCGTCACCTGGCGCCATGTGGCCCGAGGCCGGTGTCAGCCAGCATGTGCCGGTTATAACTCAGGAAACCACCTTCTGGAACCTGCGGGCCTTTTCCCACAAGCGGTGGGATCTGGGAATTATCCTTTCTGCGAGCACATTAAGCCTGGATCCCAGGAAAGTATCAGAATTCAAGAAGGTTCAGAGAGCTCCCCACTCAGGTCTCACCTAAAATCAGCTGGAATAAAATCCCGATGGAGGTCAAGAATATGGAAATGCGATGCCGAGTTCTTCCGGCCAAGAACCCTTTCAGAACCTCTCCCTCCGTCACCCACAAATACTAAGGGTGCAGTGAGCAGCTCGGAAAGATCAAAGACCTGCTTCCAAACATTCCTGACGAACCACAGGAGCCATCAAAATTCATGTATCTAAGCTCTTCAAATTGAACCAACTAACACCAAGCACCGGCTCTTCAGACTGCCCGTCGTGGGGGACCCCACCCGCATGTGCCTGGCTCCCGTCTAGTGCCATTAACGAGTACTTTGTGTATCCCAGGGCTTCTTTCTCAAAGCTTCGATTCGGAGGTACTCACAAGGGCCAGGAACGGGGGCTGTGTAAAGTGATGTGCGTGAGACGGGTCCCCGACCGGCAGCTGCTCGCAGCTGGGACGGCAGGTTCTAGAGACACCCCCGTCACACCAGTGATGGCACTGTTGTATCCCGAGCACAGGAGTTCTCACACAATGACAAAGAAGGACTCGGGGAGATGACACAGGGTCTGGACTCAGAAGGAAGAGGAGGGGCTTGGGGAGAAGAGCTTTCTCAACCGTTGCTGTGTCTCCAGGCTCCTAAGGCTGCCATTCCATTGCAGTGGCCACCACGCCTACTGGGTATGGATCATAGACATGCTGCTTGGGTAACCCAGAAAGGAAGAAGGCGGTGAGGAAACATATAATGAACCATTCCAAAGCCCTTATGTTACCTTTAAGAGCAATTCTCCCAACTTCCAGAAGACTCTAATGCATTTTTTTTTTTTGGATGCTGTCATTGACATAAAATGTTTATTTGTAACACAAATTACTTCTAGAAATTTCCAGGTTATGAGCAATCATCCAGCAAATATTGACTGTGTGCCCAAAGCACATGCCAAGTGAATGAGACATGGGCCCCATTTTCAAAACTATTGATCTCATGAGAGGAAGATCCTGACACCACCCCCCCACCAGGCTGTAGCACAAAGCAGAATGTGATTAATGTCACAGGACGTAGTTTTTAAAATAGCGTCTGACGAAGAGGGTGGAGTCATAGGAAAGGAGGATCAGAGAGGATGGCCGTAGGCACATCTCAGACTCACAAAGGAGACAGGAGCATTTGCACTGACCGTAAAGTCTGGATAGATTCATTACAGAAGACTCCGCGTGAACAAAGCATAGAGAGTGATGGCGATATGGGGTGGGACATCAAAACACTGGGAAACAGTCTTATTGAGATAGAAAGGCTCAGGTTAGTAAAATGAAGTTTAGACAAAGGGCAGTGCTAGCCTAGGCTCCATTAGTGATTTCTGAAACGGATGGTATCTGGGACCAGAAGTTCTGTGGATGTGAAGGTCAAGGTGCGGGGAGAAGGATGCAGCAGTGAGCCAAGACAAAACAGCAGCATCCCAGATGGCAGACCCAAGCTTAGGTGCTGCCCCTGACTGCTGGGGACTTCGGGCTCATGGTTTCACAAATCTAGGCCTCGGCTTCCTTGAATATAAGAGGAAAGCTTCATCTCTGCTTCTTTTCAATTCAGGTAAGAAAGTCCTGTAATAAAAATGTTGTCCAAAGCTGAAGCGATGGTGATAAGCAAGGGGGAAAAAAAGCGGCCAAAGCACATGCCAACAAGGGTGGGGCTTATCGAAGCCTTATGGTTAGCTCTGGGTGGTGGAGTTATTAGTGGCATTTGTTTTCATTCTGCTGACCTTCACTATCTTTCTTTTCTATGAATGCTACATGTGTAATAAAAATGTACAGACACACACACACACACAGATAAAACAAAAGTATTAGAATGTCAGTTTTTCAAACAACTCCAGCTACACACTCACTCTGGGGGAAAGAACATGAGCAGTGTCTCAATTACATGTTAATTTACCCAGTTATTCCCAAAAGCAACTGTGTCTGAGGAGGGTTACTGTACCTGTTCTAGTTCATACGTCCCACACCCTTGAGAGACAGGACCCCACAAGCAGTTTGTTTTTGCCATTGTTTAAAACACATTATTTTACAGACAACATGGAAATATCCTCTCCTGTCACAGGTGAATAGCATCTTGTCCCCAAACATGAGAGAGGAAAGTCTCCTAAACCGTGAAAGGGGAAATTACATCAGTTTAATAGAAGTGATGTTGCATAAAAACATTAACAGAACAGATCAACTTGAAATGCCCCAAACCGGGCAGACACAGGAGTGTCTATGGAAGCCACACAGGCTGAGAGGCTGGAAAGTTATCTCAGCTTTCCTAGAATCAAGTTATCACTTTAGAAGACTTTGTTCTCAGAAAAACCATGTCTTTGCTCCCTCCTCCGTCTTACCACCAAGCTTCCCTCCTGGAGTCCGGTGTGTATCTCTCGCCATAAGTTTAGAAGTTGAATTGACCTTGCAGCCTTCACGCCCCATAGTTGAGGTGACTGTAAACACATGAACAGCCGCAGGTGCAGGGTCGGAGAGAACATCCCGTGCCTGTTTCGCAGACGATATCTGATCTTGAGGAAAGTTCGGAAGCACTGAAACCACACACGTGAGCCAGAAGTACTCCTCCCCCCACCACACCACATTTTAGCTCTTAGAGGACTATTTCACAAAACTTAAATATTGTATCATGCTGAAACGTCCTTATTAGGACAACTTTGGCACAAAAATATGCATCCGATATTCCATAATGATTGTCTCCAAAAAAAGCAGTTTGCAGTTGACGTTTTCTGGATTGGGCCACTTAAATTTGCTTCCTCCCCATGCGAGGAAACTGGAGGGACTGGGTGGGGGTCCCAGAGTCAGGCCCTGGCAAGGAGGGTCCACCCACTGTGTGGTTCGTGTGGTTCTCCATCATCCGCACAGAAGGCTGTCAGCTGGTTCCCTCAGTGGCCCCAGCAGGGGCCACGAAAGATATGTGACAGTCATAACCCAGGTCCCAGCTTCTGGTCACAGCCCATCGCTGCCCCCCACCTCCCCGGGCCAGGCAGACCCTGAAGGTGATGCCTTCCCTCCCACAGCACCCACCGAGGCACCGGCTTTCCATGGTTTGTAGACCAACGTGGACACAGTAGGTGCCTGTTGAGTGAATAACAAAACAACTCGAGTCCACGCTAGTCCAAACTGCGATAAGAGGAAGGAGGACCCAGCAGGACTGGCTTGAGCTCCCTTCCTTCTCCCCGGGCCCCTTGAGCCCCGAGCAGCTGGCCGGGGAGGAGACATGGAGCCCGTCCTGGTCCTTGTGGGGGCCTGAGCTGGGTGCTCACTTGGGGTGACGGGACGGTGGGGGCTGGCAGGGCGCCAATCCCTGGGGAGACGTTGGGGTGCCTAACCACTAGAGACCCGGACCTGCGTGCTCGCGTTTTCTTTTGTTGATGGGACTAGCTGAACATGTGTGTCCGCACACAACACACTGAAGAGCCACAAACAAGATGGTACAGGTGCGACCCTCTTTCCTTCGGGCACAACAAAGCAGCTGGGGTTCGGTCGTTTGCAATGCTTTTCCTCAAAATCACGGTCGTTTCACCACTACCTAGATTGGTGAGATGCCGGCCCCTGTGGTTGTCTTTGTGGGAGGGAATGTTCCGGAGGCATTTCCCCGTCCACGTCTAGCGATCGCTGACGACAAGCAGGTGCCCGGAAAACTTAGAGCCAAGCAGCCGAAGGTCAAGATGTCTGCTTCCGTCGCTTCGGGTCTGTGTTTTTCCCGCTACGGGCTCTGTGTCGTTTTCTGTGTTTTTACCGCCACAAGCTCTGTGACGTTTCACGCATCAGAGCAGCCAGTATCTTCTGCATCACACCCACTGGAATCAGAAAAGTGGGCCGGTTACAAGGAAAATGGCTTCTGTCCGGACACGTTATCTACGCCAGCTTTTGGTCAGGTGACCAGGTCTGGCCCCACGTGTGCAGTTCTGTCTCCCCGGTCAGTTCATAATAGCGGACAGGGCCCCCCGTCATGATCCAAGTGTCCCTGATGCCCAGGCTCCGCGCCCGGAGCGAGCACATTTTGAGCCCCCGGGAACCGACCCGCAGAACACGTGTTCTTCCTGGACCCGGTAGGAACCGGCTTCTTCACGCGTGCCCGCAGGGGACGTGTGGGCTGCACCGTCCATTGGCCCCTTGGGTGTCACGACGCCTCCCTGACTCTGTGTTTTCCGCTCCAGGCCTACATGGAGGACCACCTGAAGAACAAGAACCGCCTGGAGAAGGAGTGGGAGGCGCTGTGTGCCTACCAGGCGGAGCCCAACAGCTCGCTCGTGGCCCAGAGGGCGGAGAACGCACACAAGAACCGCTCTCCGGCAGTGCTGACCTGTACGTAGCCGCCCGGGGGCCCCGGCCAAGGGAGGGCGGCCCTCAGTGACGGGTGGGCTGGGCTGCCCCCGCCTGCCGTCTCCTCATTTTCCTGCCGTCCCCACCCCCGGTGCCCGGCCGGCGAACACACCACCCCTGGGAAGCCGCCCCCAGCCTGAAAACGGGGTCAGTTCCTTCCTTTGTGCTCCAGCGGCACGGTCCCGGGTTGGGGACGGCTGTGCCCCGACCGGCGCTTGCTCTGTTGGCCGTTACCGTGCAACTTGAGACTCGTTTCTTAGCTGCTGCGAACCTCTTCCTCGTCTGTAATCGGGGTCGTACTGTCTTCCTTGGAATCGCCAAGCCCCGAGGGCGGTTAGCATAGCGGCTGCCACGTCGTGGGCAGGACGTGAGCGCTGGTCGGTGCCACGGCAGTCTTCCCGCCTGACGCTCGGGTCAACAGGCGTCGCCAAGGGCCGACTCTGGCCGGGAATCACCGCCAGAAAGCAGCGACACAAAGAGACCAGTTCCGCAAAGCAATTTGCGCCGAGTAGGAGACAAAGTTACGTCAGGGGTTGAGTGTGTTAGCAGTGACCTACAGAAGGAGAGGCCGCAGAGGACGTGATCAAACAAACCCGCCTGGCGGGGCTCCTTTTCTTGCGTCACTTAACAGGTGCGTCAACCTCCTGTGTTCTAGCATGTTCCAGGCCAGGGTTGCGCTCTGATTCACGTATGAACCCGCCCTGCACGGAGGAGAGAGGAGAGGGATCGGAGGTGCGTTTGTGACCAAAGTGCCTTACACGAACAGACCCTCACTGAACACTGATCCGTTAAGAGCAAATGTGTGCACAGAGTTACTATCTTAGTATCTGCAGACGAGGGGTCCTTGCACGTACGGCCAACATGATAAAATGTCGTCGGCTGACATTTTTGAGGGCACAGCAAAGCCACACCCTCAGCAAAATCGGCGTCCACGGTGGGGACAGCCGCCCCCCACCACCACCACCACCACCACCACCGTGTCCCAGACCCCGGGTCCCAGCCCTTTGGAGCCCATGATGCAGCCTGGTGGCGTGCCCACGGGCCGTCCCCTGCCGGGCCCCCTCGCCTGGCCCAGTAGATGCCTCGGGAGTAGATGCCTCGGGAGATGCTCAGATGTAAATGGCAGTGATCTGATCTGAGTTTACGAGTCAGAAAGATTAAAAGCTGGCATCTCGTGTCGCCTTAGACGCTGACGACAGCGTCACAGACCCTCGAAATCTGAACGCGCTTCTGGGTGTGATGTTTTCTAACAGGTCAGTGAGGGCTCAGGCTAGGCCCTCTGTCTCCGTGAGGTCTGAGGAGTTTTTCCCTGAAGGGCTTTAATAGGAGAAGAGCTTTTGTCATCTATGTGTTTTATATTTAGAAGAAAAGAAAAAAAAAAAAAGCCGTTGACTAACACATTTATTAAGTACCTACTGCGTGCCAGGCTGCTGCCAGATACGGGGCCACGCGAGGATCTAACGTGGCCGCTGTGCTCAGGGCCTAGATGGGGAGTCCAGGAGGCTTCTGCCTGTACCTGGAACACTTAGCTGTTTGGGGCCGACACTCAGCAAACTGGGACGGAACGCGTCCCTGGGTCTGGTCGCTTACGTGGACTATCAGGTCCCTTGTGGTAAAGACCAAAGCATCTCCCTCCAGCACCCCTCCGGACCACGGTAGGTGCCCCACGCTATCCCTGTGGCCACAGGCCAGGACCTTAGCGATGGTAGCACGTCCTGTCCCAAGGTCCTGGTGCCCCTGATGTCCGCCCTTCTTGGATCAGGCGCTGGGGGGCAGGCGGCCGGTGCCCCTGCCCCAGCAGCCTGGCCGGGTGCTCTTGGCTGTCTGGGGTCACGAAGGGGCAGCTGTGCTGGTCACGGATGGCAGGGCAGGGCAAGCACACTGACACAGGAGCATTTTCGTGGGTGACCCGGGGACCCCACTGTCCCCCACACTTGCGGCCTCCTTCACGTGTAGAGGGAAATCCTACCAGCAGATTTCGGCCCTCGGCCCTCCCTGAGCAGGATGGGGACGGCACGGCTTACGCTCTCCTCGGTCCTGCCAGACTCCACCAGAGACGAGTACCCCGCGTCCTGTTGGTGAGCGTGCACGGCCCGCACGGCACAGAATCGGCCCCGTGGTGGAACCGCAAGGTGCTGGGCAAGTGGCTGGTGGTGTCTGTGAAAAGGCGGCCGGCGCCCGTGAGCGCAGAAGGCACCCTCCCCGGCACGCGGAGTGCTCTGGGCCTGCGGCGGCGGGTGGGAGCCTCGGCCGGCTTCCCCGGTGTCTCCCACCCCGCTCCCCCGTTGCCTGGTTTGACGGGTTCCTGGGTGCGCCTGGCGGGACCCCGCGGCCCGGGCCTCCCGTCCACGCAGACGGTCCTCCATCCGGGAGATGGGACTCGTGACGTCCGTGATGCGCACCAGTCCGCGCCCACGGGGTTTACCAGCTGGACTCCGGGGCTTCCCAGGGCCTGTGATGCCCACACTCCCCGCGCCCTCTGCCCTCCGCCCTCCTGCGCGCCCTTGCTCGTCTGGGGCCCGTCTGAGGGCGTCCCCTGCTCCCACACCGGGGCTTCTAGCGGAGGCTGGCAGGTCCCGTGGGAAATTCAGAAGTGGCTCCGATATCCATTTTCCATCCCTGACAGCCTGGAGCTGTGTTTCCAAGGATGATTTAGGAACAGATGAACCGGCTTTGTCTGTGCTCCGTCATCTTACAAGTTTGAAGAATTTAATATGCTTCCTAAATGTATTTGTATTTTTAGGGGGAATTATGCAATATTCTGCTCATCTGCTTTTTAAATTAAGAACAGGAATATGATGCTATTTTGGCATACCGTCTTAAACAACAACAAAAAAAAAATGCTTTCGATTCTGTGTCACAAAAACAAGGAAGAGATTAGATGGAGACAAAGAACACTTAGAGGTGAAACCAGAGAGAACAGCCCAGGGCCCAGATACCCAGCGACCGAGCGAAAGGCCCTCAATGGAACATTCTCACAGTCTGGCTTTTCGGGGCTTTGTCGTGAAAGAGATCACAGCTCAGCTCTGGAGCCAGGGTGCAGCCGCGGGCGCCCCTGCCTTGCCTCGCGGACCTGGCCAGGTGGGGATGACGGCTGACCTTGCCTGGCTGTCCCCCACGGTCAGGGCACCTGATGGCACCAGGCCACAGCTGAGCGCACGAAGCCGCCCCCCGCCCCATCGCCTCTAGTCCCCCCCCGGGAACCAGCCCTGCACTTGCCAGATGAGGGCACTGGGGCTCAAACCCATACCCTCTGCTGGTGGGAATGCCCACATATGCTTGTGCACGAGCCTGACATTTTCTGTGTCAGAAAAATGGCCACAAATTTCAAACGTCCCCAGAGATGAATATTTGAAATACATACAAGAACTGTGGTACTTTGGCTAAGCGTTGCTGTCCTTAAAACAACACCCAGAAAATAATTTCTTTCCAAACAACTGTTTGGTTTAAATTGGTTTTTCTGAACTCTAAGCAGGCTCCCCATAGAAGAATACTCTGGGCTGGGCACTTCTGAGCCACCCAGACCTGCCCCGATCTGCCCGTAAGCACTGGTCCTGGGCGAGACTCCTAAATCTGGTAAGCAAGCGGGATCTGTCCTCCTCTGGCGTGAGAAGGGTCTGCACGCGTCTCACCTCCATGAGGAAGTTATGGGTCCAGAGAAGCACCGGGCGTGGCTGCTGTGTTCCGGTCTCGGAGCCGTCCGGATCTCTGCCTCCAGATGCGGGGAGGCCGTGGGTTTGTTGATGTCGACAAGGAAGTATCCCAGCGAATTCCGTGTGGGCTTTCTCGTGGCTGCACCACGCAGAAGCTGTCCCCGCGGCCACGCTGCCTGAGACCGGAGGGGGGGTGGTGTTTCTACGGGAAGTCGGGAAGAGGCAAACGCGGCGTTTCAGGAGCAGGAGTCCTTCTCGACGGGCCACGTCCCGAGGGCACCTGGAAGCGGCATCCTTACGCGGTCACGGCACAGACCCCGCCACCAGCCCCTCGGGGTTCCAAGGGCGTTGACTGTTGGCACAATTTAGCCACTCGGGGCTCAGATGTTCTGTCATCTTTACCCCTTTCCACCAGCTGGGCCACAGGTTCGGGAGACCCCCTACGGCGTGGCTGTGTCCACCCCAGCATTCCCTTCACGGGGCTACTCACGAGCCTTGACGCTGTGGGGGCCCTGAGGCCGCCGCCCGCTGGGCCTGACCCCTCCAGACGGGCTCCGGTCTCTTTGGCCAGAGCGATCCGGTGGCCCTTCAGAGGGCGTGGGCGCACCCCTCCCCGCCCTGGGCACGCCGCCGTCTGCTGCAATCTCACATTCACTGCGCTGCAGGCCCGTCACAAGCCACGAGGTCCGCTCGTCTTGGGGTCGCCATCGGCTGAAGTCCGGGGGCCCCTTCTGTCCCCCGGGATCCCGGTCCCCACACCCTCACACAGGTGCCTGAGAGGTGCTTCACATCCGTCCTCATTCGAAGTCATGAAGATCTGGATTCCTGGTTCAGTGTAGCGCCTCCGTCTGTCGCCAAGCCACCTGTACCTGTTATGAACGGGACTTCTGCGTCTTCAAGTTTTCCAGAGAAATACATCCGACAGGGTCGTTGCGGGGCCCTGTTCCCCCGAGCCTCCCGCACGTGGGCACAGACCCGTGCGGGGACATCGGTGGCTGTTCGTCAGCTGAGGCTTGGCCAACAGCCCTGCTGTACGGCCCGGATGGGGAGGGCGTCCTCTCGGCCCCGGTCACCTCCAGATGCTTGTCAAGCGTTCTCGTGCCAGACCCGGGGGCAGATGCCACAGATGCCGTATCTCTGTTGACCCTGACGGACTCGGGTTCTGTCTTCCCCGTCGCCCGTAGAAGCGCCAGCCCTTAAGGCCAAGCGGTTAGGCTCAGGCCGCCCTCCTGACCCTGGGGAGGACGGGCCAGCAGTGAGATCCCACCGGAGGGGCTCCCGCGCGGGCCCGCCCAGGAGCCCCTCGCGAAGACGAAATGTGACCAGCCTGGCGTGATTTTCCCGCACACGATTTACCGCAAGAGTCTGGAGACACTCGGGCTGAAATGACAACTTGGTGGTGGCATCCCACACCCACGCTCGACACCTGCCGGTCAGTACTCCGCCGATTTGCCCAGCGTGTGTGTGCGCTTTACTTATTTTTTGGCTGAACTATTTCGAAGTGAGTCTCAGCATCGGGACGTCTACTTAACTGCTTTCCCCGGTGCCTCCTAAGCGGGGGACATCCTCCCACTTACGACAACTGCACTGTCACAACTAAGAAAACCAACAGTAACACCCCAGCGCCGTCTAATTCCCGTCCACGTTTGTTTACCATGAACCTTCGTTAAGGGTCACCCCTGCACTGGGGTTTGACATCTCCGGCTCTTTTTAACTTTAAAACAACCCCCTTTGTTCTCTGACGTGACTTGTCCCTAATAAAGCTACTCTCCCACTGACCACATTCCCGTTCCAGAGAGTCACGAAGTACGCAGTTCGCAGCCTGCCCATCCTGCTGGGCCGGCGGGAAACTCGCCTGCTGGTCTGCAGACCTGGCGTTTCGCCCCGTCCTGGTCACGCGGTCAGGGCGCAGAGGCCCGGGGCCGCCGCGAGATCCAGAGTGGCGGTGCGGGTCCGCGTCCCCGCGCGGCTTCCGTGAACGGGAGCGGCGTGCTCCTGTGGCCTCACCCGGAACACTGGCAACACCCTGCCCTCGCTCACCTGGCCAGCGCCCGGGACCCCGACAGCGAGTGTGCACCCCACCACTCTGTCCACTCAGCCCACCGTCTGTCCACCCCCTAAGTGTCTCTTCTCTGCCCTTCCTGGTCTGAAAAAGTGTTCTCTTTGACAGAGGTGGTCGAGGCAGAGTCGTGATTGAGAGCATTTCCTCTAAATTACCTGGTTACGTGGTTTCATCTGCACCAGACAGGTCTGTCTCATCCCGATAAAAAGATGCGGCTATTAGACTCTTCTGGTCTGAACAGATGCGGCTGTCAGACTCCTCTGCCCCGTGCGTACTCCCTCAGCCCACAGGACGTCAGCCTCCCGGACGTGTGTCCCGTGAGGTTTGCGTCGTTTGTCCCCATCCTTGGTTTACGTCCCCTCTCCTCCTCCGCGCGTGGCCTCCTGAATTTTGAAGCCCCTGCTTCTGTAGCTGCTGTTTCTCGCTCCTCACTTGGGATACGTGCACCTGTGCCCCCTGGGCTCCAACGCTTAGGGTGCCCTGTGTCTCTTTGGCTGGGTTCCCTTCCAGAGTCTCCGGAACAAAGTTCTCTCCTCCGGTTGCACATTCAGTGTCCAACAGGTGTTTTCTTTCTTGGCAAAGAAACACTTTAAGATCATCTGGCCACTTTTCTCTGGAGGTTAACACCGATGTAGACATTTTTTCCTTATTAAAATTCAGTTCGGGCGAGAAGCAAGCCTCGGTACTGGTGTGGACTTCCAGGAGGTGGGTTTTAGCGGGAAGTTGCGATGTACAGGTGCACGTCCCTTCCTAAGCGTCCTCCCCCTGCCCCCCGGTGACCCCTGAATTCCCACTTGCCTAGAGGCCCTGTTCCACCAGCGAGGTTTCCAAAACACTTCCAGTTGACTTCGGCCCTCCCTCGGCAGGTAGGCTGACCTCAGCCGCCTGGTGCCTTCTTCTGCACTGGGTCAGGAGAGAGCCACCCACCCACCCGGCCGCAGGGTCCCTAACCCGCAGCGGGAACCTGGAGAGAGCCGCCAACCCACGTGGCCGCAGCGTCCCTAACCCCTGGGGGGAACCTGGCGAGAACCACCCACCCGGACGCAGGGTCCCTAACCCGCGGCGGGAACCTGGGGTCGCAGAGCCCATTTTCTCTCGAGAGAAGCCAAGTCTCCAAAGGATTACATCTGTCACTTTGCTGAGTGTGGCAGCAGAGTAATGGCCCGAAGATGCTCACGTCCCAACCCTCCACACCTGTGAATATGTCACCTCACGTGATGGGATTTACGTGGCAGATGGAAGGAAGGTTTGCTGATCAACTGTGTTGACGTAGGGCGGTTCCCTAGAACTGCGGCAGGGGCGAGTGGAGGAGGGTGGTACAGGGGGAAGAGGAGTAGGGGGCGTGTGGGGGAGGGAAGAGGGAGCCGTGGGGGCGGAGGGGGTATGGGGGGTTGGAAGGAAATGGGCGGCACACGTGGGGCGGGTGGTGTGGGGCGCATGGGGGAGGGCAGTGAGGAGTGGGGGGCACGTAGAAGAGGGCAGTGGGAGGAGTGGGGGGTGCAGGGGTGTGTGGTGGAGGGCGGGGGGCGTGGGGAAGAGGGAGGAGTGGGGGGTGCGGCGGTGCATGGAGGAGGGGGGTGAGGGCATGGGGGAGGGCGGTGAGGGGTGGGGTGGGGTGCGTAGAGGAGGGAGGAGGGGCGCAGGGTGGGGGCGCGAGGGGGACGCCGGGAGGTGTGGCGGGGCGCGGAGCCGGGAAGCGGGAGGGGCTCCGACGTGCGTGGGGAGGGGCTCCGACGTGCGTGGGGAGGGGTCGCGAGCGGGGAACAGCCGGCGAAGGCAGGGCGGCGCGCTGTGCCTGGACCCTCAGAACCCGCATGCGGGCACCTCGGTGAGGACGGAGACTCGGGGCTGTGATTCGTGGGTGGTGCCCGCAGCCACCGAGGGTGGCCCTCCTTACGGCGGCCACAGGGGACCCACCCCGTCCGCGCCTGCGCCCTCTGGGTTGGCTCCACCGCTGTCGCAGGGACCGTGGGACCGGCTTCCGTGTGGGTCTCTGATGGGGACGAAGACGTGGCACCGTCTGCACCACCAGCCTCTTGGCCCAGACGCCAGCGTCGCCCCACCGGACGGGCCCGCCCCGGGGTCTCAGGCACAGCGGATTTGGGGAACTCCTCTGCGCCCGAGGTAGGGTTATCTGCTGCGACACTGGCCGAGCGCGCGGGTGCGTCCCTTGGGATGCGGGAGGCACCACGTCTCCCCAGGGGGCGCTCCCCGGGTGTCTGTCGTCCGCGGGGACATGGTCTCGTGGTCCCTCCGCGACGGCTGCCTCCTCGCCAGCAGCTCGCCCTCCCCGCGGAGCTGGGCCGTTGGGTGCTGGGCCTGTGGGTGCGGGGCGTGGCCGCTTGGGCCTGGTCGCAGGGGCCGAGGAAGCCAGAAGCCGCTCCGAGCCTGCCCCCTGCCCCCCTTCCCCGGGGTCACACCCCTTCTCCCGGGAAAGGGCTTGTTCCGGGGCCATTTGGGCGTTCCTCCCCGCGGCGCGTTTGCTCTAAATCTCGGTTACCTGCGTGAACTGTACCCTGCCGGGCTCTCTTCGCTTTTCCAGAAGCATCCTACTGGCAAGGCCTGGGATAGTAATGTTGTCTCAGCACTACAGAGGGCCCCCGGGGTCACTGTGTCTGCCTGGGTGCCCTTCAGATGTTGCGACTGTTACTGGAAGACTTGAAAAGACGGCCGGTCTCCAGTCTCCCCGTTGTTCTCTGGGGCAGCTGTGTTCTCGTAAGAACACAACCTGATCTGTGCTGAGCGTGTGTGATTGCCACGGAGGAGGTGCGCGTGCCTGGGGACCGTGAGCGAGCCAGAGCAGGACAGAGGCCCGCCTCTGGGTGTGGCGTCCGGGACAGCAGCCAAGCGACAGGAGTTAATTCTCAGTCCCGGAGGCGAGATGTCGGAGCCCCGGGCGTGGGCAGGGCTGGCTCCGTCCAGGCTCTCTGCGGGCCCGCAGCCGGCTGTCTGTGCCCTCGCTGCCCACATGTCATCACCTTTCTGCGTCTGCCTCTGTGTCCCAAGTCCCCCTTCCCACAAGGACACCAGACATCTCCACCTGGGGCGCGTCTGTGGTACCGGGGGTTCGGGATGCTGACATATCTTGTGTTGTGGAGACAAGCGTTTCTCAGGTCAACTTTTGGCCCCACATGCCTCCAGAGCCCTGGGGGGCTGGGTGGGCAATGCCAGGACGCAGACACCCGCAACACCAGCATCGGTGCCCAGAGCGCGCCTTTCCCAGGCAGGCGCACAGCGGTGGGCGAGGCCCGCACGCATCCGGAACTGCCTCCGGGGTGGGTGTCCCGCTGTGGTCCGGGCCTTTGTGACGCACTGCGCTGTCATTCACACACAGAGCAGGCTGGCAGTCCTATTTGGGATTTCTTGTCGAGACATCGGCAGAGAGGCTGGTGAAACTATTGAAGCAATTAGAAAGCAGACCAGCCCCCGTCACCAGGGACTGCCGGCCGCCGTGTGACTCGAGACCTGTTTCTGAGTCGGGGACGGGAAGTCGACGTGAGCCTCTGTGGCGCGTGACGGCCGGGGCACCGGACCGGCCTCGTTCTGTCACCACCTCCGGGCGCGGGAGGGTGCTGTGAATCTGGGACCTCCCCACCCGGGCCACCCAGACGCGCTGTGTGCTCATCCAAGGAGCCTCTGGGTGGAGCTTTTTCATCTGGGATGTTCGGTGATCTTTATAGGTTGAACTAAGAGTTTTCGGCAAGCTCAACTAAGAGCAGAAGACCTGCTTACTTACTGAGGAAGGGAAGCCCCGGACAGAAGCTTGAGCCAACCTCTCTAGAGAGGACTTACCACTCCAGAGCAAGTGTGTTTCACGATCACGCTGGGGTCATCCGGTTCCTAGATCTGCAAAGAAACACGCCAGGCAGTCTCGAAACAAACAGAATACAGAAATTTGTTGCCTCGCTCAACTATGACAAGTCCTAACAGAAAGACGTTACCGGGTGTGATTGGCGACAGTCGTTAGACCAGCTTTGACGGCTGGAGAGCAGCGGAGAGCTCCGGGGCCGCGTGCACTAAACCCTCTGTGGACCCCCGAAACCGGAGAAGATGCCGGTGGTTGCTGATGCCGTCACTTCTCCGGGCGCACCGGTCTCCACTCGGGTCTCAGAGCCCCGACCCTCCAGCACAGAACGCTGGCGGGTCACCGCACACGCCCCGCGTCCCCACTGGCCACGCCGTCAAAGTAAAGGAAACGGCGTAACGGAAAGACGCCGCCGGAAAGCCCCACGAGGACACGGGCCGACTGCTTGGGTGACGAAAATTCCCTTGTGCGAGGCCAGTGTGCACCAGTGACCCCCCCACACCCACGCGCCTGAGCTGGAGACACTCGACATCAGGGAATTCATCCGCTCCTGGCGGGAAGATTATTGACTCACACGCATCAGTTCACTTGGCGTGAATGACGTAACCAAGGCGCCTAGGAAAACACTATCCTCAGTGTCGCAGGGCGGGTTAGAGGCACAGGAAGCCTCCGCGCACCTTCCTTCGACGGGTTCACGGGGACGTGTTCGGATGACGGCACGTGCTAGCTGATGGCTCGGCGCAGCCCTCCCGAAGTGCCCCGGGCTGCCTTCAAGTGCTCTTTGCCCTGCCAGCAATCAAGAAGACCTTCTAGAACTTGTTTCTTCCGGCGTCCGTGGAAATCCTTTTGTATTCACTGACAACACGGTGTACCGTAAATAACTCTTGCCAAGTTAACTGACCTCTCATCAGTTAGGTCTGTGTCCGTCCGTCCGCCTGTGGCCTTGGACTTGTGCCTCCGCCCCTTGCCGTGCACGAGGCGCTCCAGCCAGTGCTTCACGTGTGCGTTCATCATGACGACCCTGTAAGAGCGCCAGCCCACGTTTTGGATGACAGATCTGGCCTTTAAAATACCGAATAATTTACCCAAATGTCACCTGGCTAGCAGGTGGCAGGGCCGGGACTCAAGCCCTGGGCTCTTAGCCGCTGGCCGTGTGGCCTTTGCCAAGGCAAACATCGCACCTTCCTGGGCCTTGGCTTCTTCCATCTAAAATGGGGGCGCAGCCCCTGTTCTACGTAGGGCACGGTTCCAGGAAGAAGAAAGGTAGCATCTGTGGAACTACTTTTAGAAGAGACAGAATATCGGAGAAGCTCGGGACAAGGAGTTGGGAAAAGCAGCGTGTGCCACACGCCTCCCGACTTCCACCTGCGGGGCGATTTTCTCCTTCCCTCCTTGATAAGACTTACCGTTGGGGGTCTTGGAAGGGAAAAGTCTGCGTCTCAGGGCCAGAGACAGAGCGGAAGGCACGGAGTTTCCCCTTCCTGGCTTCCGGGTGAGCTCTCTAACCCTAAGGAACACGCCCCCTTCTCAGCCGAAGCGTAAGCACCCAGGCGGCTGTAGAACTTTGCTCCATGGTTGCGACCGCTGTGTCGTGTTTGCTCCCGGGGCGGGAGCCTGTGCTCGCACACCGTCCCGAGGAACCGCACTCCGTCCGCGGGGCGTGGGCCGGGGACACGAGGGTGTGCTCCTGAGCGCCCCGCCCCCCTGCCCCGCCGGCCTCACCTCCAACTTGCTGGCTGAGCTCGAGTGAATCTCAGCCATTGCCCTTACAAAGGGCGGAGGCAGCCACTCCCAACCAATGCCAGCTCATCGTCTCCCCTAGCGGCCCTTTTAGAAAGATGAACAGGGAAAGGGAACCACAAAAGAGTTGGCATTCACCCAAGCAATCGAAACACCCCCCGGGTCGTCCCCGCCGCGTGACCGTACCGCCACGGCGCCCTGTCTGGCGCTCCGGTCCTTCCCGGGTGGCTCAGATGTCCCACATGGAGGTTCAGACGGCCCAGTGTTAAAAACAAAGCAAGTTCACCGTTCACTTGGAAGTCGCCGTGTCACCGCAAACTCAGTTACGTGATCGTAAGGTGGCACGGCTTGGGAGCTTCTGAAGCCCTTGTCCCGACCTCAGTGGTGCCTATAAAAGGGTGGCCTGCGGGAAGTGACGCGGCCGACGCGGTGCTGCGCAGACGGTGTGACGGCAGGGCTGGCCTCACAGCCGGGCTTGGGCTCAGCGGCTCCCAGCAGCTTGTCCCCTTATCCTTCAGAGCACCCGGCTCCTAGATTGTGTCTGTATTTCGCCGAGACTCCCGAACCTGTGAAGCGTCTTCTCCATTTCCTGACTAGAAGACTCAGCTGGCGTGCGTTCACCGAGCTGCTTGCTCGCAGGACAGGGCAGCGCTGTCCCCTTGGAGGTGAAGGGCACCCAGCAGCCCTCAGGCCCGCACCTGTCCGGCCGGGCCACGTTTGGGACCCTCACAGCACACCCTCTGAAGCCAGAGATACACGGTCCAGTTCTTGCCCCCTGTACCCCGCCCCTCCCTCTCGCCGTGACCCTGCTCTTTGTGAAAGGTTCTCAGGCAGGAGGGGTCCTCATTGCCACTATCGGCAGTGTCTGAACTTGGCTGTGTTGAGACGATTTCTCATAGGGCGGGGCTCCTGGGAGGCCCTCTGGAACCCTCCGCAAGCAGCTCAAAGCTCTGCTTCTGTATTCCAGAACTGTACGTGGGCTGCAACAATAGACTAGGTACAGCCTTCAGAAAAGGTGCCTGCTTCTGAACGACACATCGCCGTCTCCAGCTTGATGCGTCCATGAAGAGCCCCACAGTGAAACTGGGCTTTTTGAACTTGGTTTGGGGGTCACTGTAACCAAGTCTGAGTTTGTTTCACTTGCTGTGTGGCAGGCCAGTAAGTCAAGAGGCCAGGTGTTGGGGTCAGGAAAGTGACCCTGCCCGGGAAGCCAGCAGACCAAGGTGGCGGACCGTCATCCCGGAGAACCATCTTGCCTCGGCACAAATGCAGGCTTCCTTTGTGTCGAGAGAAAGGGCGGCAGGAGGGGCTGGAGTCCAAAGGTGGCCGATGACCGCAAACATCCGGGAGCCAGAAGGGGTCTGAGAGGGACCGTGAAACTCCTTTGTCCTTGGTCACTCGATCTTTGCAGATAGGAAGCCTGTCACCATGGTCCTGTAAGTCTTGGACACAGCGACGTTATTTCTATACGTACTTCCGTATCTGCTCAGGGGAACGTGGGGTTCCCGTCGGGCAGTTTGTACGAGTCTCGGCCGTCCGCCACGTTCCTTCAACAACTAGCACGCTCACGCGCAGGGCTGAGCGCGGGTTTCCAGACCCCGGGTCACGGCAGCCAAGGAAATGGAGCAACGTGGAGTCCAGACGCACCAGGTTTTCCCAGCGTGGTAGTGTCTGCAATGTGTTACGATGACACAGGTCACCAGCTTTTCTGGTGATTTGTATCTCAGTTTCCTGCCAGTGCCAGTTTTCAGTCTCTCAAGAATAAATCTGTGCAGGAACCCAAAACCATTGAGCACGTGGGGTTTTTGTATTATTTTTCACGCCTCAGGGGGACGTCTCCGCAGCTACGTGCCTTCGCAGCGTTTCCGCAACCTTTGGGTGCAGATGGCCTCCAAGCAAACCATGCAACGTCCGGGCTCGTCCACAACCCTAGATGTTTCTCATCTGTCTCGTCTCTACTGCAAAAAAGCCAACGTCGATACCTCGGTAGGACTGCTGGGATGACATCCGGTCCCGTAGACCCACCAAGTTTCCCAGGCCCCAGAGTTGTTGTTAAAAGAGATGAAGTAAAACGTCCTGGAGACATGAAACCGAAGCAGAGTCCCCGCGCTTTCCCTCCCCCACTGCCCAAGCCGCTTTCAAGGCCGGGAGCCCGGACCCGGGAGACGCCGCTGAAATTCAGGACCGGGGTGAACCACTCACCGCCCCCCAAATCCCTGGCTTCCTAGGCTCCGGCCAGGTTGTCTCTGTTTTCTCAGAAGAAAAGAAGTCGGGGTTGTGCACGACACCCGAAGCCATTCACTGGAGCAGAGATGTCGGGATCGAGCACACCGCCGTTCTCCGCGGCTTGCAGTTCCCAGCTGCTCCTCGCAGAGGACGGACAAGGTGGCCGCACGCCCGGGGACGGTGGGAGGAAGGAGGGACCCTCGTGGGCGTCCCTCCCCGAGCCTGCTCCCCGCCGGGGAGTGGCCTTGCCCCGCTCCCTGCGCCACCTCCTCCGCACCCGACCGAGGGCGCAGCTTTGAAAGTTCCTGAAAACACGCAAAGAGGGGTGTCACCATACACAGGAAGGTGGTTATTCCAGAACCAGAATTAAGAATCATTCACGTGTCAGGGGCGCCTGGGCGGCGCAGTCGGTTAAGCGTCCAACTCTTGATTTTGGCTGAGGTCATGATCTCCCAGTTCATGGGATCCAGCCCCACGTTGGGCTCTGTGCTGGCGGCATGGACCTGCCTGTGGTCCGCTCTCTCCCTCTCTCTCTCCGCCCCTCCCCCTCTCGTGCTTTCTCTCTCAAAGATAAATAAACTTTTTTTAAAAAGAGTAATTCAGGGGCGCCTGGGTGGCGCAGTCGGTTAAGCGTCCGACTTCAGCCAGGTCACGATCTCGCGGTCCGTGAGTTCGAGCCCCGCGTCAGGCTCTGGGCTGATGGCTCGGAGCCTGGAGACTGTTTCCGATTCTGTGTCTCCCTCTCTCTCTGCCCCTCCCCCGTTCATGCTCTGTCTCTCTCTGTCCCCAAAATAAATAAAAACGTTGAAAAAAAAAATTTTTTTTTTTAAATAAATAAAAATAAAAAGAGTAATTCAGGGGCACGTGGGTGGCTCAGTGGGTTAAGCATCTGACTTCAGCTCAGGTCACAATCTTGCGGTTTGGGAGTTCGAGCCCCACGTCGGGCTCTATGCTGACGGCTCGGAGCCTGGCGCCTGCTTCGAATTCTGTGTCTCCCTCTCTCTTTGCCCCTTCCCTGCTCATGCTCTCTCAACAATAAATAGATGTTAAAAAAATTAAAAAAAAAAAAAAAAGAATGATTCGTGTATCAAACAGACTAAGCTTTGACAATCACGTCTCTAATCCCCACTGATATGTCTGGCTGCAAAATCAGTCAGGTTGCTGTGCATGTTTAAGGCACTTGGCTGTGTCGTCAGGGGACCCCGCTTGCACAAATCTCTGTTCCTTCTGTAACTGTTTGCTTTTTCTCCCATTCTCCCTTTAAAACGAAATTCCTGTCATCCCAGGATTTAGCCGTTCCCAGATCACAGAATTTTATATACAGAACAGTTGCCTAATATCTCAATATTCATGTCGATACGTGTTTCCTATATGTGGCCAAGTATGTCTCCTACTTAAAGGGAAACCCATAGGGGCACCTGGGTGGCTCGGTCGGTTAGGCGTCCGATTTCGGCTCAGGTCATGATCTCGTGGCTTCGTGGATCGAGCCCCACGTCGGGCTCTGGGCTGACAGCACGGACCCTGCTTGGGTCTCTCTCCCTCTCTCTCTGCCCCTCCCCTACTTGTGCTGTCTCTTTCTCTCTCAAACTAAATAAACTTTTAAACACTTAAAGAATAATAATAAATAAAGGGAGGCCTTAACTATAATCTTGCAGAGGAACACTAATCCTGGGATTTGAATCTGTGTAAGAAAAACACGAAAATATCTAAATTCTACCGGGTGAAACCTAGAGTCAGGTGCCCACACTCCCTTCTCCTGGAGAAGGAAGTGATGGTAAGTGGCCTAAGCAGAGCCCAGGAGGGGACGTCACCTGCACGGGCACCCGGTGCCTCTGTTTCCTCGCACAGCCCCTTACAGACACAGGCCCGCGTGCACATCTAACGTTATGCCTTTGGGCTTGTTTGCAGACGACCACTCCAGGGTCCTGCTGAGATCGGAGAACAGCCACAGCAGGTCGGACTACATCAACGCCAGCCCCATCGTGAGTACCTCCCCACGTGCGCCCCCACCCCCGGTCACGAGCGGATACGGCCTCAGCCGGCCGGTCAGCTCGTCTCCTCCGAGTACTAGCCAACTAGGCACTTAGTCTCCACCGGATGACCGGTGAGCCAGCTGACTCATCACCAGCCGGCCTGGGCTGGGTCCTCGCCGGGAGAGAGCTGTCCTGGGTCCGCTGGCTAACTGACGAGAAGCGTGAATTTCAGGAAAACGTACAGTCGGTTGTGCCCCTCTCTCCCAGACCCACTTGTTCCCTGTTTATTCAGGGGGAATGGACAACGTTAGACCCACCGGCCCCTTGATAAAATGACGGAGGGCGCCGGGCAGGTGTGTGCGCCGGCTGGTCTCCGTGGGTGTTTCCAGGGCGGATCTACTCCTGAGGACGGGGAGCGAGCGCAGGGCTGTGCCTCCGCGGGCCGCGCTCTCTGCCTCTGAGACCGCAGAAGCCCCTGGGGGAGACCCCCGACAGGTGTGGGCCTCTCCCGTCACAGACGCTGTGGGAGCAGTGGCGGGGCGGGGGGGGGGGGGGGGGGGCGGGCGAGGACGGACTAATCGAGGCTCAGCCTGGCTTTTCAAAACGAAGTTGGAACGATTCCAAGGGGGAAGAAAGTAAAATGAGGGTCCGCGGAATGGATGTGTTAAAGCACGTGGTTGACGGTGGAGAGTGTGGGAGCCGGTGGGGATTTGTGGGGGAGGCTGGTTGTGGTCCCCCCTCAGCAGCCCCGCAAACTGTGCAGGGAAGCTTCAGGACGTCACAGCGCCATCAGATGTGCGTTCAGGCAGACGCAGCGCTCGTGGGACTCCGGCTCAGAGCGCGCCGGTGACGTGTGGATGGCTCCGTGAAACCCCGGGCCGTCCCTGGATTCGTCCTGACAACCCCTCCCAGCCCCCAGGAGCAGGCTCTACATGAGAACATGTGATCGCAAGCCGCGGCCGTGGACGGTGGACCGTTCTCATGGCTGCTGGTTCCATGTACCTCAGGAAGCCTGTTGTGGGAGTCCGGTACGCCCCGGTCAGACCCCGTCTGCGGCCCTCTCGGCCCACAGCGGGAGCAGTGCGTGACATGCTTGCCGCGAGGAAGTGGGTTAAGAGCCGGTCTGCTGCTCTGCCTACACCCCCTGAGCCCAGACCTCAGCTCCTGCAGTTATTTTTAGGAAGGAGCCTCGTTACTTCGGCACAGGTGGCCCTCAAGGGTCGGTTCCCTCCGCGTCCCGAAGGTTCTCATTCGGAGCCATTCGGTCTCTCTCAGTAAGTGCCCTGTGCCGTGCGCGGTGCTTTTGTGTCATTTCGGATTCTGAAATCAAGCCAGAGCCCCATCGGGGCCAGGAAGAGAAATAACACAGTTCTTTTCAGGTCTGAACGATGCGAGTCCAGAGTTGGGGCGTGCCCAGCTCCCCCCACTTCGACGGGTTCCAGCTTCCCGATGTGTGCGCACTTGAAGCCGAAGCGGGTTGCGGGAACCCGCTGCCCCCTGGACACCTGCAGCAGCGCTCCCGCGTTCCGGCCTCCCCGGGCCTACCGGGCAGGGGCCTGGTCCGAAGGCGACGCCCGAGAGAGAGGGATTTAAGGCCTCGTTTATGTTTCCCTTTTATCTCATGCCACAATTCTTTCTCTTTTTTTAACTCGGGCTCTAAGAAAGAAGCACGGAACCTCTTCTTCCTGAAGTAGCCGGAGGACGGTGACAATGCGCTTCCGAGCGGCGGCTGGACGCAAAGCTAACGGTCCCAGCCCCGGAAGACCCTGGCCGTGCGGAAGAGAAGTAGCAGAACTGCATCTGTCACGTCTGTACTTGGCCTCGTCAAATGCCAGGGAAGTCCTTGGCTCGTAAATAACGTGCAGTCTTCGCTTTCAGATCAGAGGTCAGGAAAGTAAACGGGAACCCCGTTTTCCCGCTCAGCACGGCGGAGGGACGCCCACCAGCCCCGCCTGAGAGCGCAGCGTGGCTGCGCCTGGGACGCGGACTGACTCGGGGCAGTAACGCCCATTTGCTCGAAACTGCACGCAAACTTCTTTACGGGAACGGGTCTGCAATTACCCATACTTGAAGCTAAACTTGCTTTCATTCCACTCTTTATCGAGGGAGAAAAAACCTGTTCAAGTTTTAATTCAGAATGCACGGAACGAATACAGGTACGCACGGACGCCTCGGGAAAGGAGGGCTGGTCTGATGTCCTGAATGTCGTAAGAAAGCGGCCAAATGTGGGAGCCAGCTGTCTGGTTCTCAGAAAATACCCATGAGCAAACATCCATGTGTGTCTGTTGTAGCCTATAATTTACTTAAATCTCAACTCAGACAAATAAAATATGAAAGTAACTTCAGCTCCTAAGTCAGCCTCCCTCACATCGATTTCCGAAGCTACCGTTTCTCGGTAAATTCTCCCATGAACACTTAGTGTCGGGAAAAGTGGCTCAAAAACTCAGGTTTGATATCTGCTTGTTTCTAAGAAAACGTTCTGTGAAGTTTGCTCGAAGCATCAGAACGATGGGGCAGGTGGGTAGGCATTCAGAAAGAAAACACGCGTGCGTACTCTCCGAGATCTCAGAGTAGAGGCGCGGCCCCGCACCCCTCCCGGGTCGTGGGGTCAGGGTGAAGGCAAGGCCCCGTGGGCGCAGGAGCAGGGCTGGCGCCCCCCCCCCCCCAAAGACACATCGGCGTGCAGACGGCCGGTTTCTTCCGCGGTGCTCTTGGAGGCTTCAGGACGTGGGCCCCTGGTCTTGACAGGCTGAATGCTTGGGTTTAACAATCTGTTCTGCTGGCACTACTGGAGGAATTATTGCTGAGTTTTTAATGCACGTTAGAGTTTTGAAAACGACTCACACCTAGTTAAAAACTGCCATCCCGCGGCTTCTGGCAAGTGGCGAGGTGTGTTTTCTGGTACGTCGTACCTGTGCATATAGAAATTCATAGCGATACACCCTTCCGGCTCCCCGCCTCCTTTGGTGTCTTCGTAAGAATCAGCCAGCCACGTGGATAAGGGATTCAGCACAAACAAACGGTTTTCCTCTCTCTGGGGAAAAAAACAGACAGGAAAAGCAAAATCGTGCTGTTGATTATACTCGGGACCTGGCACCCTGTGGCCCTCACTTAACATGCAGTCACTCGGCGTTAAGTCACGTTTGATTGGACGCTTCTGTCAGGCGGTCCACGAAGGAGAAGGCCACCCGGGGGCGTGGGGCATACACGCACAGGCTCTCGCTGATAGTCTCAGGTGGCCGCCAGGATACCCACACAGGCACGCACGTGGAATCCTGGAAGGAACGGGCACGTGGAGGCCCTGGTGCAGCACATCTGGTCCCAGACGCCGGGACGGAGGCCAAGAGACGGGAGCTGACTCTCCAAGGTCCCGGAGCTCGTGTTGGTGAACATCACAGATGTACAAGGAAACAGTACACGACAAAGGAAAGGAGGATAACGAGAGAGGATGGGGAGGAGACACAGCACAGACAGTAGGAAGCAGCAGGCGCCACGTTCACTCGCGCGCTGGGAATGGTAGCGGAAGACACGCGTCTGCATCCACGTCCACGTGTTGGGGTCGCGGCCCGAGTTCCTGATGGAAAAGGCAACGTTAGTAGAAACTTACTTGATTGCCTCTGCTCACACTTAACCTGCCTTGGAAATCTTAAATATAAAGCTTCTGTTCACTTGGTGAAATATTTGCTTTGCGTTCCTCGGTTAAAGACCGCCCACGACCATCAGGCTTTCTGTCTCCTGGTATTTGCCACGCGCACAACATGCGCGACGTGCTTCTGCCCAGAAACATTTTCCGTTCAACAGAATGTGCACGGGATGAAGTCACCGTAATTGTCTTTGAGTCATTGTTGCGCTGATGACACATGTCGCCGCTCTGGGATCATTATGCTATTTACTGCCTCCCGAGTGGCAGCCACGTGACCGCCTCCGCGGCCCGAGCCGCGTCGTCCCTCGTCCGGGCGCCTGAGCGGCGGGGTGGACCACGGAGCCCTGCCGCGGTAGGATGCCTCATTTACGCTGCTGAAGCCCTGCTCAGGTTTTTACTCCTCGTCACAAATCTCTCAGTTTGAAAGCAGCTAAGCCGCTAGTTTGAACATAGTAACGATTTTTAAACGAGACGCTCTGTAAATTGCTGTGGGCAAAAAACCACGTTTGAAAAGGAGGTGGGTTTTACTTTTCTTGCAGAATCATTTGCTGGGAAGGGATGGGGTTTTTGTAAATAGCTGTCACCCCCACAAGTGCATATTTTGAAAAAATCAAAACTCCTTATTTCTGCTAAGCTTTTCTACTGAAACGTTTTCATTGGGGCTTGCGGAGAGAGAAACGTAATTTACCTGTATTGTGTGTGTCGTGGCGAATTTGAAAACGAGGTCCGGCTGTGACTGGGAATCACTCAACTGGAAGCAGAGAAAGACTTCCTGCTCCCCAGCCCCAGCCAGCGTCCCACTGTTGTCACATGGGAATGACCCACGCCCCCCCCCCTTCCACGCGCGCGTAATTATTGGGTGCGCGTGAGCGCTCTCGTGCCGACGGCCGTCATCCCTGAAGGGCTGGAGGCGCGGATTCCCCGGACCGCGCCTCCCACGGGCTGCTCTCTGAGCCCGGCACAGGGCCGTGTCTCAAGGTGGCTCTGGCCTTCACACTGACGTCCTCGCGTGTTGCCACAGATGACGTGTGGTTGAAACTTCCTCCTTTCTCGCTGTATTGGGAAACGTATCCTTAATAAGTGTCTTCGACTGCAGAGAATTTCAAATCCGTGATCAAACCCTGGCATCACAAGAGTAAACTCTAGTGCCTGATGGGAAAGAATCAGGCACTGAGCGCGTCTGGAGGTGAACTGCCACCACGAGGCCCGTCCGGGCCTCGGCGGGGAGGGGGGGCTCCCAGGTTCCTTCTGGAGCGCATGGCGGGCAGGGCCGTCCTTGGGGACACGACGCTGATGCCCCCGCGCTCTGGGGCCGGGCGCGACCCCAAGGGGAAAGGGCCGTCCGCACGACAGCCCTCCGCCAAGCTTCGTTCCTCGACCCTTTGCCCCTTCTTTTCTTCGGCTCAGTCTTTGAATTAAATGTTGTAATTAAGGTACTTTGAGCCAGACTCCCTCTGTTGAGGCCAGCAGGCTGCTCTCGGACGAGTCCGCCGGCCAGAAGACCCACGACCGCATTCTGCTGTTTGTTTGTTTTCAGCCCCTTGCCTGGCACAGTAGGAATAGAATCGGAAATGAGCGGCTGGAAGGCTGGGCCGCGTGTCCCGGGGCGGGTCTGCACGCGGTGCTCGCAGACCCCCCGGACGACTCGGTGTGCCGGAGCCCTTTCGGGGCCACAAAAATGAGCTCCCCACCAGAGGAGCCGACTCTTCCTGGGGGGCAAGGTGCGCCTGTTCGTCAGTTCTTGCCCGCCCCCGGGGGGGGGGGGGGTTGGTTCGCGGGCTCCCCGCCCACCCAGAGCCTGGGCCTCCCCACTCCCAGCCCCACACCTGTGGCTCTCACAGAGGGCATGCTGTGAGCCCTGCACGTGGCCTACGGTGGGTGTGCAGGCTGCTCCCGCTGGCAGGTGGCCGGGGTGGAGGCCGCTCAGGCGACGCGTGGCTGAGCTGCTCTGCCACGGTGGCATCCGTGGAGACGCTGCGGTGGTGACACCCCACGCTGTGCGCCGACCGCTGGCCTCTGGCCTCTCTGATCCGCCGTCCTCGTTCGGGCTCGTGCCGCTCTCCCGTTACCTGCGTATCAGGCGTACGCAAGGCATCCCCGCGCCATCCCCAGGCTCCGAGCACAGGCCGCGAGGGCTCCCCCTAAACTCCAAGCGCCGGGGCGTCCCGGGGGACCCGAGGAAGACCAGCCTGCTTCTCTCGCCTCCGCACACGCCGTGTGTCGATGCGGCACTGGGCGCGGGACGGGCCGCCTTCACCTCCTCCGTAGCCGGTGCCTTACTTCCTGGGTTTTTGCTAGCTTGGTAGCTAACCTTTGTTACTGTAATCCTATCTCTGCAGATGGACCATGACCCCAGGAACCCTGCCTACATCGCCACCCAGGGACCCCTGCCCGCCACCGTGGCCGACTTCTGGCAGGTGAGTCTCGTTTAATTAAGACTTCCTTCTGAAAACCAGATCTTACGTGTCGACGGTGCGCAATGCCCTGGATCCCACGAAGCACATTTAAACGTGTTTAGAGGCATTCATCAAGTGTTACCTGCTTTCAGAATTTAAATGAGTCTTTTAATATTTTATTATTAGTCTTCTTTTTTCAAAACTTGAGGATACAAAATTCCCTTTGAGGGACTGAACGCTTTAAAGACTCTTACTTTAACCCCCGTACAGTTGTATCTTATGAAACATGAAGAAATGGAATTAGTAAGCATTTAAATTGTTACAAAGTGTTCAATGTGTCGTCTTCTGTTGTTCTCCTCTGATGAGGGTAGAAAATGGTGTTCAAATCATAGTTTCTCTCCCTCTAATGCATTCGAAAGGCCAGGCTGGTCTGTGTCCTTCCGCACGATCCTGACACCCAGCCAGGCCCAGGCGCTGAGAACCGCTGAGAGCCGGAGCCAGCGAGAGCAGGACCCGAGAGCAGGCGTCCTCCCCGGGCACCGGCCGGGCCGCAGGGCTCCCATCCAGCGGAGGACGCGGTCAGGAGGGCGGTTCCACCAGCGCTGTGACACGTACGTGGACGCAGCGGCTCGCAGGCCCAGGGCGGCAAGCCCGTCCCCCCCACAGCAGCATGGCGACGCATGCAGACTGGGCTGTTTCGGATCCCGGTGGTGACAGCAGCTCCTGAGGGCAAACGCGTCACCGGGCTAAGGGTCACTCAGCTGACCCGTGCCGCACGTGTCCTCTGCTCCTCGGAGGCTCCTGCCCCGACTTGCCCGTCAGCCCTCTCCGGCCTCTCCACCCGAAGGAGGGACCCGTCTCGGCAGCGGCTTTCTGCAAAGTCGGGACGGGTCCAGGGCCCGCAGGGGGCCGGCCGGCGCCCCCTGCCCTGTGAGCGTGTCGCTGCACGGGTACCACGGCCTCCCCGCCCCAGCAAGCGGAAACCCAGATTGGAGCACGTCTGCACGGCCCCTCCCTGGCAACCTTCACGCTACTGGAAAAAATAAAACACACCGGACCTCAGAGTCGTGGCGCCCAAACTTGTAACCACGGCACAGAGCCCTCGAACTGCAGCGTTGGGAGGGGGCCGAGGAACCGGTCCCACCACCCACGAGATGCTGGATTTCTCCATGTCGCCCCGACAGCGGTCACGCAGCCTGAGTGGGGTGCCTCCCTGCACGGGGAGCTCGGTGCCCGCGGGCCGCCCGGTCCCGGCACAAGCACTCAGGCAGGAACTTGGCGCCGGGGCCACGGGGGCCGCGTGAGCCCGTGGGTCCCGGCTCTGCTCTTCCAGCGTGGCTGACGCTCCAAGGAGAACCCGCCCGGTGCTGTTCCGCTGCGTGGGGTCCCCGGCTTCTTCCGCTCCGGAGAAAAGGACCTGGAAGGTTCCGAGGCTGCCGACGGAATTCCTGTGTCTCTGCAGAAGCTCCACGTTGCCCTAACCGTTCTCCGAAACGTGCATCTTTCCCCAGACACAGGCTGTTGCCTTTCTCCCAGCCGTTACCTCGCACGTGTGACACGGCTCTTGTGAACAGAATCTCCCCCGAGTGCTCGTGGCACTTCACGGCGGGAGTCATTGCTCAAGGCCACCGGCCACCTCCCACGGACCAGGCCGGGTGCTACCAGCCGCGTGCTTGGGCACATAATCTTTGTGGTCCGCAGGACTCAGAGGCTCGTACTTCGCCCGCGGCCACGTGGCGTGGGAGTGGCGCTTCCCACGGAAGGCTGTGGTCGTCGGGGTGATTCGTTCCATGAGTATCTGCAGCCCCTAAGTTCTCAAGAGCATGTGGGGGCCCAACACCCAAGAGATACGTTCGTGAGATGGAAGAAAACTTCTCTAAGTGAAGTAACGCCAGGAAACTAAGCATGAGACCACCCAAGACACACGGCAGCTGCCACGATCGCTCTGTCCGAGGAAACCCCAGCGTCCCTCAAAGTGGTACCAGGTCTCCCAGGACAGGCAGGCTTTGTGGCCGACGGGCTCGCCCCTCCGGGGACTGTTGGCCACAACCGCACGTGGAAGCCGCTGACAAATCCTGTCCTGAAGAAGCCGGTTTCGCTCTGTCCCATCCGAATGCCCTTGACCGCGACGCCGTGGTCTTGAGGAAGCAGCAGAGGGAAGGGTGTCGGCACAACTTTTCCGTGGCTGCTCTGGCCGCTGTAACAAGGTGGCACGGAAGCTCCCGAGGCCAGAGGTCCGAATCTGGGCTTGCGCCTCCGCAGCTGGCTTCCGGTCGCGGCACTGCTCGTGGACGCACCGCTCCCGCCGTGGAGGCTCGCGGGCATACCGCTCGGTGTGGACGGCTTGTGGACGCACTGCTCCCGCCTCTGCCTGCATCTGCACGGTGACTGCCCACGGGGTGTCTGTTCTGTGAGCAAACTTCCCTCCTAGAAGGTCACGGTCGTTAGACTCAGGGTCCATTCTGACCAGTGTGGCCTCCTCTGCAGAGGCCCGGTTTCCAGAGAAGGTCACGTTCACACAGGCTGCAGGCGTGCATGGCCTTTGGGGGACACTGTTCCACCCGCGAGACAGCGGCTAAGAAAAGAGCATTAATCGAGCACCTGGTACCGAGCTGCTGTGACAGACCCGCGGCCACCGAGGGAATCCAGAGAGAGGCCGCCGGGCGGGTGGGGCAGAGGAGGAGGGTGGGCGGGAAGGGCAGTGAGGGCAGGTCGTCATCGGGGGACGAGGGCCACTTCCAGCACGTCCAGAAACGTGGAGGCTTCTGGTGCGTCTACATTAACGTCTGGGAAGGAGCCAACACCTGGAGGGGGCACAGCCTTTGACGGCCCGCAGGCACCCAGCTGCTCTGGTGTCTGTGATCCGTGCCGGGAGGGACGTGGGGTCAGGAGGGCAGGGAAGGAGAAGGCGATGAAGGCCCGTCGTCCACAGGTCCGGCCCCTGAGGTGGGAACGCGTATCCTCACCCGGGAGGACGTCCCCCTACGTGTAACGGGGCCTACACGGCTGCTCTGAGAGAAAGACACACACACACGCACACACACACACACACGTGCAAAGGGAACGTTTAAGTCCAAGTTAACATAAGGAAAGGAGCGGGAAGAGAGAATAACACTAGTTGAGCACTTACTGTTTGCTAGACCCTGGGCAGGTGCTTCAGATGTGACTTCAGTCAACGCCCTTATCGACCAAGGACGAACTTGAGCCCCTAGGGTCCCCCTCATGTGAGGTCAGAGGGGGTCAGGTCCAGGGAGGGTGGGCAGCAGGGCAGCGTGAGGGCGGTTGGAGTTCGCTGGGGACAGTTTGGGTTTGGGAAGATGGCCCGTTCTGGGGCCGGTGATGTGACGGTCGCACAGGAATGTGAGTGTGCCTGACGCCCCTTAACCGTGCACCTAAAATGTCTATGAAGGTACGTCGTGTGTTGTGTGTATTTGACCACAGAGAAAGTCGTGACCCCCATCCTACCAGAAGGCTGATGTCCGGGGAGGGGGTCTGCACGACCTCCCCAAATGCACACGGCCGGCCGGAGGCCGGGCACGTGTTAACCCAGAGCTGTGAGATTCAGACGCTTCTGACGACCCGCACTCCTTACAAAGAAGAAGGTGCAGGGGCGGGGAGGGCGTTACTCATCGCGGGTCCATAAATAGAAAAGAACGGAAGGCAGTCCGACCGTGGAGACTCCGCGTTCACAGAGTAAACGCCCTGCTTGGAGCCGTTGTGTCGCTCTTCCCCAGGCCTAGTCCGCGAAGCTGGTGTTCCTCACACACGTGTAGGTGTGTCCCAGAGCTTGCCGGGCCTGGGGTTTCCCTGCAGGGAAGTCAGCTCTGCACCTGCCGGGGCGGCGACCACCACGCCAGCCGTCTCCGAAGGAGCATCAGGGCAGCTTTCTCGGAGAAGGGACATCTCTGAGACGTGAGCTGGGGAGTCGTGGGCCTGGCCGGGCAGCAGGAGGAAGGGTGCCCCCGGGGAATTTGGCCAGTCCTTGTCATCCTGGCCACGGGCGGCCGCTCTCCCTCCGAAGCAGCGTCCCCACTCCGGCTGGCCCCGACGCGGCCCGTCACCGCCACCCTGTCCTCTGGGGAGGAGGCGGCCGCCTGCCATCTCTCGTCTCGTATCTTCGGGGGACGCCGGCAGAGCCGCGTGCTGTCCGCGAGGCAGCTTCCACGTGTGCCCACCCACCCCACCCCCCCCGGTGTGGGGTGCCTGGGAGGCGTGGTGGTCGTACGCCAGGAGTTCAGGCACGTGAGGACCGTTTCCCGGTGCGAACGTACTCCAGCATGCGCAAAGCCCCCGGGCGCGGTCGCGGCGGCGCCCCCGCCCCAGGAGTCGGGACGGTCCCCGTGGTAGGCGGACCTGCTCTCGCTCCCCGTTCACCACGGGGCGGCCCCGCCGAGAGGACACTCGTGAGTTTCCAGCCGTGCCCGCCCTGCCTGACAAGTGAGCCCCTTCAGAGGGAAGCCGAGGCCGGCGGGACCCGCTCGGGGCAGCGGGAGTCCAGCGGGTGCCCGGTGAGCGTCAACACGCTCGCCGTTACCGTTTCAGCAAGAAAACCAGCCTGCGGTCCCGTGGGGTCGTCCGCTCTCTGGAGACTTTCTGCTGTAAAGTCTCAGCTGGGGGAGCGCGCCTTCTCCTTTCCAGAAGCGATGGGCTGGGTTTAAATAGTGTTTTTATCTTTGGGTGTCTCTCGATCACGGTTCTTACGGTGGCCAAGAAAAAACCCTGAGCCAGCTCCGAGAAGGGAGCCAAAGAAGGCACACGTTCTCCCTCCCAAGTTCGTTGTGCGCATGGGCGGGCAGGGGCAGGCCGAGAACACCGGAAGAAGAGTCGGACAAAGCCCGGAGGCTGGATGGGCCGAGGACCGAGTCTGCTGTGTGTCTGCCCTGCTCTCGCGGCCCAGGTCTGGGGGGGGTGGTGAGAGGGCAGGTGGTCCCATCATTGTTCTGAGAGACAGAGCGTGAGCAGGGGAGGGGCAGAGGGAGAGGGAGAGGGAGAGGGACAGAGAGAATCCCAACCGGGCTCCACACCGTCAGCACAGATCCTGATGTGGGGCTCGATCCCACAAACCGTGAGATCATGACATGAGCTGCTATCGAGAGTCAGCCACTTAACCGACTGAGCCCCCAGGCGCCCCTCAAATATTCAGTCTTGTTGAATTTCCTGCACCTAAACTCATAAACTTTTAAAGATAGGAGAAAACTTTTGTCACGCTGCCGTACTTAAAGTTGGGGTGGAAAGCCCTGCTCTGCAGGGGAGTCCACAGTTATGCTTGGGGAGCACCGCCACGGAGAGTGCGGGTGTCCTCTTGCCAAACTTCAAACTCAGGCCTCGGTGAAAAACACACAACCTGAGTTTCTTTCTCAGCTGATATCATGGACCACAGCAGAAAACATGCTCGCCATTGCACTTGTAAGTGTCTTACTGGTTCCCTTGTCCCCTTCCTTCCTCCCTCCCTTCTATCTTCCTTCCTTCCTTCCTTCCTTCCTTCCTTCCTTCCTTCCTGTCTACCTTCTCCTCCTCATCTGCCTTCACCCCCCTTCCCTTCCTCCTCCTCCTCTGGGATACACAAGTGGATCTGATGCATTGATATCAGGTTCCCATCTTGAAAAGAAAAATGGCCACCAGAGCAGGGCGTTTTTACCTAGGATACAATATGTCAGGTGCATATTTAACCTGAAAGGTGAAGCAGGCTGGGGACTGTGAACGGTCCTAAGCGGTGACAGGTCCCTGAGGTGCGGTAACGTCCTATGCGGGCAGATCCCTGTTGGGAATACCGCCACAGGGACTGCTCACAGGTTGGATTAAAACGTCCCACGCGGAGCTCTGGAAACTCCCGAATGACAGGCGCTCACACCCAGCCGCGTCCCATCTGCTGGACGACGAAACGGGCCGCTGCGTCTTCTGAAGAGGGCTCTTTCTTGCCGGGGCAAAACTATTCCCGAGGCGGGGGCTGCTGTGTACAGAAGATCGCGTGGAGGCCGTGACTGGTTTGGGCTCAGGACCCGCCTTCACGGCCGCCAGGCGCGCTTCCTGCCCACCTGCCCCTGCCGCGTTCCGCGGCCGCCGCCAGCACTGCGGGCAGCGTCGCCTTCCGCTACCCCGTCGCTTTATCTCGAAGGGAAGCCCACGCGGACACATTTGTTTACTAAGAAGCAGGTCAGCTGGGGGTGCTGTGAGTCGTGCGGAAGACATAACGTTACTACCCGTCACCCGCTCAGATCACCGTCTCCAAAGTGCACGCTTCGACACCGAGCCCGGGACTGCAGGGCAGGCAGAACTGGAAGGCTTAACACCACGTCGCTGAGGCCTGTGTTCTGGGCAGGGGGGTCTCCTCTGCCAGAGGCGTTCCGGACACTTGTGGGTTCTCTCTTGTTTGATCTGTTTGAGACCACAGCAGAGCTGACGTCCGCGAGCTCACAAGGAGTGAAATGCACGTGCTGTTAAGTCTCCAAAACTGACTCCTTATTATTTGAAAATGTGAGTCAGCCTCCTTCTTCGTGGCCAGACTTAAGATTACCTCCGTTCCACCCACGAAAGCGAGTACCGCCGAAACGAACCTCGCGGTCAGGATTGCAGGGGTGTGGAGGATTGTACGAAGTAGAGCCGTCTCCTTCGTACCAGCTGCTCCAACGTGAGTGCAAATGGTCTATGGGCTATAAAAAAATAAAAAATAAAAGAGCTCTTCTGTACGTTAAGCGGGTCCTGGGACGGCATGGCTTTGACAGCATTCTTCTTTGAGTTATCTCTTTTCACAGAAACACTCAAATGACGTCTTTTAAACGTACGTATTGTTTTCCACCAAGCATCCGCTCTAACACATCACCATCCCAGCCGCCGCGGAGGGTAGGGGCGTCAGGCAGCCCAGCGTCTAGGCTCCTCTCAGATGCCAGTCTGGTGGGAGAAGGACGGGAGCTCGTGATAAGGGTGATACAGGGTGGAGAGGGACACATCACAAGAGATCTAGGTAGAGGAAGGAGAAAGTTGAGTCTGGAGGAACTGGGTCCCTGGCAGACAGCACGGCCTGGGCATCTGCTGTTTGGGGCGGGCCACTCTCCTTTAATCAGGTCTTGGCGGGGCTTCAAAAGAGTTTGGTTTGCTGAATGGTTAGTACCCGAAAAAGACTTCGGATGAAGGGACGCTACGGTTTCTTTGCACACGCTCTAGCTAGGTTAGTATATGCAGCTTAGCGCTGGCGTGCCCAACCCCCGGGAAGGCCACGCACGGCGAGCACAAAGCGGAGCCTGGGGCTCGGGTCTGAGCTGCCGGGGCCCGCTCCACGCGGAGTACAGGACAGCGCTATAAAGGTAGTCTCGTCCTTGTGACTTTGTCAACAGCATTTTTTTTTCTTCCAGCTTGTTATGAGAACGTAGCAGATAATATATACGGCATATAAAATATGTGTTAATCAGCCGCTTATGTTATCGGTGAGACTCTCAGTAGTGAAGTTTTGGGGGAGTCAGAAGTGAAACATGGATTTTCGACTGCGCGGAGGTCAGCGCCCCTCACCCCCAGTTGTTCAGGGGCTAACGTACCCGTGTCTGGTCTACGGCAACAAATGACCGCAAGCTGGGGGGCTGACAACAGGTGTATTCTCTGAGAGCCCTGGGGCCGTGCTGAGTGGTGAGAGGGGCATCCTCCTTGCAGCGTCTCGCGGCCCCACGCCGTCCGGGACCTGTGGCCACGTCACTCGGTCTCCGCCTCCTTCGTGACGTGGCTTCCCCTGCTGTCTGCTGTGTCTGCTCTCACGTGGAGTTTCTCTCTTCTTATAAGGACCCCGTCATGGTGGATTAGAGCCTGTCCTGTTCTCGGACACTTAACAGAAGAGTGCTAGAAATCACCTCGTGTGGCCCTGACCCGGTCAGCTCACTCGCTCGGCAAACTGCCCGTTTCAGGACGCCTCCAAGACTTGGTGGGGCCCCTGAGCCGACAGCAGCTTCCTGGAGGAGAAACTCCCCCTGGAGTTGGGCGCTGCCCCCACGAAAACCAGGCCAAGGGAGGGGAAATGGTGGAAGCTGTCCCTGTTTATAAGCGGAACCTGAGTTAGCTGGAACTTCCCCTGGTGCCTCGTCTCCCGGCAGAGTCCACGTGAACTTTCCGCAGCGTGCGATGAGGCCCAGCCGCTTGGACTCGGCCGTGCCCGACCCCCGCGCACAGACAGGTGCAGGCCCCCCAAGCTGGCAGGCTCAGAGCCGCCACGGCCTCGTGATGTTGGCGCCCGAGCGGGCCGCCTGTTTGCTTGATTTAGTAAATTCCCCTCCCTGCTCTTACACACGGTGACCTAAAAAGAAATACGATCCCCAAGAGCGCCTTTGGGATTGTTTGTTTAAATTAAGTTTCATTTGGATTTAATCTTAAGCAAGTCTTCGGAGAGCCGGGCGGGCCCCTGAATGGAAGTGCCGAGTGCGGCCCAACGAGCGGGGGCCGCGCGGAGGGGAGGCCCCTCTCCAAATGAGGGCTTCCCAATGTCACACTTGGGTAGCACAAGTAGAGTGTTAGGTGATTAGTTTATGGTCTAGATCATTGTAGTTTTATTACACTCATAAAATCTGTGTTCCTCCTCATTTTCGTAATGGCCTCAATGAGCTTCTCCACCTTCTAAAGACACATTAAGTTGTCCTGTGCCAGGAGGACCAATCCGGCGGGCAGGTCCGGGAGCCCGACGGCTGCGAGAAACCTACACGGCTTGAATTCTCGCCTCGTCGCGGGATTTGCACCAAAGACGTTGAAAGTGTACGGGCTTGGGCACAATTCGTACTTCCCTGTGGGCGTTCTCGTGAACGTTTCAGCAGCTTCCATTAAATGCTGACATAAACGATACACGATGAAGGGCCTTAAGCAGGATCGACTAGTCTTACCATGCGGGAATTTAATCCGTGGTGAAAGAAGAAAATATCGTAGACATGTCTGTTTTTAAAATGCAATTTAGGGGCGCCTGGGTGGTGCAGTCGGTTAAGCGTCCGACTTCAGCCAGGTCACGATCTCGCGGTCCGTGAGTTCGAGCCCCGCGTCGGGCTCTGTGCTGATGGCTCGGAGCCTGGATCCTGCTTCGGATTCTGTGTCTCCCTCCCTCTCTGCCCCTTCTTGTCTCACACTCTCTCTCTCTCTCTCTCAAAAATAAACATTAAAGGGGCGCCTGGGTGGCGCAGTCGGTTAAGCGTCCGACTTCAGCCAGGTCACGATCTCGCGGTCTGTGAGTTCGAGCCCCACGTCAGGCTCTGGGCTGATGGCTCAGAGCCTGGAGCCTGTTTCCGATTCTCTGTCTCCCTCTCTCTCTGCCCCTCCCCCGTTCATGCTCTGTCTCTCTCTGTCCCAAAAATAAATAAACGTTGAAAAAAAATTTTTTTTTAATAAATAAATAAATAAACATTAAACAAAATTTTTTAAATAAAAGAAATAGGAGTTCTCTTATCTACTGAACCTACATCTAAATGCAGCCGCTTACAAATGTCTCTGTGCCGTTAACACAACCTCCATCAGGAAAAGCAGACTCCTCTCCACTCCGTAATTTAATGCTCATCAAAGTCTGCAGTGCTGGGCGCCTGGGTGGCTCAGTCGGTTAAGCGTCTGACTTTGGCTCGGGTCATATCTCACGGTCTGTGGGTTCGAGCCCCACGTCGGGCTCTGTGCCGACAGCTCGGAGCCTGGAGCCTGTTTCGGATCCTGTGTCTCCCTCTGTCTCTGACCCTCCCCCGTTCACGCTCTGTCTCTCTCTCTCTGTCTCAAAAATAAATGTTAAAAAAAAATGTTTTTTTAAAGTCTGCAGTGCTGCCTCAGCGTACCCCGTGGGATTCATGGTTTGGTAATGACGCTCAAAGTATTAACACACAGGGCCACGGCCACAAAGTCAGGAGCTGTGTTTGAGAAGTCCTCTGCCAGTTGTCCACGTTTCAGGGTCCATTCACCGCTTCACTCTGTCTCAGAGACGCCTTGTCGTGTGGCTGTCATGAATTATTAAATCAGTTTTGTTTTCGTTGAGCCGCACTGCCGTATTTTGTGTAAGCAAATGAAATCCCGGTGACCGCTTTCTGTAATGCGCAGAGCTGGCTTCTAGTGGGACAGGGGAAGAATGTCACGCAGAATCATGACAAAACCCGATTGTGTCAACCAATCTCAGTGTGCGCCGCACAGAGGAGCGGACGTTTCCAGAGAGGTGCGCGTCCGCCTGCTCCTGGGGGGTTGGGGGGGGGCCTTCAGACGCCATGGTGTCTGTTTCGTGTTGCGTTATGGAAAGTTCCCTTTACAGATCAAAAGTTGGGAGGCCAGACAGCTGAACGTGGATTTGAAGAGGTTTTAAGAGGCATGGAATGAGTCACTGGTTGTTTGGGGGTTTTTTTTAAATAATTCATGGAACGTGGAAACCACGGGGCCAGTGTATTTAGAGGTGGTGAAAAGTGTCCAGTCTGCGCACAGGGCGCATCTGGCCCGTGTATCTGAGCGGCGCGAGCGTTGCCTGGGGGATCGCCAGTCACACTGTGGCCGTGGGCCTTTCTCTGTGTGCAGATGGTGTGGGAGAGCGGCTGCGTGGTCATCGTCATGCTGACCTCCCTCTCGGAGAACGGCATCTGCCAGTGCTGCCACTACTGGCCAGATGAAGGCTCCAGCCTCTACCACGTCTACGAGGTACTCCCCCAAGCGCCTGCCCGCAGGGCCCAGAGGAGCATGAGTCGCCGCCCCGCCCGGTGGGAGCTCCCCCTTGGGAAGGCTGGTGGGCGGGCCAGGCGTCCCCAGGGCCCCGTGGTCCCCAGATACCCAGCCCCTCCCAATGGCCGTGGCCCCGCGTTCTGGCGTAGACGGCCCGGTCTTCGCCTTTAAAGTTTCATGATTCCAAACCCAGACAGAGAGGACCAAAGAGTTACCTCCTGGGGAGGCCCGTTGAGCCAGGCCCCGAGGAACGGCGGGCGGGGCGGGGGGTTGTTTTAGGAAACACTCCCGTGCTGTTCTCACGGCTCAGTGGTCCCCGCCTGGCGTTCAGGGGCTTGTGTCTGAGATTCGACCTTCCTTGAGGGCCGCCTGGCCACAAGTTTCTTTCTCTTGCTGGACTTTCTACCCACGTCAACGACGAACCAAGTGAACACGGGCAGAGCGACTAGGGCTGTGTGCATGCATGGTTTTGCGTTAAAATTGGAATGCCAAAGCCCCACAGCGGAAGTGTGAAAATTAACCCTAAATCACGCGGCTATGGCTTTTAGGGGGCTGAGAATGGGCTTGACCCTGAGAAGTGCCGGGTCACGGTTTCCCTGTGAACCCACTGGGCTCCTCTCCACCTTTCGGTGACACCACCGTGGTGAAATGTCAGCTCTGGTGGAACCCGCTGGTGTCTTGCCCGAAAGTACAGTTGTCCTTGAAGGTTTACACAGCTCAGAAATACAAAAGACAGAAGCTGGAATAGTTTTGAATCCAAACACAGTTTTCTAATAATTTGACTAATGCGTCTGCGTGACATTAAAATGCACAGAGTTATCTTTTGCGTAAACCCTGTCAAAATTGAGTCGGTGGGAGGGGCCATGCAGCCTGCCGTCGGCCCGCGAGCTGCCCCCCTGGTATTCGCCCTTGGCTCCTGCAAATCCCTCCGTGTTCAGACGATGATGCTTCACGTTCCCACTGCCCCCCCCGCCCCCCGCCCCATCCAGGTGAACCTGGTCTCCGAGCACATCTGGTGTGAGGACTTCCTCGTGAGAAGCTTCTACCTGAAGAACCTTCAGACCAACGAGACGCGCACCGTGACCCAGTTCCACTTCCTGAGCTGGTGCGACCGCGGGGTGCCCTCCTCCGCGAGGTCCCTCCTGGATTTCCGCAGGTACGACCGACGGTGCACCGGCGGGTTAACGCTTTCATGGTGCGGGCGTCAGGGAGGAGGGGACGCCGTGTGATAACCGGTCTCCTGCCTCCAAGAGGCCGTTTGCCGTGAGACACACCATCTGTTATATGTTTGCGTAGATTATAAATATACGATCGATCCTAGAACAACACGGGTTTGAGGCACCGAGCCCCACACACAGTTGAAAATCACATTTAACTTGTGACTCCCCTGAAACTTACCTGCTGACAGCCTGCTGTATACCGGAAGCCTTACCGGTGACCTAAAAAAGTCAGTTAACGCATATTTTGTATATCCTGTGCGTCACGCACGGCGTTCTTACAATGAAGTGCGCTGGAGAAAAGAAAACGTTATTGAGAAAATCACCAGGAAGAGACAGTACGTTTTCAGTGCTGCCTTGTATTTATCGAAAAAAATCCACGCGTCAGTGGACCCGCACGGTTCAAGGCCATGCTGTTCCAGGATCAACTGTATTTATAATATATATAGGAGAGGGGAGGGGAGGGAAATTATGTTAATGGTACGTATTAACCGCAAGATGTTTTCTGGTTTTAGAGGAGTCAAAATGGGGGACGAAGATACCTTAGAATTATGGACATAAGGTGGTTATTTCTGATCAGATTCTCTAAGTGGTCGAATCCTCAAGTCTATGCCTCGCAGGGCACTGATGAGGAAAAGACAGGCTTATCTTGGAGACTGTCTGGTTGGACACGATGATGAGATGTGGCAAGTGTGGGCCCAGACTCTGCCCTGGATGACCTTGGACCTTGGCGGGGGAGCCTGGATGGAATTAGCACATGACCATGTGTATTTTAGTGCAGTTTGAAGCTGACGGTCTGGAAACATCCAGTCTTTGTTCCCGCCGCAGTCAGCCAGTCGCCCAGGGGGGGTGTTGTTATCAAGTGTGTTTATTGACCTGTTGGGATGAATGCTGGGAGCCATCTTCCAGGAAGATATTGACGAGGCAAAAAAGGGAAAATGTCAGACGGAGGCTTTGATTGTCCATTGGATTCGGTGATGACGGTTGGTCAGCATTGGCTGTCGTGTGGCGGTACGTACACATCCGCCAAGGACAGGCAGGTGCTGAGCAACAGGCTGACCGCGCTCTCGGTTTCCCAGAGCCTCTCTTACGTGTCACTGATGGGGAAGCCACCCGATACCAAAAGCAGACAAATGTCCAAAACAAGGACTTAGGAAACAAGATGTGCCTTGACCCAGCCTCATACACAGTCGTGAAGCGGTTTGTGTCTGAACGGTATTCATCCTTGAATGCACACTGTGTCACTCGAGAGAGCGGGGTTTCAGGCTCATCTCTGCGTTTCTTGAATTTCTGTGTGAGACATTCTCAAGGTTATTATGATGCTATTTCTTTTGCCTTTGAAAAGCAAAACAGATTTTTATTTGAATGGTTCTTTGGACCAAAGAGCATGTGAAACCTCGAGGAGAGACAAACCTTAGGCGTCACGGCCACGGTGCACGCGCGGGGACCAATCCCTGCTCCGTCACCTTACCCAGAGAGGCGGAGCGCGCACCCCGCACCCAGTCCTGAACACAGCCCCAAAGCCCTGGTTCCACACAGTTCCTTCCCAGCCCATCCCAGTTTCCTGGCTATTTCATTCGTTGTCGTAATACAAATTTATTTCTGAAGACGTGCTACCTAAAAATCTTACCTAGGGCACATTTCCTGAGATAGAGTCTCCAAACAAGAGGCGTTACCGGCAAAATGGATGTGGCTACAAAGATAGCCGTTCATCTTGACCCCCGTCTTTATGCTCATGCGGTGCGTTTGTACATATATGCATATGGGCGCACGTCCGCGTCCGTATCCATACGTGGGACTGACCAATACACAAGCAACCTCTGTGCTTATAAACCTGTCATGAAGAGACACTGAGTCCCCAAGTTCCCTTTCCCCCAGAGGCTTAGGAGATACGGCTCCAGAAAGTTTCTGTTAACTTGAAATTTGCAAGTCTGTTCAAACATCAAGTTTCACGGGCTTGCCTCATGTGGCACCAGCCCGCCTGTCGCGGACCAACCAGACAAAGGGCGTGAGCGGCCACGGTCTCGGGAGGGCCGCGCTCAGGCACGGACTGCCACTTTGCGGTTTTCTGGGTAAAAGAGCCACCCAAAGTTCAGCCATTGGCCAGGGGCGACGGCTTCTGAAGACACTGGTCACCTTACGCACAGGTCTCCTCCTGCCCCGCCCCGAACATTCGCCCAGCCTTCCCTCGCTCTGGCCAGCGTGTGCAGCAGGCACTGGGATGTGTAATTACTTCCTTCTGGAGCCCAGAGGGAGCGCATTTACACTTTAAAGAGAAGCTGCCAGAGCTGAGATCATTAGCATCACGTGTGAGGGCTTTGCTTTTAAAAATTATCTCTCTCTCTCTCTCTCTGTCTGTCTCTCTCTCTGACTCTCTCACTTCTTGCTGTGTGCAGCGGCACTCAGACCCTTACTTTGCCAGCTAATGAGCGGTGGCCAGTGTCATTTTTGTGATGTTGCAGCTAGTAATATGAGCCCAGTTGCATAGTCACAAAAGTGATCATTGGAGGCTGTGACTCTGCTGCTGGGCAGTGTGGGGGGCCCCCTTCCTGAGCCTCTCACGACCTCTGACCTTTGCTCGCTGTGGGTTGCATGCGGCTCCTTGTCACTCAGCGACCCGTGGGTCGGTTTGTATTACTAATCGTTCTTTCTCAGTGAATGCTCCTGTTGAAATATATCTAACCTCCATTTTTCTCCATGTTTGCAACCGTTGGCTTGCTGATGATTTGTTCTAATCGAGTGACACAGGACAGCTGTGTGTTGCCCACCTTCATGAATAATCTGCATCTGTATCTTGGGTCAACCAGGTGAACGCTTTTGTTGACGATGTGATGCTCCTGCCCTTCTATTTGTGATGTTTTACGTTGTGACGGTACAAGCACGTGACTCTTTGTCAATGAAATTCTCAGCCACGCGGGCACATTGTTTGCACATCGCGCGTCTCCTCGATTGCTCGTGGCCCTTTGTGGATAGGTTTGGCAGGGGGCGGGGCTAAACGTGGCGACTAAAATGACAGCGAAACCTTCGTGGGCCACACCAGGCGGCCAGTCACAGCGCGCTGGAGAGAGAAGTGTTTTAAATACTCTGTGAAGTCAGAACGGGGACTGCGGGAATTCGGAAGCAAGCTGCCGTCGTAGGTGCCGGGAATTCCTTTTTAGCAACTTTTCTTTGCCGAGGGGGCCGTGCTTACTGCACTCTGCCGGAAGCGAGGCTGACCAGCTGCGAATGGGACACTCCGGTCCCGCGATTCCTTCCGGTGATGGTTTTCTGAAACCAGTACGCTTACTGTTTCTTTCTTAAATGTACTATTTTTGGACTTGGCCCCCTCAGAAAAAATGACCAAAACCTGTCATTGACCAGGGTGTGAACGTACAGACGTTGGGTTAGTCTTTACAAGCACAGACTGGACAGCCCAGTACGAAGTATAACAGAATGTTGGAGGTTCACATCTAAAGAGATTCAGCGACCGAGAGATTTCTAGTAAAAGGCCTACAAAAATAAAGCCGTCCTAGATCTAATCTGACTCTGAGCTTGCTACATTCTACACATGTACACACATACACACACACACAGAGTACACACTGTGCACACATGCACACGCAGGGCACACACACATGCACACAGTGCATACACACACGCTCACAGTGCATACACACACATGCACACGGTGCCTATGCAGGGCACATGCACACACAGTATGTACACGCTTGCACATGCAGGGCACACACACATGCACACGCAGGGCACATGCACACACAGTATGTACACACATGCACATGCAGGGCACACACATGCACACAGTGTGTACACACATGCTCACACACAGTGCATACACACATGCGCACATGCAAGGCACACACACGCACACAATGTGTACACACATGCACACACAGGGCGCACATGCACACAGTGCATACACACATGCACACACAGTGCACAGATCATACACACACATGCACACACAGGGCACACACATGCACACACAGGGTACATACACACAGGCACAGAGCGTACACACATGCACACACAGGATGCATGTGCACAGTGCATACACACATGCACATGCAAGGCACACGTGCACACACGCACACAGTGCGTACACACACATGCACACGCAGGGCACGTGCCCACACACACAAACACAGTGTGTACACACATATGCACATGCAGAGCTCACACACATGAACCGACAGTGTGTACACACACATATACATGAAGGTCTCGCCCCACACACAGGGCAGGTGCGCACGCACACACAGGGCACATGCACATACATAGTGCGTACACACATGTACATGCAAGGCGCTCGCGCACAGTACGTGCACACACATGCATGCAGGGCGGGTGCACACACATGCTCACATAGTGTGTACACACACATGCACGTGCAGGGCACGTGCACACACACGGTGTGTACACACACATGCATGCGGCACAGGCACACACGCATGCATGCAGGGGGGTGCACACACACAGTGCTTACACACACATGCACGCACAGGGCACATGCACACACACAGTGTCTACACACATGTGCACACAGGGCACATGCACACACGCATGCATGCAGGGCGGGTGCACACACATGCACACACAGTGCATACACTCATGCACACGCAGGGCACGTGCACACACACGGCCTCAGATGAGCTGGCAGACCTCACGTTGCTCACATTTGAGGCACATCTTGGGGTCTGGCATGTACTTTGTCAAACCTAAAGCTCTGTTGACCTTACGACCCAAGTCAAGGATGGGAGTTTTAAGATGCAGACCACCTCCACTTCCGGTTTTAAATTACCACTTTAATGAACGTGATCCTGGGTGTCCATCTCCACCACCTTGAGTTTATAAGACACTTACAGTCTTGGCTGGAACTGACCACCCAAGACCAGGAGCCTCTCGCTCTACCGCCTGAGCCAGGCGGGCGCCCCGAGAATCAAAGTTTTAGTAGGAGAAAGTAGTGGGTCTATTTTTCAATCTGTTTTATTCTCAAAGGCCCACGAACTCTGAGGGCACCGTGGCACTCTTGCTCGATCTCGATGAGCTCACGTGTGCTTCCTTCACCGTCCCGCTCCACCCCAACGTTAACGTGCGCCTCGAAAGCGAGCCGAAGCTCCAGCAGAGGTGGCCACCGAGCAGCCTGTTTCACCCATGTTGGTGGGTCTTCTCATTTTTAAGACTTTCGGTGGCCTGCCAACTTTAAATGCTGCAGGAGGCGGCCCGAGGGGCGTGGGGGTGGCCCCGTCGTAGGGCACATCGCCTCACGCCTGGGCTCCCCTCGTGCTGTTCGGCGGGGCGTGTGGGCCTCACTCCGTTCACTCGTAGAGGAGATGGAAAGGACCAGCTTTGTCCTTGGGGGGAAGGTACCGCCGGGCGCCCGGGCCAGCCGCCTGCCCCCAGCGCCCCCTCCGTCTCCGCGTCCAGGGGTTTGAAGCCAGGCCACCCGCGGAGAGAACACACTTCCCGCACCGTCTCTGTGCCGGGCAGGCCAGCCTCCGCAGAGAAATGCAGCGTTTTCCTGTTTCCGGTGCGAGGGAAAAGATCCTTTTTTTGCACCGGTTTTCTTTTCTCTTTTTTTAATTTTGCCCCGTGTCATACATTGTAAAAATTCACACAGAGCAATTTCGAGCACAGCCAGCCCCCTCACGCGTTTGGCTCATTTACTTTTCTCTATTCAGAACTATTTTACTGAGAATTTTCAGGTACTTTGTAAGCAAGTTTAGTGGTTTCACTGACTTCCAACACGTTTGGAGCTTACGCAGTGAATTTTAAATCAGCCCTCTGTTTCGATTTAGGGCTCGGTCACGAGATAATCTAAGCTCCTTGTTAATTTGCATAAATCCTGGTCTAGAATCTGCACAGCGAAGTTGTTTGTCAACATGTTCAAATGTGTACAAAGGAAGGACTTGTCTCTGATGTGAGCTCAGGTTTCTGTGGAAGGAAGAAGCCCGGACCCACCGGACGGACCAGAAGGGACCTTAAGCTGCTCTTTTGAGACAATACTCATATTACATTCCGATAGGACATCTAGGACGTAAGAAACTTGGAGCAATACATCGCAGAACTCGGCCGTTCTAGCAGAGTCTAGATGCCCACGTCACAACAAAAAGTCAGGCTGAGCGGAGCCGCAGACGGCGGGGCGGGGTGGGGGCGGGGCAGGCCAAAGACCGAGCCCCCCGGGGTCTGGCTTGTCCAGGGAAGGGAAGATGGTGAAAACGTAAGAGTTGTTTTTAAAGCTCTGTTTCATAACTTAACACCGACAAGGAAAATAAATCTTTGAAGACGTGTGTATGATTTTGACTTGGTGACACAGGCTGTGGTAAACGGTGCCACAGATGGGCCCCGTGACTGTGGCTTGGGAGTTACTTTGCGAGGCGGGAGACAGGAGTCGTGGTGCGTAACCGTAATTTCTGTCTCTTTTTGTTTCAGAAAAGTAAACAAGTGCTACAGGGGCCGTTCTTGTCCAATAATTGTTCACTGCAGGCAAGTACAAGTTCTCACGTGGATGACACGCGCTCGCCACCTCAGAAGGCAGCCACAGTGAGGCGTGCAAGCGGAACTCTCTATCTGCGTGATAAGTACCTCTAACTGGCGCTTCTGAAGGGAACCAGAGATACAAAGTTAATCTTCTAGGCCCTCGAGCTAAATGCTGCCGTGTGTTTCTTGCACTGACACCCGAGTGAGCCGCACGTGGCCTGCTCTTCCCCGCGAGCCGCCGGGCGTCCCGCACCCGGTCTCCGGCGGCCTGGGCCCCGCCGCCCTAGTTTTTCTTCAGCCCTCGTGGCTCTCCCACAAACCCCGAGGCGGTGTCTGTGGTCCATGGCCTTGTCTTAGCCACCAGTTCACAAGGTGTGGAGCCAGCATGCTGAGAAATGCTTGGGGCCCGTTAGGAGCAGGGACAGACTCTGTCGTGACCGGAGGGACGGCCGCCCCCAGTTGGTTACGTGAGTCTGGCCTGTGGGCAAAACCCACACGGGCTGCACTCACCCTGGTAAGTAGAGGCACTCAGACGCCCGTGTGAGGGTGCCCTCGCGCCCTGGGCTTCACATCCACCCGGGTCTGGCGAAGAGCCGTGCTCTGTTGCGTAGAATGTTCCTTTCTGCTGGGCCAAAATGGAAATACGTCTCCAAAGATCAGACGCCAAGACGGTCCGATCGGGCGACCAGTGTGCACGCCTCCGTGTGGGTGTCTGACCGTGTGTCAGTGTGTGTGCTGTGGAGCCACGCGCGTGTGACCGTGTGTGTCCGCGTCGGGTGCCTGGTAACCGCACGGGTCTGCGTGCTTCCGCGTGGGTCTGTGCGGGACCAGTGGGGGCTGCGCCGTGGGTCTGTCAGAGAGTGGAAGGGAACGGCCCGGAGGCACGGGTGTCCCGGGCGGCGGGTGGACGGCTTGGAAGGCGCCCGTCGGTGTCAGGGCGGCCGTGGCCCCTCGGCTCTGGGAGGAAAGAGGAAGACAGGAGCAAATCCACGCAGGCACCTGAGCTAATCCCTGCTGCGAGGGTGGGGGGCTCCCGCCCTCCTTTCCCTCCTCCTCCTCCCCTCCCTCCTCCTCCTCCCTTCCCTCCCCCTCCTTTCCCTCCTCCCTCCCCCCTCCTCCTCCTCCCTCCCCCGTCCTCCTCCTCCCTCCTCTCCTACCCTCCTCCTTATCCTTTCTCCCCTCCCCCATCCCTTCCTCCCCCCTCCTCCTCCCTCCCCCCTCCTCCTCCTCCCTCCTCTCCTACCCTCCTCCTTATCCTTTCTCCCC